>NC_135503.1:150995259-151295823 GCF_052857255.1 Amblyomma americanum
GCGAGGCGCACGGTTTTCGTTCTCGACTCTTCGTAAACCTGAGGAACTTTACCGTGCGTTCGCTTTCGACGCCAGAAATTTCTACACATTGGCAAACGCCTATACTGAGCGCATATGCTCCGTACTGAATTTAGAGGTATGTCGAACGCCTCCATTTACGCCTGCCTCCTTAGAGCTGATGTGAACGTGGCTTCGTCGTTGAGGTGTAAATTGCGCTCTCTGTCCCGATTAGCGTTCACTTTTTCGTTCAAACCTTTCACGCACAAGCTCAGGTCGAGGTCGACCCTCCCAAGCCATTGATTACATGGGTTTCGAAAATTGCTAGTGCAACATCGCGCTGACTTTGGAAGGAAATGGTTTCTTGGTAGACATTTTCTAGTCTAGTGGGTGCATGCATAGCTGGGGCGTTTAAAACGTAAGAGACAGAGATGACAGAAGAAACGAAGGGCACGGTGCACGCCGCTCTCTACTTCGCTCTACTTTACTCGTGGTTACAAATCCGTGTTTTTATAAATTTGTTCCAACGCCTTGTAAAGCAGCTACGCCTGCTTTACATTGCCCGGTTTTACTCACGCAAATGATGCTGCAAAACCGATACTGTCAATGATTATCTGAAATACTTCAGTAGCGAACAGTCACCGAGTTTCTTCGCAGATACCAATGAATCTTATATCCAGCTTTTCGTTCCCCTCAAAAAGAAAAGCAGCGTTCATCTCATGTATGGCAAGAAGAACTGTTGGAACTGTTGCGTCAAGCCACAGGGTTACGCCATTCCAAGTATTTCGGTGATTTCCAGAAAGTTTATTTAAGCAAGTAAGTAAAGACGAACTTCGGAACAAACCGAATACCGACAATAAGAGCTCTATTACAGTGCGACTTCAAGAAGTGCTATGAAAATCGACCTCCATAAGCTTCCGTTGCACTTTAAATACCTTCATGATTGAGGCGTTCCCTAACTGTGACCTTCTGACTTCTGCATTCAACGCGTTCTTCTCAAAACCTTGAACAACAGGCATCCTCGCTTCACTCATAACTCATATTCTTAAGCTGATGGCCTCAACTCAGAAGCAGCTGTTCTAAATTTATTCTTGACTTCGGACATGAAAAAGTGCTCTGTACCTGATGAGATATATTATGCATTTCTCGTAAGTGACTTCACCTAGCTTAATGGATATCTCACCAGTATTTTTCAAAAATCTCCCATAACCGCCATAACTCCTTCGATCTAGACATTAGTAAAAATTAACTAGCGCAATACTGTCCAAATGCTCACTTATTTCTTTCATAGCCGAATTCATATAAGTTGCTACTACAAATAATTTCTATATATTTTATGGCGCTTTTCGAAACGAACAATCTCCTGAGCAACCTCCAGCATGGCTTTCGTCGCGGATTTAGCAACAGTACTCTGTGAACTCCGTTCACTCGTGACGTCAGCCTTCACTTGACGTGGATGAAGGCGCTTGACATTCAATGACAATTTTTCGCAAGCCGAACTGTATATTAAACAAACCTGCTCTCTTCAATTGCATCACCATTGTCATCATCAAGAGAGACATTTCGACTTGATCGCGAGTCATTTCATCCTTCTGGACAAGTTCAACTAAATATTCTGCAAGTGGCCGGTGACAAGTGAACCGTAATTGCTATAAGACTGTTTTGACGACATTTACTATGCTATCATGGAACTTCTTGTTAATGCATTGGTCCAATCGTACTTACGCAAAACGAGTATTTTAATATAAACATGCCGGCATCATATGCACACGTGTTATGCTCAAAAACGCGTATCTGGCTTCAAAACCTACCACCACCGCGACTCGCGTGTTCCTCTCCTAGACACTGAACCACTCGGATCCAAAACTGCGTTCCGTCTGATCCAAAGGTTAGGCTTTGTGGAAACCCCACAACCTATCTACTAAAAAAAAGGCGACCGTTTTGTTTTTCGCTCATATGGAAGGAATTTCTCGCCTTCAAATCTGTCTACTTCGGTCCCTTGATAATTGTTGTTCAAATTTTCACCGTCATCGAGAAATATAGCAGCTGTCGAGAACTAGCCGTTTCAGCTTTTAACCTTGCAGCTGACAAGTTTACCAGAAGTGTTTTTGTTTTTATCTGCGCACCATAAAAAGTTGGGAACTTCCTTCCTGTTGAAACTCGAACCCTCGAGGAATGTTACACGTCTGCGACTAGCGTGGACTTGCACGCACCTTTCCCGTCGCGATCAGGCGGGCCAGCTCGCAAGCAGGCTTCAGGAGCAGCGGGTCGATGACGGGGGGCAGCGCGCCGCGGCCGGGCTTTGGGCGGCACGCACTGACCACCACGCACGCCGCGTCCACCAGGCCGTCCACCAGACGCCGCAGCAGGCCGCCCAGCCAGGCCCGCCAGCCGCAGCCCAGCGGGGGTCCGACCACCCTGGGAGGCTCGGAAGCCATCTGGGCTCAGTTCACTACAGCAGCAGCAGCAGCAGCCCCTGTAGCAGAGTGAGGCATCAGTCTCTATTTCATTGCCCGTGCCATATTCACAAATGCGTCACCCGATGCCTCCTGGGAGTCTGGAGAACACACTGTCATACTCAGTGCGAAATTTGTCGGATTCAAACCGCAAGTCGAAACGTTTCAGAAACGTCGCAGTATACCCTGCCGGTGCACACTCACCAGCTGGACAACGAACACTAAGAAACCACTTTTATTCGCAATTGTATGAATGCTGTATCGCTACTGCTCCTCTGGGCACGACAATGGAACCATTAAAGCTAGCTTACAAAAAAAAATAAACTCTCACCGCAGCTTGTGTAGTGTCCTCGACTCGATTCCATGGCAGGGGTCGCCCGACGCTGCGCGCTACACCAGGTGACAAGAGCGCCCGTTTAATCCGCCACACTCCAACGAGCCCACACATTTCCAAAACAAGCCATCCTTTTCACGCTGCGCTGACACGTGGCACGGTCTTCTGGATCTTCCCAGCATCCGAGTGCGACAGGAGAGCCAGCAAAGTTCCCCGTCGCCACGTGCAAGGGAGCTTACGCAGCCGCCTTCGTGTTCGGCGCGGCGCCACGAGAAGTGGTTGGTGTGGCGCCTTGTGCGGCGCGGGTCACACGCGCCAGTTCCGTGTGGGCCGCCAGCAGGAAAAGGCGAAAGCGCTTAACGGCAGCAGCGCGTGGTTTCCTGCTGAGGCCGGTCAGCAGCTGGAAGCAACAGCGCGCCACCGCGCGGACCACGCGGAAAGCACGAGCGCCACCCGGCTGAGTGTCGGTCTGGGGCTATAGCGCACCAGAACCCACCTTCTGCCACTTAACCCTGAAGTTCCCAGGCATTAGAAACGTCGGATAAAAGTTACGAGCTTCCAGGAGTCCTTCATTGCAGGATTATAAAAAACTGGGAGGCTTATAAAAAGATATGATTAAACCATAATTATGTTCAGTTCATTTTTTATGGTCTATGAACTTCTAAGCATGCTAAAATTGGGTGTGAATAGACAGGTGAGTAATATTAACCCCTAGCGAAATTCAAAACTGCCCACCACCTTGAAATGCGTGCAACACTTTAAAAAAATAAAAATTAAGGGTGCATTCACGTTTCTATAACTCGCTGGCTCGCACACCCCAAAACGGGGTTCTTACTTCATGCTTACATTCACAGCGCAAAGACAAACACGGACTTGAGGGGAGACACCACAAAGCGCCGACTTCAACAACGTTTATTGCTGCGTGCAGCGACTACATATAGCATACAGCGGGCATGCGCAGCAACGAAAAGGAAAGTCATGTGAGACTGGTAGCAGCGCCAACCCGCAAAGGAAACACATCATCACAGGTACAAGGAAGACAACATAAAGCTAAAACCTAAAAGTCAGGACGCAGACAAGAACAAAAACCATGATACCCAAGTTGGAAATTCCTAAGAACCGACGTTCTTTATCACCTAGCAACACCGAAGGGGTCCTAGCTGACACAATAATCTCATTTTTTTGCAATCTCAATAGCCTCTGCTATCTCCCTGGCAGTTTTGCTGACATACTTATGAAGAACTGTTGTTTTTCCCAAAAAAGGGCCACGTTCCTTACACTCTTGGCAATCACGGCAGTGTATGCCTAGATGACTGGATGGCCCGGTGACACTATTGCTGTGTTCCATGAGCCTCTCGTTTAGACATCTGCCAGTTTGGCCAACGTAGGCTCGGCCGCAGGGAAAAGGTATAGAGTACACTACGTTTTTTGCGCACTTCTACAAAAGGTTGCCTGTGCCTAACAGTGCAGGAATCGCTGCCAGTAATGGTGGAATTTACCCTCTTGCACAGTTTCGACAGCTTCTCTGTTGCGGAAAACACCACATGCACACCTGCTCTTTTCCCTATTTTTTTGAGCTGGTGGGCGACGGTGTGCATGTACGGTAGTACCGCCACATTTTTCTCGTACCTCAAGTCTACATTCACTGTTTGGGAAGGTAACATCGTCACTCAAAAAAACGGAATATGCATTGGCTCCTGCGTTGCTCCTGTTTTGACCGACATTTTTCTAGCGGAGCGGGACCGTGAGTTGAAAAGCAGAAGTGAAGGTTCCAGTATTGCGGGCATTTTCAGATATGTTGATGATTTTCTCGTTTTTACCAACTCACAGGATATGTCCAATTAGGCTAGCATGTTCAGTATCTTTGATATGTTTTCCGAATGCCTTCATCCACTAATCCTGACGCATGAAGAGGCTGTGAACGAATTCATCAGATTTCTTGATCTGGGCATTTATTTTTCTGCTGACCATGTGTGTTGGGCTTATGAACCGCGAGGAAACAAACCTGTCCTTCCTTTTGGTTCAGCCCACTCAAAACTAGTCAAACGGGCAATTGTAAAATCTTGCTTTTGCAGTGCTCTTACGAAATCATGCGAGCATCGACTGGATTATGCGTTTTCTAGCCATGTGACCCGGTTGAGCGGCTCTGGCTACCCGTGTTCACTCTTGTTATCGGTTGCCGAGAACATGCTCAAAGAAAGCAGGGAAGAAGTACCGGACACCGTTGGGACTGACACAAATTGGAAGAAAAATGTGGCGGTACTACCGTACATGCACACCGTCGCCCACCAGCTCAAAAAAAAATAGGGAAAAGAGCAGGTGTGCATGTGGTGTTTTCCGCAGGATCACTTGTGTGAGCCAGATAACCAAAATAAACAATGCAACCACATGAATGTGCTTTGGCGTACAAGCTGCTAACAGTGGCTGTCAGTTTCGTGTTGACTACTGGTATCGCAGCAGAACTGGCTATGACATGACTGCGATTTCCAGTGCAGACTGCTAACAGAGCCATAAAGCGTGCTCTGACTACTGTTATTTCAACATGGGGCCCGTCAAACTCGACGATGGCTGCCTGAATGAGCATTTTGGGCCTCAATAAGCTAATGATGCTTTATATTTATTCTCTTATTCTCATTACTTATGTGAGCCAGATAACCAAAATAAACAATGCAACCACATGAATGTGCTTTGGCGCGCAAGCTGCTAACAGTGGCTGTCAGTTTCGTGTCGACTACTGGTATCGCAGCAGCACTTTTCTATGACATGACTGCGATTTCCAGTGCAGACTGCTAACAGAGCCATAAAGCGTGCTCTGACTACTGTTATTTCAACATGGGGCCCGTCAAACTAGATGGTGGCTGCCTGAATGAGCATTTTGACCCCGCCAAAGGTAATCAGAGTTAACAGTTGTGTTTCAATTCAGATATACCAGCATTTAAACATGTTTCTATGTCACTTCTTAAATCGAGCACAATGTGTGCTGGACGTTGCTTATCAGAACTGAGCTTCTATTATAAGGAATACGCCATAAATGGAACTGCTTATTTATTTCAGAGGTCACGGAATGGATGGTTGTCTGTTGCGAACCAACGGGAAAAATTTTGGTAGCCCTAATAAAGGCTGTTCTTCCGTTAAAAGAAGCCGTTATGCTTCGTCGAGTGGCTCAATGCCAGACAGCTCGCAGTCGGAGTCGCTTTCTTCAGTGTCATCTTCACCCAGCTGGATGATGATGGGTTGGATGTGCTCACTCCCAGACGTGTCAAGTCTGAACTTTGCCTCCAAATCCATCACGTGCTGAATGCTCTTCGCCCAGTCTTCCGCCGCTACGTGCTTGATTTTCTCCCTCAAGATGGCATCGACCGTGGACAGCTTGAAGTCTCTGTTGTCCGCAGAGATGCCATTTTTGACCTTGGCCCAAACAAGCTCAATGGGATTAAATTCGCAGTGGTACGGCGGGAGCCTGAGTACAATGCAACCGGCGCTTACAGCTGCATTGTCTACGATGTAGCTCAGAAAGCGTGACTTTACAGATGCCACCAGCTCAAGCAGCTGCTTCTTTATCATCCTTTCAGCGTAGGTGATCTTCTTGCTTGTGAGCCACTCCGGTATCTTCTTCTTCCAGGCCGTCGTTGGCAATTTCTCTTCTCGCCGGCTATGGTAAGGTGCATTTTCTAAAACAATGAAGCTACCAGCTGGCAACTTCTGCAGAATGCCATTAAACCAGCCCTCAAAGCGATTGCCGTCCATTTCCTCGTGGTAGTCGCCTGTCTTTTAGCCTCAGAATACATCCAAGCAGCCGTTGACGAAGCCATCCTCGCTGCCGATGTGCGTGACGATCAGGCGCTGACCTTTCCCAGAAGGTTGTTTTAGACCCGTCGTTAGGCCATTTGCTCGAGCGAACAGGCGTCCGCGCTTCTGCACCACGGTGTCTGTCCACACGATCGACCGAGTGTGTCCCGCCGTACCCCATGTCTCGTCCAGGTAGAAGATCTTTCGGCCTTCCGCTCGGTAGCGCTCCACGTCACGGAGGTAGCGATTCCGCCAATCGGTGATGTCATCCCGGTCGATAAGCAGCGAGTTGCGGCTTCTCTTTTCGTGCTTGAAGCCGATCTCGGCAAGCAGGGGACGCGCAGTCCACCGCCTTAGTGATGGGAGTTCCATACGTTCCGAGAACTCGTTAGTGATCTTCTCGACCGTCGGTATCTCGTTGCGGCGAAAGAAATCGTGCAAACATGACCTCAGCGCGCACAACGTGAAGCTGTCAAACTTCGCGCTGCGTCTTCTCTTCTCCGCATTGCGTGGGCGCTTTCGGGACGGCGTCGTCAGTTTGCCACCCGAAAAATGCGAAGCTTTAACTTCCTTCCTCACCCTGAACACAGTCCTTTCGCTGACACCGAGCATGTCAGCGACAAACTTGCTCGTCTCCTCTACGCTGCGTTCAGGCTCCCTGTTACGCCAAAACGTGTAGCAGTGGAAGATCATGTTGCGTGAATCGCTGTTCAGGATGCGGCCGCTCTTGCTCTTGCCGAGGCTCCTTGGTGGTGTGATCATCGATGGACACAAGGCTCGTTCGGCAACAAAGGCTCGCGTTCCGATGTCACCTCGCTGGGCTCCATGGCGGAAAAGAGGTACGGAATGCCGTGCGCGAACGTGCGTGAACTCACGAGATTGTAGGTTCGCAACAGCAAAAAAAGAAACAAGTAGCAACTGAAAAATAAGCCTCACACATTAAAAAAATAAGCTTGTGAAAACACACAAAGAGTACATATGAATCCTATGCTATTGAGCCAGACTGTTTTGTAATTACACGCCTGGTGCCGCCGATCTCGCTCCGTAACAGACGACGCACAGCGTTGTAGAAGGCACGGAGTTATTTTTCTCTCGCGATCCGGCATGTGCTGGAGCATTTGCATCATGATAGTTTTACTAAACCACTCATCAAGATACACAAATCTTATTTATACAGAGAAATACGCGTTTTAGAAGCAGTCACAATTTTTTTAGCGGGACTATTTCTTTAGTCGCGGAGGCAATTGGCTGCTGCGCTTCGGTCATCTGGGCGGGGCCTCTCCTGTCTTCTAAAGTTGTACCCGACTATAAGTCATCTGCGCATTCTACTGTGAGTGAATGTGGAGAAATGAACGTCCACCTCGAATAGCGTGCAAACATAAAAATTTGTGTGAAGCTTGGCAAGACAGCCGCACAGACGTATGAGCTCCTTCGTGACACTTACGGCAACGAGACATTATCGCTGGCGCGAGTTTTCGAGTGGCACAAGAGGTTCATTTCGGGGAGAACGTCGGTGGAAGGCTACACGTAAAAGGGGCGCCCTTCAACCTCACAAAATGAAAACAGCGAGGCTCGGATAAGGGAAATCGTACAACAAGACCGCACCACTACAGTCCGTCTGCTATCAGATGCTCTCGACATTAGTAAGACAACATGCCATCACATTTTGCGCCAGAACTTGTGGAAACCAAAGCTGAATGCCAGACTTGTGCCGCACTACCTCACACAGGACCAGAAGGACACGCGGGAATCAGTGAGCGCTGATTTGCACTCCGAGGCAGAGAAGGATGCTGCATTGACCAACAGCATCATTGCTGAAGACGAAACATCGTGTTTTCAATACGATCCCCAAACAAAGAGGCAGAGCGCCGAGTGGCGGTCTACAAGCTCTCCGGCGTCGAGAAAGGTGCGGCGACAGAAGATCAAAACAAAGACGATGCTCATAGTTTTTTTTGAAGGGCAGACAGTGAATCAGGAGTTTTATATTAGCGTGCTCCAACACACGCGTGATGCACTGCGACGCCGTCGCCCCGACTTAAGGGCATCTGCACAATGGAGCCTTCTCCACGATAACGCAAGGCCGCATACTGCTCTCAGCATGACCAAATTTCTCGCCAAGCACAGCATTATACTGCACTTCCCAATCCGCCTTACTCGCCTGACCTCTCCCCATGCGATTTTTTTCTGTTTCCTCGCGTGAAGAGCTCCCTAAAAAGTCGCTGGATGGGCAGCGTGGAGACCATTCAAGACGCCACTACAATGGAGCTGACGGCCCTGCCAAAAGAAGGGTTTTCCAACTGTTTCCAAGACCTCAAGAAGCGTTGGAAGCTGTGTATAGACTGCAAGGGAGACTATTTCGAAGGGGGGCTGCACAAATTATTTCAATGTTAAACGTTTTTTGCTTTTTTAATGGACTCACTCGGAACTTTACGGACAAAGGTTGTGTTTATATATGTCTGGGTTGCGGCTTTGTGGGCAGAGTCCTTGCCTTCATCTAAGTGCGTAAGACTGCTTACGGCTGGCGCTGACCTTAAGGTATATAGTGCAACCTCACTAATGCTGAAAACACGATGTAAAGGCGGCGTTTTAATAACCGGAGTGCGCGGTACAGAACCGATCACGCACGAGTATGAACCGTCAGTTTGATAGTGCGATCTCAATTTTTTTTTTTTTTTTTTTGCTGACACTTTCAGAGGTGGAAAAGCCAGCTGCTGAAGACTCCTGCAACATAAGCCATTTATTTACACTTTGTCACGCTGTGACGACGTAGACACTGGCGAGTGCAAGAAGGTTTTGAAATTTTTTTGTACGGTGCTCATGTCCTGGGCCGTCGGCCCGTTTGGCAACTGGCGACCATATTAGACACAGGTTAAGCTCTGATCGACTATAAGCTGATCTGATCTGTTCGTTCCGCAAATGGAAGTTGAAGAAGAGGATGTGCAATGCGCAGCGCGACAGTGTGTTGCACTTTAACATGAGGTGTGATCTGCTGCAGCGATAGTACAGCGCTCTCGTGCAGTGGCTAGCAAAGCTGATCCATTCACCCCGCCTCGGTTCGAAACCCAGTAGCGGCAATACTTAATTCATTTCTGCGCCCTCAAAATGAGGGACGCTACAAGTTTCTCAATTGTTTCGGTTTGACCCCGTTAAGTTGTGCTTTCGCACTGAAATCCACAAGGACATAGAAGAGTACAGCTGACTAAAATGCAATATCGTCACAGATTCTTGCTCAAGTACGTTGGTTCGATTGCCCGTGGGACGCGGACCGGAGCTTCAGCTTCTCGCGCTACAGCGACACTGCTTCTCCGTTGACCTCAAACTCGTCAGGCAGAATTAAATCCGTGGGTCCAAATGCCTCTCGAAGGCACGGACATGCTTGGAGTCGAAGCTGAATCCACCGCTTTCCTTTCGGGGCATCGCCCGTTTCCATATATTACACTGCCCGCGGCGTCGCTCGGCAGAGAAAGCAGCGAGGCCTTTTCATGCGTACCCCCGCAGCCAGAGCGGCAACCCGTCACGCAGCAGGTATTCGGCGTCACGTGCACCGTACTTATTTGCGAACGAAGGCAAAAAAAAGCGGCTGCCACAGCGCCATCGTCCGAATGCGCCTGTAGGCTCGCGGCCATACAGACGCTCGCTTGCTCACGTCGCTGCCCCCATTGGACACTTAGCGCCGCCTCGTGGAAAGCGCGGTCAATATATAAAGCTCTCCCATACTGTTACGGAGAAGTTTCGCAACCATAAAAGCATTGAAGGACTATGACATTGCTGACCTCAGAAAACACCGAGATATATACAGAACATGAAAATTCTGTCCACAACCAGCCACACTACCCCGTTTCCTTTAGGATATATGTAAACAGCTATCCTTCACACACCCAACTATTACCTTAACCGAACAATGGGATGCATTGTTGCGCAGCCGCGAAGCGCCGTTCAGGAGAGGACGGCCACCTGGGCTGCGGGACCCGCCTCGGCACAAAGGCTTGTGGCCGTCTGATCTCTAGCCCCGCCTTGAAATCTCTCAGAAATAAAGCTGTTATCTACCTATTGTAACAACTTCGCGTCAGCCGACGTTCTGTTCGCAAACTTTCGAGCAAATACATTATGCTAGCTGTCTTCTGAGGCACGAAACCATCCATTTTTAGCGCTCTTTTTTTTTCTTTTTCCACGTGTCTCATATTTCGCACTGTGCGGAATAAATGGCGCAGTGTGCTTCCGACGCGCAAGAACGGTTTCGCCACGACGAGCGAAATTTCCCGCAAGACCGTCCACCACTGCGCAAAACACTGTTGAAAATTTTCAAGGGCTTTATGCATTTTTCCCTGCTAGGCCTTTTTTTTTTCTAACGAAAGGCTCAGAACTCACTCAAAGCGCCACCGAAGCTCTGCTCGAGCGTTGCGCGGCGATTCTTTGCGGCTATGTTGACGACTTAAAGGGGCTGCAGCATGCAACACTGCTCGAACGGATGCCGGTTGCTCTTCAACTGGATTCTTTATGTCACACAGATACTGACTCAAAAAGAATTACGAGAATTGATGCATTCGAACGGGAGATATTCAATGAAGAAATTTCAAAATACAAGCAAACAAAATGCTGCCCTTCAGCTTCCCATTCCCATTTCTCTCTCCCCATGACGACACTTAATGCGATCAATAAAAACAGCCTATCTGAGCACCTGGCGGAAGTTTGCACGCGCTGGTAAGCGCTGTGTCCCCTCTGTGTCGTTGTTTGTGTGCGCCTAGTTTTCACTTCATGAAGTTTGCACTCCATGGTTGCCTGTTCTCTGTAACTCGTTCAAAAAAGCTGCCAGCGCCGTTTGCATGGTTACAACGACCATGTGAATGCCCAGCTGACCCATCGATGCTTCATCGTCACGTCGACGGTGCAGAAGGGAAAACTGATCGGTGACATTCCCTTACTTATAGATCCAAACTCGAGCTCGAGATACTGCGATGGTGTGACGGCCTGCGTAAGATATCAGACACATTTAGCATAGCGCGTACGGCTACTGCTTACCGCCTACCATCGCCCGTCGCTCCTAGCGCGCTGGTTGGTCTCGGCGAGCAAGAAGCGCGCGCTGTTGACTAGGGTGCCTCGATGCCAGCGCCGCTTTTCAGGGTGGGGACACCCTTTGTAGCACTCCGCGCCACCTCTGCGCCATGTTGGTTCTTTCCCGCCGGCCGTCGAGCTGAACGGAAGCGCGTCGCGTTCTATTTGCTGTCTTTGTGGTGTTGCGGTGCGAGAGCTCGTGTTTTATGTGGTCTCTTGGGATGTGCGCGCTTGTTAACGAAACATGACGGGCTGTTGTGTCCCTCTGTGCACTGGATCGAGCGCAAAAGGGCAGCGGGTATTTCGTTTCCCCCGCGATGCTGAACGAAGAAAGAAATGGGCAGCGCAAGTAAAACGTGACGGCTGGGAACTAAGATATGTGAGGTAAGGCTCATGATTTTGTGATTATGAATAATGTCATTTTCTATTGCTTTTCATCATCTCAATACAGCAGCATGCATATGTTGGCGTGCCTTTTGTAGTGATCACGCTGCAGTATGGTGCGATCGCCGTGTTTGACTCGTTGCAACGGCGTAGGTTTATTCTAGACGTGTGAACTGCGTATTTTTTTTTTCTATCTAGAAGTATTGGGGCGCTTATAACCTCGGTTCGTTTCCGAGTTCGTGCATTGATCTCGATAGGCATGAGGGGTTTATTTATTCGTCGACTGGGGTGTGTGTGAAGAAAGTGCCTTACGATTCTGCTTGCCACCTCATCTTTCAATGACATGTTGTGCTTCTTTTTTTCATTCTTACAGCTCCACTTTGAGCAGGATCAATATGAATTAAATCGTCTGGATGGACGACGGCTGCTCAAATGGAACGCCTTGCCTACTCTCTTCGATTTTAGGCGTACGTAAACATGAATTTGTTGTTTTTTATCTTTTGCTATTGTGAAAAATCTTCTAAAGTTTGCAGTCGCGCGAATTTTTCGTGTTCGTTTTCCGCAGACTGCACTCGTTTAAGCTTTGCTCAAGGAGTGTGCATATGTTGCGTTGCATGTATTGCTCATTATGTAGAAGATCGGCGGAACTTACACGCGTGTTTGTAATATGCAAGCGTATATTTGATTACTCTATTGGACTCACTGATTATTGAATCCTTAATTAGGTCAAAAGTATTACAAATTATTAGCAGCAGGGGTCTTGTGCTTCCCAAGACATGCACTTATTGTGTTGTCATTGCCGGTTCCTTAATCACGTGGCTCTCATGGGTAACAAGCTCTGTGGGCCGTCTGCTTTCAGGGTGGACTCATTGTTGTTTTTTATGAACTTATTGCTCCCATTGGTTACGACTTTTTTCTCAAAGGTGTTGTCCTCATTTTTTCGCCACTTGTTTGTGTAGTAGATACTGAGGCTGCACTAACTGCACACAAGCTTCGAAGCTTAATCTAGGTGGTTTTAGATATACAGAATTTTCATAATTATTGATATTTGTAATTTTCACTTTTGCAGCTCGGCCCAGGCATAGAAAGCCTCCGTGTCAGCGAACGCTGCCCACGACCCTTGTCGTCGATGCTTCAGAGAGTTCGTCTATTGCACAAGGGGATTGTGACAGTAGTGACTCCGATATTGCTGAGCAGTGCAAGACAGTGACGGAGTCCGCTGATGTCTTTTCTCTGCAACCAAGCGAGCTGATCAAGAAATTGCAGGACTTGCAAAAGAAGAATACTGCACTCAATGAGCAGCTGTTACGTTCCAAGAAGAAACTAAAGAAAGAAGCAAAACGAACAAAGCGTCTTCAAGAAAACATGTCTGCTTTGACTTCAAACATGAAGTTTCTAAATGAGGATCAGAAGTCTGCCTTGCATAAGCGGAACAGAAAGGGGTGCGTGTGGAGTGCCGAGACTGTGAAGAAGGCTCTCCAGCTCAAGTTTGCCTGCGGCTCAACAGGCTATGACGTTTTGTTAGAGCAGGGCAATCCTTTGCCTTATAGAAGAACTCTTTGTAGGCGGCTTCAACATCTTTCATTTCAACCTGGTGTCCTTAAAGAGATATTTGACATCATGGAAACAAAGGTTGCAGCAATGACAGACATTGAGAAGGACTGTGTTTTATTTTTGGACGAAATGGAAATAAGAAGGGAACTCGAACTTGACCGTGGCAGTGATGCATTCCTTGGAACGACAACGCTTCCAGAGAGTGACCAACCTGCTAACCATGCACTTGTCTTTATGGTTGGTGGAATGAACACCCGATGGAAGCAGGTGATCGCCTACCACTTCACCGGGGCGTATGTTTCTGGAGACACGCTGAAAGACTTCGTGTTCCACTTGATACGTCTCTGCACACAAATATCGCTGCGTGTGTTATGTGTAACCTGTGTTGCAAATGGGTTGCAAGCCCCAAGGGTAGCGTTGGCCTGGCGGCCTGGGGCAAAGCTGGAAACATCCGAAGGTCCCGGCAAAGGATGAGTCGACTGGCAACAGAACAACTTGTTTATTCTGGCATCGCAAAAGAGCAGCCGGTCAGGGCGACCACGTTACTCGAAGGAAGAAATCGAAGTCTCTTTGGCGTCCGGGGCCGCGGCTTTTTATACCCTCGGAGTCGAGGGCAAGAAGGAACGGCTTGGGATGAGGCGCCCGATACGGCGACGCTCAGACATGTTCAGACGTGACGTGCGCGTCCGCCGGGCCGGCGCCGGTCAGACCTCCTCGCCTCCCAGTTGGGGAGCTCCTCTCCCCGGCTGCCGCGCTTTGACAAGCGTGGGCACCAACATGCACACACACACACGACGACACGTGGCATTGAAACCTGCCTGGACGCGCTTGGCGAGAGGCGTTACGGCAGCACTGAACGGGCCCAAAATGACCGCCACTTTGAACGAAGCCGCGGCGTCCGTTGCATCCGCGCCGGCTATACCGCGCGTCGTAGGCGAAACGTAACAGACCGCCCCGCCGGGAGAAGGAGATCCCGATGGTCAGGGGACTGCATCCGCTGTCCGGAGGGATGTCGCTCGATGATGCTCGTAATCGAAACCGGTCGTCCCTCGACGTTGCTTGAGTGCAGCGCACAGAGAAGGCCTCGTTCTCAGGTTCAGGTTCACACAGGGCACTGCAAAGTGACTTCGGGAGAGTTGCCATTTTTGTGCTCGTTCCCAGCAAGCGTTAGAACTACGCCGAAACGCAACCGCTCAGTCAGCAAGCACGAGACAACCCTCACTAAGCTCTGCCAGGCTCTTTCCCCTTTTATACTACTGCCTAGTTCCTTACAGTAGTCAAGCAGCACTCAGAACGCGTCCACAAATGAGAAAATTGCACTAGAAAGCACGTCATCACTTTGAAACACTAAACAAAAGCAATATGTTAAAAACCCTGCCTCAGGAAGAAAACATCAGTAACAAACAACATTGAGGCGGATTCCCACGTTAGGGGCTTCGACTTAAGCCATCGGCGTTACCGTTGAGACTCCCCTTTTTGTAACGCACCTCAAAGGAATATTGTTGCAAAGCGAGGCTCCAGCGCAGGAGGCGGCCATTTTTGGGAGAGATGGTCTGCAGCCATTGGAGAGGGCAGTGATCCGTCTCAATGATAAACCTCGAGCCGGCTAGGTAGCATGACAATTTCTGAACGGCCCACACGAGACACGCACACTCTTTCTCGGTGGCGCTGTACGCCTGCTCACGACAGGTCAGCTTACGACTAGCATACAGGACGGGGTGTTCCACTTCTCCATTGTCCCTTTGGCACAGTACAACGCCCATGCCTCGCTCACTAGCATCGCACTGAACAACGAACCCTTTTGTGTAGTCTGGCGATCGTAGCACAGGCTGGCTTGTTAGGGCGCTCTTTGAGGCGCTAAAAGCTATTTCCTTTGTCTCGCTCCAGACGACTGTTTGGGTCTCTGTTTTTCTTAGAGCATCCGTCAGGGGAGCCGTGATATCGGAGTACCTGGGGATGTACCTCTGATAGTAGCCGGCGTCACCTAAGAACGACCGAATATCGGTCTTCGTGCGCGGTTGCGGGAAGTCTCGCACAGCGGCCACCTTTATTTCAGAGGGGCGGCGACGACCCTGTCCAATCACGTGACCGAGGTAGACAACCTCGGCCTGTGCTAATTGGCACTTGGGAGCCTTGACTGTCAAGCCCGCTTCGCGCAGGCGGGTTAGCACTGCCCGCAAGTGTGCCATATGCTCAGACCAGGATGTGGAGAATATCGCTACGTCGTCTAAATACGGTAAAGCAAATTCTTCCTGTCCCCGCAACACTTTGTCCATGAGGCTTGAAAAGCAGTATGGCGCGTTCTTCAAACCAAAACTCAAAACTTTAGGACGGAATGTTCCCATCGGTGAAATGAACGCCGCATACCTACTAGCCTCTTCTGTAAGTGGAACCTGCCAATAACCCCTGACAAGATCTAGGGTGGAAATAAACTGAGCGCTACTAACTTTCTCAAGGCGCTCCTCGATGTTAGGGATCGGATAAATTTGATCCTTAGTGATGGAATTAAGCCTGCGGTAGTCGACGCAAAGACGAGGTTCCTTGCCCGGTACCTCAACTAAAATCAAAGGGGAGGTATAATCACTCTCACCCGCCTCAATAACACCGAGCTGTATCATTTTCTTTACCTCAGCCTCCATAATATCGCGCTGGCGGGGTGACACCCGGTACGCCTTGGATCGTACTGGCTCTGGGGAGGTAAGTTCTATATCATGAGTAAGGACAGAAGTCCTGCCAGGCCTCTCAGAGAACTGACCTTGAAACTCTTGTAAGAGTTGGTGTAGTTCGGTTTTCTGCTCAGCCGACAGCGGTGCATTAATGATTAAGTCACTAATGACCTGATCAGTGTCTTCCCTGTTCGTCACTGAGCCTAGTCCCGGAAGCTCGACCGGAAGCTCTTCGGGAACGTTTACCATCATACACAACACTGCTTCCCGTTGTCTATAGGGTTTGAGCAGATTACAGTGGTAAACTTGCTGTGCTTTCCGCTTTCCTGGCAGACTCACCACGTAGTTAACATCCGACAGTTTTTGAACAATCCGTGCTGGGCCCTCCCACTGCACGTCGAGTTTGTTTTTTAGCGATGTGCGCAATACCATTACCTCATCGCCCACCTCAAAACGACGGGCCCTGGCTGTCCGATCATAATAAACCTTGGCCCTCTGCTGGGCCTTTGCCATTGCTTCACCTGACAACTCCTGTGCCCTTCTTAAGCGTTCGAGGAGACTAAGCGCGTACTCGACCACGACTGGGTCGTCGCCCCTGCCTTCCCACGAGTCTCGAAGCATGCGAAGCGGAGACCGCAGCGAGCGACCGTACACCAGCTCAGCTGGCGAAAACCCCGTAGCCGCATGCGGCGCGGTCCTTAATGCAAACATCACCCCAGGCAGACACAGCTCCCAATCACTTTGTTGCTCAAAACACAATGCTCTCAACACGCGCTTCATGACGGAGTGGAGCTTCTCAACGGAATTCGACTGTGGGTGGTACACTGAGCTGTGTAACAGCTTTACCCCACACCTTTCGAGAAAGGCTGTCGTCAAAGCGCTGGTAAACACTGTGCCCTGATCTGACTGGATTTCCGCAGGAAAACCAACTCGCGCAAATATGGACAGTAGTGCATTGACTATCTCAACTGAGCTGAGTTCTTTAAGCGGCACTGCTTCAGGGAACTTTGTCGCTGGGCAGATCACAGTCAAAATGTGTCTGTACCCCGTGGCTGTTACCGGCAGAGGTCCCACTGTATCAATAACGAGCCGTCTAAAAGGCTCCGTAATGATAGGTACCAACTTCAACGGCGCCCTCGATTTGTCCCCTGGTTTGCCAACCCGCTGACAGGTGTCACATGTCCTCACAAAGTGTTCTACGTCACGAAAACACCCTGGCCAATAGTACTCTTGCAAGAGACGGTCCTTAGTCTTCTTAACTCCTAGGTGTCCGGACCACGAACCGCCATGCGACAAGCGCAACAGATCCTGACGGTAGCACTGAGGCACGATCAGCTGATCGAACTCGACTCCCCTGCGGTCTAAATACTTCCGGTACAAGACCCCACCTCTTTCCACAAAACGAGCATTTTTCTTGGCGATACCTTCCTTGACATTGCAGCGCATGTTTTCTAGGCTGCCATCCTTTTTTTGCTCGGCTATCAAAGCCGACCGGCTGACTTTTAGCAACCTATTAAGTCCATCGGACGTAGGCGCGATGAGCAAATCTGCAGATAGCTCTTCTAACTTTCCCGTGTCGGGCATTTCCTCCCCTGTACCTGGTGCCTTCAACGCTACAGGCTCAATTTTATTCAGTTCGGACGTGCTCTGAGTATCAGCTTGCTGCGCCTCCGACCCTTTTTCATTGTTCGACAACGTCGGCCCCGCAACTACCGCCTTTGCAGCGAGCTCCCGAACTCTTGATCTGGTTAAGGCCTGAACGCTAGCCTCACCAAACAAAAGCCCCTTCTCGCGCAGGAGATGATCGGACCTGTTCGAAAATAGGTACGGGTACTGGGGGGGCAGCATAGATGACACTGCGGCCTCCGTCTCAATTGCTCCGAAAGGTCCTTCAATAAGCACTTTTGCTACGGGCAGACACACGCTGTGAGCTTCCACTGCTTGCTTGATCCATGCGCACTCGCCCGTGAACATATCGGGTTCTACGTAAGAGGGGTGAACTACATCCATTGTAGCTGCGGAATCACGGCGCACTCGGCACTCTTTCCCGTTCCCGAGGAAGTCTCGCATGTAAGGCTCGAGAAGCTTCATGTTCTCGTCAGTGCTGCATAATGACAAAAACACGACTTTTGTTTTTGTTTCTGGACACTGCGCCGAAAAGTGACCCGGCTTCTGGCACGTATAACACACGCGCGTTTGCCTCGTCTCGAAACGCTTTCTGCGTTCGGCTTCGGCTGCCGCCGTCTCCTTACGTTCGGTCGGACTGCTTTCACTCGCATCCGCACTACGTGTGTCCCCCCTTGCTCTCATGGGTGTGAACTTCGGCCTCTCAGACTTGGAGCCAAATTCACCCTTTTGACCGTCCTTAGCTCCGCGAGCCCGACGCGTCACAA
Organism: Amblyomma americanum; assembly: GCF_052857255.1. Taxonomy (NCBI): domain Eukaryota; kingdom Metazoa; phylum Arthropoda; class Arachnida; order Ixodida; family Ixodidae; genus Amblyomma; species Amblyomma americanum. The sequence goes on from NC_135503.1 coordinate 151,013,885, forward strand.
ACTCCTCGGCTAGCTCGGCGGCTTTAGCCACTGTACTAACGTCTGGCCTATCCAAGACCCAGTACCGCACGTTCTCAGGTAACCGACTATAAAACTGTTCTAGCCCGAAACACTGCAGAATTTTCTCGTGGTCACCAAACGCTTTCTCGTCTTTGAGCCACTCCTGCATGTTTGACATAAGCCTGTAGGCAAACTCTGTATATGACTCACTTCTGCCTTTTTCATTTTCCCGAAACTTCCGACGGAACGCCTCCGCTGACAGCCTGTACTTTTTTAGCAGACTCGATTTCACTTGGTCGAAATCCTCTGCCTCCTCTCTCTTCAAGCGAGCGACTACGTCGGCCGCCTCGGCGGGTAACAAAGTGAGCAAGCGCTGTGGCCACGTTTCCCGAGAGAACCCCTGCTTCTCGCACGTTCGCTCAAAGTTAACCAGGAACAAACCAATGTCCTCTCCAAGCTTAAACGGCCGCATCAGGTCAGTCATTTTGAACGATACCCGTTCTCCTGCACCGTGTGCCTGACTTCCATTACGAGCGCGTTCCATCTCTACCTCGAGACGCTTCATTTCCAAAGCGTGTTGACGGTCAGCTCGTCTTTTTGCTCTTTACGTTCGCGCTCCTCTTTTTGCTTCCTCTCCTCAATGGTCTCAAGGCATTCCGACAGCTCGTCATCCTCAGCCTCCAACTCAAGAATAGCCCTTAGCAGTTCTGGTTTTCTGAGTTTGTCTGAGACATCCAGACCCAACTCTCTTGCAAGCTCCAGCAATTTCGGTTTGCGCAACGACTTCAAATCCATGGCTGCTCCGAATACTGCTTTCTCTACTGCCTACTATTGTCTTGCCGCAAACTAACCCGGCAGCAACGACAACACAATTACCAGCTCTGTTTCTGACACTAACAAAAGCCTGGCAAAACTCAGAAGAAGAAAGTCCCGCACTCACCAAACCTCGCAGCCAAGAATTCAGCGCAGTCGTTCCGCTGCAGGCAACCAGTCATCACACAGGGCTCGTTGCACTGCTCCCGGATGGTCGTTGTGCTGCTCAGCATACAGTTGACCGCATATCTTCGCTGCTGGCCTCCGTTGTCGCGATCTCACCGCTGGCAACCAGTTGTTGCAAATGGGTTGCAAGCCCCAAGGGTAGCGTTGGCCTGGCGGCCTGGGGCAAAGCTGGAAACATCCGAAGGTCCCGGCAAAGGATGAGTCGACTGGCAACAGAACAACTTGTTTATTCTGGCATCGCAAAAGAGCAGCCGGTCAGGGCGACCACGTTACTCGAAGGAAGAAATCGAAGTCTCTTTGGCGTCCGGGGCCGCGGCTTTTTATACCCTCGGAGTCGAGGGCAAGAAGGAACTGCTTGGGATGAGGCGCCCGATACGGCGACGCTCAGACATGTTCAGACGTGACATGCGCGTCCGCCGGGCCGGCGCCGGTCAGACCTCCTCGCCTCCCAGTTGGGGAGCTCCTCTCCCCGGCTGCCGCGCTTTGACAAGCGTGGGCACCAACATGCACACACACACACGCACACACGACGACACGTGGCATTGAAACCTGCCTGGACGCGCTTGGCGAGAGGCGTTACGGCAGCACTGAACGGGCCCAAAATGACCGCCACTTTGAACGAAGCCGCGGCGTCCGTTGCATCCGCGCCGGCTATACCGCGCGTCGTAGGCGAAACGTAACACCTGTGATATGGGTTCGTCAAACCGTGCCATGTGGCGGACTTTAAATCTCTCCTGTTCACGCAATTCAGTGACTACATGCAGTGTACCACACCCTTGTGATGAACAAAAGGAACTTCACTTTATGCCGGACCCTGCGCATGTCCTCAAAAACCTAAGAGGGCACCTTGTGCGAAAGGACACTATGCGCCTTAGTGATGACATTGTATCCAAGTATGGATTACCAAGTGCTCATGTTTCGATACAGCATGTTGAACGTGTGATTGAGCTGCAGCGAGATGACCAGCTACAGGTGGCCTCAAACCTTAGTGATGTTCACATATCAAATGGCCACTTCACGAAAATGAAGGTTGGCATTGCCGTACAGTTTTTCAGAGAGGTACCACCAGTCATTCGGTTCTGGATTGAAAAAAAATGCTTCCTCCTGAAGCTGAAACAACAGCATGGTTCTTTGAGCTTATCTTTCAATGCTACACGCTCATGACAGCTCGCCATCCCGTAGTTGCTTTGAGCCATCTCGATGACGCAAAATACAAGCAAGCCATATCAACTCTGAGTCTTGCTTCAGATGTGATCAGGGGTCTCAACATTGGCGTCAAGGGTGTATGGAAGCCATGCCAGTCTGGCGTCTTGATGTCAACGGAAGTGGTAATGAAACTATATGTTGTTCTTATTAACGAGCGTGGGTACACATTTGTGCTGACTGGAAGGCTCGCTCAAGACTGCCTTGAAAACCTGTTCTCTGTAGTACGAATGATGAGTCCAGTACCGAGTGCTTACGATTTGAAAAACGCACTAAGAATAGTGTCGGTGAGCCAGTTCCTCAAGGTACCGAAAGCGTCTGGATACACAATCGATGACAGCACCTACCTTGTCGATTTGCTCTCACCAGAAATTAAACAGTTTCAAAGTATCATCCAGTCGGAAGAGAGCGATGAGAGAAGAGACTTCGTTCTTGACTTAGAGGAAGTGTCTTCTCTTGAGGAAGATGTGCTCGCCCACTTGGCGGGCTTCTTGTTAAAACCAATTGTCCGCACTGTGGAACACTGCTCTGTATGCATGCGCATGCTAGTGGCAGAAGAACCTGGACCGGAACACCACCTTACTCAACTAAAGGAATATGTTAAAGGTGGCAGGAATTTAATTTATGCAAGCAGACAAGTGCTGGACTTTGTTTTTAAATTTGAGAGCGCTTTCAAGTCCTTTGCTGAAGCTCAAGATCTGAGCCATCTAAGAACACCATTGAAAGCACTGAAGGAAATTATTGCAAACAATGTAACCTTGCCAGAAAACCCATGTTGTCAGCACAAAGATGTGATCGAAAAACTTCTTCAGCGCTTTGTGTCCACAAGGCTTCAGATCTATCTGCGATGCCTTAACACTCCAGAAAAGCCAGCTGAGTGTTACGCTAGCAAGACTGTAGCACTTACGAGCCTCCAGTAAGGCAATTACATTTCAGCCTTATAACCTCGTTGAGCCCTCATAACGTGAAGTATGAGTGATTATTTTACAAATAAAATGTGTTTGATTGTTGAAGACTGTTTTTAGTGCATTTTTTGCTCTTCCGTTAGCACGTGAGCTGCTTTCGGCGAACATACGCGGCGTCTCCTCATTTTTCTCCTAGTTTTATAAATCTGACCGGAAACCCACAATAAGAAACAAAATTGTTACGAAAGTACTGCAAACAATAAATTTCATCCAAGTGTGCAATTCCAGTAATGTTTGTTTGACGTGTACGAGTGAAATGAGTAAATAAAAAGGGGTAACCTCAGATGCAAATCTTGCCAACATCAGGTTGTGATGCACGCGAAAAGTGTCGCCACAACCACTCTGGAACTGAACAGTTTATGCAAACAAAATGCTCAATAGATGGTAAAGCAGAAAATTTGCATTTAAATAACGGTGGTATCGCCCTCATACGCCCGCACCCCTTTCTTTCTGCCCGATAGTTAATCTGCATGCCCTGCGCCTCCGAATTGGAAAGAACCAAGATGGCGCCGAAAAGAGTCGGTGTCCCCACCCTGAAAGCGGAAGCGCGGGCATCGAGGCACCCTACTGTTGACGGGAACGCGGCGCCATCTGGCGCCGCCGCCCGGTGATCCTCCACAAGCTGACGATGCGCTCTGTCTGCTAAATGTGAACTGAACGCATCATTCCTTGGGACCGAAACGAACGCTTATAAAGTGCAACGGCTCGATCGGATCAACTCCGCAAATCCGCTCTCAGATACTTAGACAGTACCCATAAGTATTAGTGCTAGGTCGTTGGATGTTTACAGAGAGGCGCAAAGTCCGTCGATGCAAAAAGTAGCCAGAGCCTCTAGTGGTGTATTTTTGTTTTACTTGCTTTACAGTGCTTTTATCTAGGGCAAACAAGTTGGTTTTGTTAATGTAATATAGAACACAAAAACGTGACAAGACGTATCTCTAGTTATTAACACAATTTGCAGTATATTTACTCTTTGTCCAATCATCAAGCTCCCACTAAGTGATGTCATATCCGCAGCTAAAAACCGCCACTCTATGGTGACACCGTCAGCGCCACAAATTTGCTTTTGCGAGCTAATTAAAGTATTAAAAACCGCAGTATATGCGGTACGATCGAAACTAATAGCATCACTATAACTCATTCTATGCAACCAAAAGGCAAAACAATGCACTGAAAATGTCTTTCGGGGCCCGTTTAAGAGGAAACAAAATTGCAATGAATATTAAGAACCGGTTCCTCAGTGCCCCCAATAAAGTATTTATTCGCAGGGAAGTTTTGTAGCGAGCGTTTTTCCTCCATAAAAACGCAGCCGCCGCGGTCGAACCCGACCGCGGCGGCTGCGTTTTTATGGAGGAAAAACGCTAAGGCGCCCCTGTGCTGTGCGATGTCAGTGCACGTTAAAGATCGCCAGGTGGTCGAAATTATTCCGGAGCCCTCCACTACGGCACCTCTTTCTTCCTTTCTTCTTTCACTCCCTCCTTTTTCCCTTCCCCAAAAACCAATTATTATTCACCCGCAGTCTCGCCAATTGGCTGTGGGCTTTCGGCGTTACTTGTGCGCATGCGCGAGGAGCCGAGTGACGTCACAGCCGCGCAGCTGGTGCGCCGTGCCGCTTGCCTCCGACTGAAAGAGAGACTGCGCATGCGCGACCCGCAGCTGGAGCGCCGTGCTCTACGGCGCATGCCTGTCAAGGGGAGGAGGAGGGTCGCGGTGTATAAATGATGGTGATGCGGCGATGGAAGAAACACACTGTCATGACTGCCAAGGAGAGCGAGGGCGACGCTGTGCTGCGTAGGAGACGGCAGAAAGTCGAGTCGTCGGACCCCGAGGTTGTAGCCTGGGAGTTAGCCGTCCAGGCAAGGAAGAACGAGCGACACGGGGCCAAGAGAGAAGCGGAGACACCGGAGCAGAAAGAAGAGCGCATCGCCAAGCGCAAAAGCCAGGACGGGGAGCGTGGAGTTCCAGTGCCACACGTGCGTTATAAGCTCTCGCTACGTATATCCTGGCATAGCTGAGCTAAGCCACTGCCAAATTTTTCTAACCGTACGATATGAGGTAGAAGACAAGATCCCATGATCCGGTGGTGATTCGGTCATTTGCAAGCTGCTGAGAATACTGCGCTTATTCGCGTTCTTCATGTGAATGGCGCTAAACGGATATCGCCGTCGCCGCCTCCGCTGCTGGTTGCATACCTGCGCTTAGCCCTGCAGGAGTCACGTTGCTGTGTGTTCATAAAATTTAATGACTCATCGGCAAAGTAAAGACTACAGCCTAACATCATCAACAGAGGCCCTGCTGCTGCCTGAGAACAGCAAAGCTTCTTGACCCTCCGGAGCTATGCGGCTTATTGGCCGCGGCCATGATAGCTGCCTGTCGGCTGAAAGAATATAACCAATGGCCAGCTTCCAACTTGTATACGCAGGGGCGAGTGATGGAGGAGGGTGCGAGCATGAAAATGTCGCCGGGAAGGGCGTGCCAGCTTTCGCGCGTGATTGTGGGTTCTCTGCTGCGTGAAGGAATGTATTATTTTGTTAACGGTATCATGACAACAAAATGCAGTGACTGAGCGAGTTAATGTGCTCTCCTCGGAAGATCATTCAGAGCCCTTTTAAACTTCAGGCGTCTGATGATTTCGCTTTCGAGACTCTCCCTGTCAAATTTTCCAACTTTTTGTTCATTCAGGCAGGAGTTAAGCGGTTTTAAAAATAAAAGCGAGTGTACAATAAACTATCGTTTTATATTCTTCATTCTATATAGTATTCGAAATGCTCGCAACAGGAAGCAGTGAGCAACTCTGCATTCAGCTTTCTACTTTTCAGCTCTTCCTGCATGAAGACAGTATGAATATCGCTGATGCTTTGCACGTTTTCAATAGCTATTGAAAATTTTAACAGGACATGCAACTCAATTCTTGTTGTTTATGATATAAAATTTTAGTTTCTTTTCTGAACAAGATGCATATCTCAGTAGCGTGCGGAGGATTTTTTTTTCAGCGCGAATAATAACGTTTTTCTAAACCTGGGTTGAGACCAACCATGCCCCGTTGTACCCTTTCCAGCAATGTGTAGCTCTCCTGTGTTGGAAAAAATTATCAGAACAGGCACACTACTTTTCTCGAGACTTAGAGGGATTATTAGTGCTCATCTGGCCGAAATGAAAATAGATAGATAAAGAGGAGGAGAGAAAGGCAGGGATGTTAACCACTGGGGAAGAGGAATTAGGGGACTAAAAGGAGGAAGAGGGAAGGGGAAAAGGCATAACACACACACACACACGCACAACACTGTCACAACCTGTCACTCAATCCAGTCGCTCTCAAGTAGGCAAAGAGAGCCTTGTATGCCTTGAGGGCAGTCGACTGCTGTGGCCACGGACAGAGGATCTTTTGCTCTGTTAATGGGCGAGGATCGAAGCGGTCCAGGGCACAACACAGTGTATGATTTCTTGCACTCGCAACTGCAGGGCACTCACAGAGAAGATGAGCGATGGTCTCCTCACAACCACAGCTTTCACAGGCAGGGCTGTTGGCCACCCCATCCGGAAAGCATAGTGGACGGTAAAAGCAACACCGATTCATAAACTTCATAAAAATGTTGCGTCGCGACGTGCTAAGTTACGTGGAAGACGAAGGCGCAGTCCAGGGTCCAGTGCCTTGAGGCGGAGGTTGGAAAACCCTACCGTGTTCCACACTGAAAGTGTGAGCTCAAGCGCCAAAGAGCGAAGCCCACACGCAGCGTCAGGTCTTGATATTGGGATCCTCACTAGAAGTCCGTCGTCGTGAGCAGAACGCGCAGCCGCATCGGCCAGGTGATTACCGCTAATGCCACAGTGTCCTGGCAGCCATTAAAAAATGATGTCATGACCTTTGAAAACGGTGCCGTGGTAAAGTAGACGGATCTCAGCAACAAGTTGTTCCTGCGACCCGCGGCGTAGCGCAGCTTGCTGGGCTTGAAGGGTTGCTTTAGAGTCGGTGAAAACCGTCCAGTCATGTGCAGGTTCGTTCTTGACTGATGAACTTACCGCAGCCCGTAATGCTGCGAATTCCGCACCAGTTGATGTTGGATAGGTCGTCTTCACTTTCATGAAGGTGGATCTGGCCGGTATCACCACCGACCCCGCAGAACTGGTCGAGTGAACTGATCCATCTGTGTAAACATGTATGCGGTGACTGCGGTAAGAATGCAGGTGAATCAGTGTCACTTGTTTGAGAGCGGGCAGTGATGCACCAGCTTTCTTCGTAATGCCAGGAATATAGAGGTGAACCCGAGGTTCATGAAGACTCCATAAGGGTGAGCATGGTCTTGACGCAGGGGTGAACCCCGATGGAAGATATGCGCGATGGGCTACAATGACTTTGGCGAATGCAGTACGCGGCCTAATTATTGGGAATGTTGCGAGGTGATGACAGGGAACCCGTGTGAGGTGCCGAATATGTGTTCTCTTGGTGTCAACAGCAATGTATGTAGTAACAGGATGTTCCCGGGCAACAAGAACAGTTGCTGCTGTTGATGCACATTAAGGCAGTCCAAAGCAGATACGGAGAGCTTGCGCTTGCACACTTTGAAGAGTCTTGATATTTGTCTTTCTAATGGAACTGAATATCGGAAGACTGTACCGTATGTAGCCCAGAAATAGGGGACGGTACAGTTGTAGCATCGAGCGCACTGATGCGCCCCAGTACTTTCCCCCGAGGAAGGAGACAATCGCAATTAGTCTCTTTCGCATGTCGTAGATATGTGGACTCCACGAGAGGTTCTTGTCAATGACAACACCAAGGAATCTGTGGCTTCTCTCATAGGCAATTGCTTCACCATTGATGCGAATGGTGTAACGTGACATTATTTTGCGTGTGAACGCCACAAGTGAACACTTTTCGGTCGAAATGTTCAGGCCCTGCAAGCGAAGATAAGATGTCCATATCGATGCCGCCTTTTGAAGTCTTGAACGAACTTGAGGACGGGTCACCCCTGATGCCCAAATACATATATCATCTGCATATACAGAGATCTGAGCAGATTGTGGCAATACGTAGACCAGGCCGATGAGATCAAGGTTGAAGAGAACTGGACTCAGCCCTCCACCCTGAGGGACTCCGCGCGAATTTTTGTGTAAGGACGTTGGTCCGTCCTTAGTCAGGACAAAAAATGACCTCTCTGATAAATAGCTGCGTATCCAGCTGAACGTGCGGCCTCCGATCTCAGCAGCTTCCATTGCGCCCAAAATGGCCTGTTGCGTTACGTTGTCGCACGCGCCCTTGATATCCAAAAACAATGCCACGGTCAATCTTTTCAAACTTTTGCTCTGTTGCACCGACGTTACAAGGTCAACCACGTTGTCGATAGAAGAGCGGCCCCGTCGGAACCCAGACATGAAGGTTGGATAAATCTGATATCGCTCAAAGTACCATTCCACGCGTGTGAGCAGCATTCTTTCCATGACTTTGCCGACGCAGCTGGCGAGTGTAATTGGACGGTGTGATGAAAGGTCGAGCGGTTATTTCCCCGGTTTAAGAAGTGGTAACAGACGACTGGTCTTCCAATCATGAGGAACTATGCCAGCAGTCCATGACTTGTTATAAGTGTGCAAAAGAGCCCGTCGAGCTTCTTGGCCAAGGTTGGCAAGTGCGGAGTACGTCACACCATCGGGCCCTGGTTATGATGACCTTCTACAACAAGCCAGCGCAACACCAAGTTCTTCCATGGAGAATAGTACATCCATCTGAGAATCCCGTGAGGGTGGAACATTGTTGCAGTGCAACGTTGCGCCTGGGTTCGGAGGGCCTGTTCTTGCGCAGATAACTTCGGCTACCTCAACCACACTGCGCCTTTGGTGGAGCGCTACGGATTTGAACGACTAGCGCTGTTGAGGGGACGTGCGAAGACCCCGAATTACACTCCAAACGCGTGACAAAGGCTTCCGTGGATCAAGTGTTTCGCAAAATGTCCTCCACCGTTGTGTTTGCAGTGCCTGAATTCTTCGTTGAATCTTCTTCTGTATGCGCCTAGCATCTCTTAGGTCTAGGCGCGACTTTGTGCGTCGGTATCTGCGCTCTGCCCTGCGTCGTTGTGATCGCAGTCGCTGCAATTCGAAATCAAAATCGGTGTAGTTAGCGACAGGGGTAAAGGGGCAGGTGGTGTGTTCCATAGCCTCCTTAATTTTTTTTTTCAAGACCGGTAGGGAAGCCCTCTGTGCAAGCAGCCTCCATAAGTAATTTAAAAACTGTCCAGTCAACGCGCTGCCTACACGTGGCTGGGGAAAATGTGGAATGGCCGGTAATAATCAGATAGGTTGGGATATGGTCGCTGCCATGGGTTTCTACATCCGAAAACCACCGGACGCTGTTGTTAAGGCACTTTGAAACGAAAGTCAAGTCCAAGCAGCTGCTATAAGTCACCCCTCGTATATAGGTCGGGCTTCAGTCATTCAGGCACTGGAGGTCATGGTCAGAGGCGAAGGACACAAGCTGTCTTCCCCTAACGTCCATCCTAACGCCTCCCCACATGGTGTGATCAGCATTGAAGTCACCCGTAATAACCCACGGAGCAGGTGTAGCTGCCATCAAACTACTCAACCTTCTGGCGTCGAAACGACTTGATGGCGCCAAGTACACCGCCAGTAGCGTAAACGTCCGGTCTCGGCTCTTCACTGTCAGGCAAACGTACTGATTGTCTTCGTTCGGAGGAACTGAATGTTGCACATATGTAAGTTCACGTCAAATGTAGACGATGACTTTGCTCTATCTATTGCGCGTGGGTGATGCAAATTGCTCGTAACCGGATATTCGCAAAATTGCCGGGGTCTTCGGTTCACAAATCACCAGAATGGGGAAGTGATTCTCGTAGACGTAGTGTCATAAATCGAAAATCCGGGACTGGAGTCCACGAGCATTCCATTGGAAAATGAAAGCTTGCTTGACTTTATTTTGAAAAGACAGGTCCGCTGGAGCCGTGATGCCTTCTACTGTAGAGCCGCAAGAACTGAACGTAGCGCGTCCAGCACTTGAAGTGCGCTATTTGCTGCTGGCGTGCGTAGGCTGGAAAGCAGAGCACGCATGGCATTCATTAGTGACGTTAGCATTGCAATCACTTGCATATCTGGGCCATGGCCTTGATCGTGCCTGTTGGCTGAATCAGTCGTAGGCGCTGCACACTGCCCTGAGTGCGCCAACATCCCTCACACAGTAGGCGTAGAAGGCTTTAGCAGTGGTGGCCAAGTTGCATCTGAGGCAGCAGGTCCAGCCTCACCAAGCGCCGTGCTCCCTTGATTTGGCACGGGTATTAGTGGAGGCGGACAAGCTGCAGTTGCGTTTGGGGCATTCTTCTCAAATGTGGCTGCTTTCTTTGACGACCTTCGGCGGCGCGAACAACGTCGTCGCACCTTCGCGGTGGCTTGTTTGTGCGTACAATGGTCTCGCACCATTTGCTTCAGTACCGCCCGCTCGGTCTTTAGACGGGGCCAGTCTTTCGAGAAAGAGCCATGAGGGCCGTGGCAGTTGGCGCACTTCAAGGTAGTCGCGCGGCAAACATCGCCGCTGTGTGACTCGTAGCATCGCGGGCACACGATGGAGTTGATGCAGACGCCGCTCACGTGGCCGATCCTCATGCACTTCCTGCATTGAAGTGGCTTAGGCACAAAAGGTCGAACTGGATGACGAAAGTGCCCAACCTTCACGTGCGCTGGTATGCAGTCACCCTTGAAGGTCAGCTTGATGCATGGAGATCTGCATAACCGTCGAACTTGAATGATGGAAATGCCGTCGGTTGCCGGCTTGATCAACATGGGTAAATCTGTGCCAGCCGTAGTGCCGCTGTCCTGGAGAATAAGGGGGCGTACACTGATGTTGCCGAGTTTTGTGATTGCGGTTAAATTCTCTAGTGAACTTCGCTCCACCACATCAATGGCAATGACGTTTTTGAACGGGTTGATTCTGACATCTTTTATGCCTCCCGGTACAAGGCTCTCCAGATAAATAGAGATGGCTTGCCTGTTCAGTAGGTTCAAGTTGTCCGTTGAGTTCAACGGCACAAACAAGGCTGTATGCGCTGAGGAACTTCGCGCCGTGATGATCGTTGGCGTTCTTGATGAGGACACCGTTGACGTGCTCGATGAGGACGATTCGGCTTGTCTACGCAGTCTGCGCTTGGCCTTCTTGCCAACAACCGGTATGAAACCGTCGTCGGCCGAGGACGAGGAGTCTTCACTTGGCACCGAGTACACAACAGTGCCCTGGCTGCTCGAGTCACTCTGGCGGTGCAGGCGCTTCCTCTGGGCGGCTGCTGCCGACCCACCATGTTCCAATAGAGGCACAGCAGCCTCCACTTCCATCGCCGTGGCAAAAAGGGAGCGGCGCCTCCCTGATTATAGCACAAATTACCTAAAAAACTGCACAGACGCGAAGGCAGCGTTCTGATACAGAACAACTTCGTCTTTTTCAGAATTATGCTCAACGAAAAACGTAGTGTTTTGACCGCGGACTAAAAAGGCGAAGACCACACGGGCGCTACACTCAAAATTAAATGAAAACGAGCAACCAAAAAAGTCCCATCAATAAGCAACTACATGCATGTGCGAATCTTGAAAAACAATGCAAAACAAAATACCAGCAATGATAACCTAAAAATGAGCCAGAAAGGTAACAGAAATAAACGAGAAAAGAAAAATAAGAGCGAAAGTTCATGAAGACTGTTGTGCAAACTTAAGCGCATTTTAAAAGCGTTCGTTCTATTCCCAATAGATAAACAGAAGGTTAGCTAATGCACTTGTCACTACTGCATTTCGTTATTTCATGGGCTTCCAAAGTTTCCCTCGCCATTTGATCCTTACAGCGTCCTGAAATCTGAGTATGATTTAGAAAGCGAAACCAACCTGCGCAGTTATTGCAATGCTCTTGCAAGAGTTCACAAGTTTGCAGGCGAAATGAAGAGGCATGTTCATCCAGCCTTACTTGTAGACATCTGCCTGTCTGCCCAGTGTGCGCACTCGCACAGTGAACAGGCAACTGACAGTGTCGTATGTACGTAGCGTTTTGTGTGTTTTTGTTGAGCGTTTTTTTTGTTAAATATAATAACCAAAGCCAGGCAATAAAGAAAAAAAAGTGAAAAGTCAACTGATAAACGATGCCACTAACGCATGAAACGTGCGGCTTCCTTTGTTTAGTACCACATAATGAATACTTATCCCTCGAACAGCCTGATAAAGCACATAGCCTTGCGAGCTTAAGGGGTGCTGAAAAATGGTCAACCCCAAATTTCACTGCCACTCTCTTCAAGTTGTGCGAGAGCCTGTGTACATAAGGCATTACATCTAGCTTCCTTTTCTTTTGTTCGACTGATGCATTTTGCTGAGGTAACTGGATGTTTTCTTTTTGTAGTTTTTTTTTTCTGGGAGCCTGTGCGACTGCCACAAGAACATCGGCAGGGAAGCCAACTTTCTTAAGTCTCAACATGATTGTCAAAACCTATTCCCACTCTGTGAGGACAACACTTGCAGAGTGCTGAGCTGGGCTCTCGTATCGGGGAGTCAAAGCATAACTTCTACAATGTTACAATGCAAATTTTTTACAACAGTCATCATAAAGGTTTTGGAGGCACTCAGCGCCACAGAAAAATCCAAATTCGTGCTGCAGACAGCGCATGTTGACACTGACGACCAATCCTTAATAGCTAATACCTGCAATAATTATTTCCTTAGTGTCTACACCAAAGACGATGGTAAGACACTGCAGTCTGCAGCTGCTCTGGAGATCCCAAAGACAGAGGAGTTCTGTCTCTCTGTTGAGAGTATTCTTGCCCTGCTCCTCGAATTGAAACCTAACAAGGCTATGGGTACCGACGAAATTCCGAATCCCCTCTTAAGAAGGTACGCTGAATGGGCAGCAAATTACTTGTTCCTAACCTTTTAGAAATCTCTTACAGCTACTGAAGTCCCTAAAGACTGGCGAATTTGCGAGGTAATTCTGACCTTAAAAGGTGGGGATCCAAAGTTAGTTTCTAATCACAGACCTGCTGCACTGACATCCACCGCGTGTAATGTCTTAGAACATGCTGTCTCTAAATAAATATCTGAGGGTTATTATCCGGAAACAACGTTCTCAGCGAGTTTCAACATGAGTTTCCGACAGGGTGTTTCAACGGTTACGCAACTGGGAGAAATCACGCATGACATGCGCCAGATTTTCGATCGTAGGGGGTAAATAGATGTGATCTTTCTCGATCTCACTAAGGCAATCGATAAAGCATGTCACAGAAAATTAGTACTTAAATTAAAATCCTTCCTAGGAGACAATATTTTTGGTTGAGTAGCAGCTTTCTTAAGAAACCGCCAGCAGCTGGTGGGTGATGAAGGTCAAGAGTCAGAAACACAAGAAGCCATTTCAGCGGTGCCCCACGAATCTGTCCTGGGGCCGCTTTTATTTTTAATTGATATCAATGACATGATCGAACACTGTCCCGTTAGAGCTAGGTTATACGCGGATGACTGTGCCATTTATAAGAACGTCAGGTTTGCAGACTATCAAGTAATCTTACACCAATGTCTCTCCGTCATTGATGAATGGTGCTCGCCATGGCAAATGTATTATTTATTTATTTATTAATTTTATTATTTATTTTAATAACCTCATAGCCCTGCGGAAATTATTGAGGGGAGTGGAACAAGACGTACAATAACACAGATGAGAACAAATGGAAATACGTTCATGGATTACAGCACTACATTTGGCTCACTGCACCGAGTATTACAGATTTCAGCAATTGTGCACTTCCATGAAAAGTTAGAAGAAGAAAAAACGAGAAAATAGAACAAAAACAATAACCACCAAGCAAACTACAAATCAGCAACACAGAGTTCATGTGGCACTACGAACCGAAGGGCACACATGTCATTAACAAGAAAAGCAGGCACTTAAGCTTTTCTTAAAATACTCGAGATCGTCGGTGAGTGGCACATCCTCTGCCAAGTGATTACACTAGGATGATGTAGTTGGAATGAAAGAATTTAATCGAGCGGTAGTGTGACAAGGTGGAACGCTCACTTTGCTTGGATGGTCAATGCGCGATGAAACATAGGTGGGTGGAATGGGCAAAGCGTTTTTCAAAACAGGATTCAGATTGCAGATCTTAACAAAGAAGACAGAGTCTTGACATTTTTCCGCGCAATGAAAGTAATGGTAATAGCAAAGTGTTTTTCATTTGTGTGACACTTGATGTGCGGTCATAGCTGTGGAGGATAAAACGAGCGGCATGGTTCTGAACAGCTTCCAAAACAGATATATAAAGCACTTAGCTTGAGGGTCCCATATCGACGCGGCGTATTCAAGCTTTCAACGAACCAGTGTTTTATAAAGAAGGAATTTGACTGAAATGGGTGCATTAGAAAAGTTTTGGCTTCAATGTAGCTAACAGTGCTCAAGGAAGCCACGAGCGGGCAGCTCCACATTGGACCAATAATGTTTGCTATCTCTGTGCCCTTAGTTTTTAAAAATATTACTCTTATACAACCTTTGTCCGTAATGTTTCGAGACTGATTTATTTTGTTCTCTAGAATCGATTCCCCAAAACAAAAGATGTTGGTGCGTATGTGTAGCGCCACCTTTTCGGGCTAGCCTGAGCTATTCAGGTTAATTGCTGTGGCAGCTGCTAGATGGCAAAACATGTAGAAAAATTCGTTGTCACTAGTCGTCGGTGCATTCTACTGTGAGTGAATGTGGAGAGATGGACGTCCACCTCGAACAGCGTGTAAACATAAAATTTTGTGTGAAGCTTGGCAAGACAGCCACACAGGCGTATGAGTTCCTTCGTGACGCTTATGGCAACGAGACACTATCGCGCGCGCGAGTTTCGTTTCGGGGAGAACATCGGTGGAAGACGACACAAGGCAGGGGCGCCCTTCAAGCTCACGGAATGGAAACAACGTGGAAGTCTTACAGCAAGACCGCAACATTACAGGCCGCATGCTATCAGATGCTCTCGAGATTAGTGAGACAACATGCCACCAAATTTTGCGTGAGAAGTTGGGGAAACGAAAGCTGAATGCCAGACTTGTGCCGCACTCCCTCACACAGGACCAGAAGGACACGCGGGCATCAATGAGCGCTTATTTCCTCTCCGAGGCAAAAAAGGGTGCTGCATTCGTCGACAGCATCATTGCTGAAGACAAAACATAGTGTTTTCAATACGACCCTCAAAGAAAGAGGCAGAGCGCCAAATGGCGGTCTACAAGCTCTCCGGCGCCGAGAAAAGTGCTGCGACAGACGACCAACACAAAGTCGACGGTGATAGTTTTTTTCAATGCCAGAGGTGTCATACACCACGAGTTTGTCCCACATGGGCAGACGGTTAATCAGGAGTTTTATATCGGCATGCTCCTGCACATGCGTGATGCACTGCGACGCCGTCGCACTGCCTTATCGGCATCTGGACAATGCAGCATTTTCCACGATAACGCAAAGCCGCCCACTGCTCTCAGCGTGACCAAATTTCTCGCCAAGCACAGCATTATACTGCACTTCCCAATCCGCCTTACTCGCCTGACCTCTCCCCATGCGATTTTTTTCTGTTTCCTCGCGTGAACAGCTCCCTAAAAAGTCGCTGGATGGGCAGCGTGGAGACCATTCAAGACGCCACTACAATGGAGCTGACGGCCCTGCCAAAAGAAGCGTTTTCCAACTGTTTCCAAGACCTCAAGAAGCGTTGAAAGCTGTGTATAGACTGCAAGGGAGACTATTTCGAAGCGGTGATGCACAAATGATTGCAATGTCAATCGCAATTTTTTAATGAACTCAGTCTCGGAACTTTATGGACAAAGGTTGTATATTGAATGTTTAAAATCCTTTCATTATGGTCACTTTTTGCAGTCATTAATGGAGCTTTTTAATGAAAATTTGAATGCCGTGCTCCAGACGCACATTTAAATTATTTTTTCAGTACCTTACATATCCACTCAAAAACATAGTATCTAGCTCGTGCTCAGTGGTTTTATTTTCGAACAAAAATATAGTTCTTGGATTTTAACTACATAGTGCAAGGTAGTTGTGTTGTAAGTTTGTTACCAATTTTTTCTCCGAGACTGCACTTTCAAGTACTTTACAATAACATTGCTACTAGCCTGTCCTCAAACCACTGTGTTGACAATTTCACTTGTGCATGCGAAGTACGTTCATTCCATTGGATGTTCGACAACAATGAATTATACAGACGCTGCGACAAATAACCCTGGATTATCACAAATGTCAGTTACTACGCTACAAACATATCTCAAATATTGTCACCAGCAGCATTTAAAAGGCTGCTTAACTCTGGTGTGTCAAGCTTATTCAAATGAAAATAAATCGAAGAGTCTGCGTAAAGTAATAAACAAAAGATCACGAAGACCTGTACATTACTATTTACATTTCTTAAAACAAAGGACAAGAAACAACATTTGCAACCCCAATTTTTTGACAGGTATTAGAGATAGGGACTAACTTCAAATGAGCACCTAAGATTAATCAAAACGATATAATAACCAATCGTGAAAAATCATGGAGTGATGACTTCAGCGCTTGCTTCCTACACTTCAGGCTGACTGGTGCGCACAGATAAGATTAGCTAAAGAAATGCTGGGCACCAGACAATATGATTTTCTTAAGCTCAGTGTCTAATTCCCAGTGGCTAACTTCAAACTGAATATCTACAAACTAGAGTAGAAGAAATACTAAAAAGACATCCTAAAGCAGCCCACTAAATCTACAGTAAATTATCACAGGTATCCAACCTCTAACTTTTGTGTTTGTTCTTAGGAACACATAGGACGAACATAACTTTAGCAAACGTATTATATACATTCCCTTTAACACACATTCACGTAACAAACATCATAAAAAAACTTTACACTCAATATTTGGAGGCCTATGCTCTAGAGAAATTTCTGAGCCCAGAAACATGTGTTAGCCCCTCATTTCAAGGGGCCTTACAATCTATACTCTGAGGAGGACTACAAGCTTTTTCTCTGAAAGTGTACTTGTTTGTCTGCGAGAAATATATGTAGTGTTTGCAAAAGGCCAGTCAAGCTTCAGCGGCCATTTTGCGACCTCAAGTAGTGCTCTTTCAACATCTTATTTTGCGCATCGGTGCCATTATTTATCGTGATTGTAAGCCCAGGCCTGAGATAGGCCGCCCACATTCCTTTTACCGGGAGCCATTCGGTTTCCACGTAATGAATAAATTCAGCGTTGTCATTCTACAGCTGACTTGAGTGCATGTCTACAAGAGCGGTGGCAAAATCTTCTGCACTATGTGCCCTAGCTAGCTGGCGCAGCAAAACTAGTGCCTGATTTTTGTCATTTATATTATTACCCTTTTTACGGCACCACCACTCCCAAGCCTGTTCACGGTGGAAATCACAGAGAGCAATTCTGCTGTCTGGAAATGTTAAGTTTATGGCATTAATTGCTACTTGGCTAAAAGCAAGCATTTAGTACATGGGGAAAAAATTTGGATTCCAGAATTTAAAGACCTCTATTGCTGCTGAAATGCACTCCGATGTTTCATCTTGGACAATAAACACACGTACAATAACATAGTCTGTTGGTGTCTTCACGACCAAAAAGAACAAGGGAAGTGTTTAATCAGCTGTCTTATTTGTACCATCAATGCGTACATCTCCGGAGTATTTCTGTAGAGCTGAATCTATGAATGCTGTCTGCATACAAAACATGATTGATTGTTCACATTTACTCACAACGCTATTATATTTCCCTTGGCACAGAACTGAATTATTGTTCTGAGAGGTGCTTCTTGTATGGCTGGAAAAAGTATTTTCCTGTAGGGTCCTTCCGTCGAAGATAAATCAATTTCATCCCGTTCACTTGATCCACTGAGCTGTATGTCTTTTTGGATCGCAGACTGTATATGTGAGCGTATGTCCTCTCGTGTTGAATAAAATGTTCTGCATCAGTACTGTAGCGTGTCGTTGTTAACAAACAGAACATCTTCCACATAAAATCGCAAGCATTTTTGAACTTCACTCACTGGTGTGATACCTTGCTGCACCAGTTGGTTTATTTTGGCTTACACTTCAGCGTTCATTGGTTGGCCAAAGCTGAATGCCATACCAAAATCGTGTTGTGTGTGGCCATCTTTTGCACCAAAGCTCACATATATTCTTCCTTCACGGGCTGCTGCAAGTGCATTGAGGTTATCCGAGGATAGTACGCTCTCGAAACGTACCATTACAGCTTTTGTTGCTGCTTTCCTGTCACGTAGAACAGTTGTCTGGAAGTTCCATCTGCAGTAAAGTGAAGGGAATTTGATGTCACTGTATGACAAGGATAATTAAAAAAAATATTCAATGGCAAGTTTTCATATGTGCTGGTGCAAAAGTCCATACAAGAAATTATATGCACTGCGCTGTGTACACATTCACGTGACAATGTAATTCTCGCTTTTTTCACCAGCTAGCTGGTCATATCCAGCAAAGTTTGACATCTTTGTCAGAAATTTGACAGTAGGACATGACTATTGTGCATCAAGTAATTCAGCTTCTGAAGTATCCAGTGTGGCAATGCAAGTAAAAAAGAAAAACTACAATCTTCTCCTGAATGCTTCTACAGTGAGCACTGTAAAACCCCTAGCAATGTTAAAACCGTGCTGTTAACTGCTGATAAATCATTTCATTGATGCTGTTATAGGGGTTGTAAAACAGTATGCGCACACAGAACATAGCCTGAGGAAGAGCTGGCAAACTGGAAGTCCTAGTTCTCACAGTCAACGCTTCCTTCTTGGGCCGTGCGCTGGCGGTGCAGCTGCTCCCGCTGCCATTTGTTTTCTTCTCTATGGCTTCAATTTTTCTTTCCGCCCCTATAGCACCACTGCCTCTGGTTATTTTTTCAGTTTTTCTGCTTGAACGTGCCCTACTTAATGGTTTCTAAGCTTGAACACTTCGATTGCATTCATAATATTGTCGCGGAACAAATATACGCAAATGTAGCAAAATAGCCATGTGTTGTGTTTTTAAGCATATTAAACAAAGCATGCACAAGACAATCAGTAACAACACAGCTGAGTTTTTGCTTTGCGTGCTTAACACATGCAAGACGTGGTGAAATTGAAAACAAGGTTTCCTTGCTCCCCAATTGTTAGTGACATCTTAGGTGCATGGGGCATTTCCTCAATATTAATTTGCTCTGAAAACAAATAATAGCCTCACATAACTTGTACTCTGGAAATATTTCTATCTTTTTAAGTGCACCCTTTCTTCTTCGTGCCTTGGAGCTTTACTCTTCCCTTTGGAAACGTTGCTGGACCCTAGTCAAGAGTGGCAATATTCTGAGCCTTAGAGAGAAACAAAGGAGTGCCTTTGCCCTGTGCTCACGTGCAAATCTTTGCTTGCATTAGATTGTCTTCGAGCCCAATGGACAGTACATATCCTTTCTGTTTGGCGCAGAACAGCAGTCGTGCTGAAAATATTTGAACACCATAGTAAAAACCTGGATTCAGTTTACAACACACACATGCACATGCATCAAAGCTTTACAGATTCCTGTCATAAATGTTAGGCCGGCTTCACCTCACTCTGGCATGTCTTACTAATGGCGGAACACAAAATTTTGTAGGGCTTGCTACTGTCTTTTTTTTTAATAAGCAAAACAAGTCAAAGCAATTCCCATGACAACAACATGTGCACTTATCAAGTGCTAGCATACCATCTGAAGATGACTAGGTGAATGTTTTGAAGTTTTATAAACCTTTATATATCTTTGTTCCGTGCACTGGCAGCCGTTCGACATTCATGATTATACATACAAAAATTTCGGATCACGGGCGCAAGAAGTAAAGCTTGGACGAATACTTACTTTTCTCAGCATCAGGATGGGCGAAAACTTCTGTATGAAAGGAGACATTTATACTCGCAAGCTTGCGGTCGAGTGCCTTGAGAGTATCATCACTGTCCAGGTACCCGGTCCACTGCTTATCCACTTTGTTCGCATCTCTTAAATACTTCCGCACTATTTGTTCTTCCTCGCGAAGTTCTTCTACAAAAGCCGATGCGATAGGCGCCGCATCCTCCAAGTTATACATGGCTAAGCGGCACTTCGGCACTGCAGCCGCTTTAGCTTCGCAGGTTTCGCTGAAGTTTCAGTTTGAATCTTGGAGCGAAAGTAGGTGTGCTCTGCATGATTAATTTTCCACATGCGCACAAAATGACAAAATAAGAAAAGGTACAGCCGCGTCTACGTGTATACTTTTATTAAATTATTTTGTTTCACGAAAAATTACCAGCAGATTTGTGCACTTATCTGTAAATAGCATTGCCTAAATTTTGTTTTTGAAGCGAAAAGCTGCACTACGCCAGGTTTTCGAGCCGTCAGCGGGGCCGCAAGTTTGACCTTCAATGTAGCTAAAGTTCAACGGGGCCGCAAGTTTCACCTTGAATGCAGCTAGAGGTGAAACCATGAGCATAACTGGTGGTAGTCAGGTTCGACTTATGACGCTAGCTACAGCAGCGACACCAACGAACAGCTGTTCCGCCAATTCTCCCGACCTTTAACCTATGACCTTCGGAGCGTCTACTGGCATCGCATGTGCAGATCGTGAAAGTGGGTTCCGCATAAAACGCCGGTGCATTTTGATGCGTTCAGCGGAACGCTAGGTCTGATCGATGCGACGCCTGCCGTGGAGACCACCAGTCGCTCGACCACAAACGTAGCCAGGGAGATGTAGCCTTTCGCTTTCGACCAGGGTTAACCAGAGCTGAACCACCAGCGTTTTTCAGATTTCATTTGTTCTCGCTGGAGCCCATGTGTGCGCCGGAAACCGTCTCCCATGCGCACCACCCTCGGCCGCTCTGTGGAGGCTGGGGACATCCTTGAAAAGGTCAGTGCCGCCTCAGCGAGGGTGCGCAGCGTATTTGTGCCCACTCCGGATCCCTGTCCCGCCCGCGTCAGTTGCACGTGCAGCGGCCTGTTTCTCACCGATTGAAATTTTTCTTGGCCGTAAAACGGGGAAGACATGCGGAGGTGTTGCCTGCGTGGACGAATCACTCCCGAAATGGCTGGAGATATTTGCATTTCCGAGAGATCGGAAAAGATGGCTCCTCTGGACTGTAAAGGTGAAATGTAACAAGTGGAAGCCGGCCAACACTCCTTGTTTCGTTTCCTTGCTGCTTGCCCCCATAGTTACGCGTACTGATTTAAATTAATACCCAACGAGTGTGCAAAAGCTGCATTAGAGTTTTTGTAGGCAATTATTTCTATTTCGCTCATGATTGTGAGGTGCACAGCAAATCGTCGGCAGAATTTTGAGTGTGGTGCGTCGACAGCGGAGCGCTGCGCGTGCCAGTCCAGCGTTGCGCGTGTGCGAGGCGACGAAGAGCGTGGCGAGCACGAGGAGCGGAGAGCTGACTAGACAGAAAACCGAGGTGTGGAGGGAGACAGCGCAGCCGAGGTCGTGTAATTCAAGCGTGGAGGTGGCAGACGACGGACGTCGAGTCCGTGCCGCCGTGGACCTCCCTTGGATCAACGACACGAGCCTCCTTGGATAGCCTGCATTAAGCCTAAGGCATTTCGGGGCGCTGTCGCCGGGTCCTGGCTACGCTCTTTCTGCTGCTGCCAAGTTTCTGGGGCTGCTGACGGGAGCCCACCGGCGTTTTGCTGTGATCCTCTCCACTCCTACTAGCACCTGGCTCCATTCCGCCGCTTTCTTCGACGCAACGCCAGCGACGCGTCGCAGTTCATTCACCCGCGTTCGCCCTGTCTGCAAGGCATCCCCGCTTCACCTGGGAAAGAGTTCTGGTGAACTCTTTCCTTTAACCTGTAGTGTTGTACGCGTGTTGAGCGTGTGTTTTAAAGCGAAAGCCTTACTACGCCAGCCAGCGAACCATTTCGGCTCGTCGCGCACTTCAGCCGTATGCCATGGCTGAAGGAACGACTTTGAGCCGCCGTTGCCTAGCAACACCGCATCCGCGCTCCCACAGATGGCGCCGCCGTAGACGCCGCTGCCGTCGCCACTCGCTCCACCAGAGAATTGAGATTCTCTGAATGGTCGATGGAGGGGGGAAGAAGGGGGGATGAAATTAAAGGGAGAGCACAGCCCTATAACTGTCTCCTTTAAGAAGGGAACACCGCAACGGGGCTGCGCAAGGGAGAGGGATTAAAGAAATAGATGAGAAGAGGGGGTAATGACAGGGGGAGGTAGACTGGCAGGGAGTAAGGCGCCCGCAATATTAATTACGAGGGCGATGGATGTAATAAACTAGAACTTCTAGTCCGAGTGGCAGTTGAGACACGCACTGTGTGGAGCTCAGCTGCGAACTGCGAGCAGCGCGCAAGGAGATGGTCGGCCGCGGTGATTGGGCTTCCAAGCCGCGCGGACCCGAGGGAGCACGACACGGCGCAGCCAATAGGTGAAGAGCAGCGGGGGTACGCTGGATGCTGGAAGTTTATTTGTTTATTTGTTTATTGTAATACCCACAGCGCCACAAGTGGCATTACAGTGGGGGGGAATAACACATCATACAAACGAAAAGAAAGGTAACAAAGTGCAGCACATACAATGCAACCACGATGCAACAGTAATACAGCCTAAAAACAGCATTCACAGAGATGAAGAGAATAAATCACTTGACGTAATTAATACCACCTCTTCAGAGAGCCGGTTCCAATCTCTTATAGACCTAGGGAAAAAAGCATATTTGTACATCTCTGATTTACAGTTAATTTCCTTAACTTTTAATCGATGGTCACGACGTAGCGAAATATAGTTTGGTGAATGGATGTACAGGTCACGGTTTATGCCAGTATTTGAAATAGTAAATACTATGAAAAAATTTTAACCTCAAACAATATCTACGTTTTTCAAGCGTCTTCCATCCCAGCGAGTTTTTTGCACGTGAAACGCTAAAGCTCCTGGTATAGTTGTTAAAGACATATCGGATACCCAAGTCTTGTACCCTCTCAAGTTTATCTATATCCGTTTTATGCCAAGGGTCCCATACTGCGCAGGCATATTCGAGAACCGAGCGAACGTTTGTCATAAAAAGTAACTCTTTTGTTTCTAAAGGGAATTGCTTGGTGTTACGCCTTAAAAAAACCAAGAACGCGACACGCCTTTCCTGTTACATAGTCGACATGTCGTCTCCAGCTTAGGTTGGAGGTTATGAATACGCCGAGATATTTGTATTCTGATACTGAGGAAAGTTGTGTCCCATTAATTGTATAAGAGAATTCATGGGGCTTTTTCTTTTTTTGTGACTCGCACATACACAGATTTTTGCAAGTTAATAAACATACCCCATTTCTTACACCAATCAGACACCCTGTTCATCATCATCATCATCATCAGCCTTACTACACCCACTGCAGGGCAAAGGCCTCTCCCATGTCTCTCCAATTAACCTTATCCTTTGCCAGCTGCATCCACCCTTTGCCTGCAAACTTCTTAATCTCATCCGCCCATCTAACCTTCTGCCGCCCCCTGCTATGCTTACTTTCTCTTGGAACACACTCCGTTACCCTTAAAGACCAGCGGTTATCTTGCCTTCGCATTACATGCCCTGCCCAAGCCCATTTCTTTCTCTTGATTTCGATTAGGATGTCATAAACCCGTGTTTGTTCCCTCACCCACTCTGCCCGCTTCCGATCTCTTAACGTTACACCTATCATTTTTCTTTCCATGGCTCGCTGCGTTGTCCTTAACTTAAGCTGAACTCTTTTCGTTAGCCTCCACGTTTCTGCCCCGTAGGCGAGTTCAAATCAGTCGTAGAGGGAAATGTTTTCCGTTAGGGGCACAGAGGGTTGGTGCGCTTCACGAGCGAGTTTGTCTACAGCTTCGTTTCCTTCGATTCCCACGTGTGAGGGGATCCAGTGGAAGGAGACAGGTAAGCCACGCCAACGCAATTTGTCCAGCCTGGCAATGAGGGCAAGAATGATTCGATGGCCTTTCTCCGGTTGTAGAAGGGACTGGAGTGCTGAGCGAGAATCAGTCATGACAGCAGCCGGACAGGGGTGCGGTAAAGAGAGGAGGAGATCAAGGGTGAGGGCCAAACCAGCCAGCTCGGCAGCTGTAGAGGAGGCTGGCGTGGGCAGCCTGCATTGAGAGTGCGCGCCGAGAGCTGGCGCAAAGCAAGCAGCCGCCGCGGAGCTACCGTTCTCAAGGACGGAGCCGTCGGTGTATATGACGGTGCGGTGAGTGGACTTTTCATTTATGACTGAGGAGGCCTCGTATAGGAGGGCACAGTCGGGCGAGCGTTTCTTACACCTGATGCCAGGGAGTCCGAGAGTGACGTCTGGACGGTTGAAAACGTGGGGGGGGGGGGGGGGGGGGGGGGGGCTTAGGCGATATGCAAATCGCTGGGCAGTACCGAGTAGTTCGGTGAGGAGAGTGGCTGCTCTTCCTGCACTTGAAAGTTTGTTGCTGCGTATATGAGCAAGCAGGGCAGTGCACTCCGTAGCGCGAGACATGCGTTTGAAGTGGTTGAGCAGAGTTTTGGTGGCTCTGAGGGACACAGGCCACGAATTAGACTCAGCATAAGTTGCTGCGATTTGAGAGCTCCGTGGGAGGCCATAAAAGAGTCTCACTGCAGCACGGTGGTCGGTGTCCAGAGCACGCCACCGGGAAGGAGTAAGTGACACGAGAGGGATGGCATACAGAACTTTCGAAGTGGCCATAGCCTCGTAAACACGGTGACACAAAGCGGGAGTGGCTCCATTCCCCCGGGCTAGCAAGCGGTAAGCTTGGCGGGCAACGCGAGCGGTGTCCCTGCGAAGACACTTGATAGCGGGAGCCCAGTTTAGGTTGCAGTCGATGAGAAGGCTTCGGTAACGAACTTGCTTGCGCCACGGCAGGGATTTGCCATCTATGCAAAGGCGAGGAACGGTTAGACGAGCATTGCTATCTCGGCGGCTAACAAGGAGCGCTTCTGTCTTCTCAGAAGACACATAGAGCCCGACATTGCAAAGGAATGTCACAACACGGTCGAGCGCGTATTGGAGAACGCGCACAGTGGAGGGACACCTTTTAGATGGCGTTGTGGCGAAGAGGGCAATATGGTCCGCATAGATAGCAACGCGGACTTTGCTGGCCCAAGGAGAGATTGAGTCTGCTAGACCAGCGAGGACAATGTTAAAGAGAAAAGGGCTCAAGACACTGCCCTGTGGAACACCGCACGGCACATGACGAGGTGAACTGTAGGCTCCACCGACACAAACGAGCATTGTTCGGTTGCACAGGAAGGCGGAGACGTAGTTAAACAGATTGTCACTGACTCCAATGGCAGCAAGGGCGCTAAGTATAACGCAGTGAGGGAGGCAGTCAAATGCACTCTTCACGTCAAGGAGGACGAGAAAACCCGTCCGTCCAGAGCCAAGGCAGTGCTCCAAAGTTAAGATAACATCGGCTAAGCAATCTGCGGTGGCTCGGAGGCGCCGAAAGCCGCTTTGTTGGGGGGATAGGGCGTTGAGATTTTTGGCTGCCCATTCAAGCCTCGAAAGTGCCATAGCCTCCATTATTTTACCTGCGGCCGAGGTAAGGGAAACTGGCCGATACGAAGATAGGAGGCGGCTGGGTTTTCCCCTCTTGAGAATGGGTACTACAGTCGCCTCTCTCCAGGATTCCGGAACGACTCCAGATCGCCAAACTTGATTGTACGCCGCAAGTAATTGTTCCTGCTGGGGTTGGTCAAGGTTGCGCAGCATGTGATAGGTGATGCCGTCGGCTCCGGAAGCGCTGTAGCCCTTGCGGCGATTAAGAGCACAACGAAGCTCTTGCAAGGCAATG
The DNA here is from genome assembly GCF_052857255.1 of Amblyomma americanum. Lineage (NCBI taxonomy): Eukaryota > Metazoa > Arthropoda > Arachnida > Ixodida > Ixodidae > Amblyomma > Amblyomma americanum. The sequence continues at coordinate 151,039,803 of NC_135503.1, forward strand.
TCCGCAGAGCAGAAAGAGCCAATACGGCAGCGATAATGGCTGGGCAGGAGAATGAAGCAGGTGGACTCACAATGTATTGAGTAGGGGCTTCCAAGGTTGGCTGCGGCCCCAATTGGGGCAAACTGGTGAGCCAGTTGGTCGGCTAGTTCCAGGCTGGTGATGCGGTGGTGAACGGCGGCAGCAAGAACAGGGCACTTAGGAATGCCGGAGTGGAGAAAGGAGCGCATGATACGCCACACCCGTTGCTTCCTATGCGCACGAGAGAGAGCTGCACAAAATTTGGCCCAACTGCGGCGACGAAGCCGCTTGGCGTGGCGGCGGCAGGCCGCGTCGAGCCGATTGTATATGGTCCAGAGATTACGGCGGCGGGGCGCGCACGGCGCGACGTTGGGCAACTCTACGAGCTGCACGTAAGTTCAAAAGTTTAATGTCAGGAACAGGAGATCCGGGGGCTACAGGGCACTTAGATGTGGCTTCTCTGGCGCACTGGGTGATATGGGCGAAGAAATCGTCCCCCCTGTATTCACTGGCGCAGAGTTCGCGGAAACGAGGCCAATTAATGGCATTGTATATTCGCTCGGCAACACGAGGTGTACGGGGAACAAGGTCAATGGGGAAGTGGTCCGAGCCGTTTGTGTCGGGCTGGACTTTCCACTGATAATCCGGCGCGCAGGCGCCTGAAGCGAAGGAAAGGTCAATGGCACTGGTGTTAAAAAGAGGGGCGGGTGAAAGTGGCCCGACCATCGTTGAGACACACGAATCCGGCGGCGGATGTGATGTCCAGTAGGTCCTTGCCTCTTTTACTGGACACAGACTTCCCCACACTGTGTGGTGGGCATTGAAGTCACCGCAGATGAGGCAGTCGGCGTTAATGCGGAGGGCTATGTGTGCGAAGGATACCACCGCACAGCGGGACGAACGTAGGTACTCGCGACGCAAGTGTCACAATCACCAATGCGGACGGTGACCGCCACACACTCGAGGGGGCCGGTCACAAGGTCGGACACGTCGATGAGAGAGTGGGGGAGGTCAGACCGCACGTACACTGCAACCCGGGGCTTGCCGGGAAAATGAGAAGGATTGAGGCAGGGCGTCGAAGTAGACACAGTTGCAGAGCACTCCGTCGCGCCGCTGTAACCAGTGTATCCGGGCAATGGCACTTCCTCCGCTCGCGCATGAGTCTCCTGTAGAGCCAGTACATCAAACGGACCGTGGGGAAGATGCTCGGCCAGCTCAGCTTGTCGGCGGCGCAGTGAGTTGCAGTTCCACTGCAAAATGCGCGGCCGACGACAGGAAGCTGAACTAGCCATGATGAGCGATAGCTTGTTGGGCGGCAAGGGCCGCTGCACACAACTTGCGCGCAGGTGAGGATGTGGGAAGCGCGTTCATGACCGCTTGGACGGCAGCTGACAGGGCTGCAATGACGGCGTCCCTTTCATCAGCGGGTGGAGACGGTGCAGCTGAAGGGGCGACGGAGCTCGCGACGACATCACGAAAACTGCGACCCGCAGGCTGAACGGCGGGGGCTTGGCTGGGCTCGCAGTTGCGTGCAGCGGGAGCAACAGTTTGGGGCGGTAGTTCGGTCGTGCCAGAGTTGGGTGCAGTGGCATCAGCCTGAGAGGGGGGAGCCACTAACACGGCTGTGCTGGTCGCGGACTGAGCGGGCAGCTTCTTGCCTCGAGAGCTTTTTGTCCGAGGTCGCTAGAGCAGCGGCGACTTGGCGTTCGTGCTTCCAGCGGGGCTCAGTGGATGGGTGTGTGCCGCGGCAGTTGACGCAGCGGGGCCTAGGAGCTTCGCACGCATCGGTGGCGTGGTCTCCCCCACAGCGAAGGCAGCGTGCCTTCGAGCGGCAGGTTGGCGTGGCGTGCCCGAAAGCGCCGCAGTTGTGGCATTGCAGGGGACGAGGGAGGCGGGCTCGGATGCGGCGACGTAGTTTGAATAGGGCCACTACATCGGGAGGGGGGGGGGGGGGGTGCCGGCAAAGCGAACGATGACATTTCCTCCGCTTCTCCAACATCCGAGTACAGGGATCTTGCTTTCAAGTCCAGCAGCGATGTCCTCTTCGGACAGCCCGCGATCCACGGCAAATATGACACCGGTGCTGGTTTTAGGGCCTAGTTGCTTGGCGCGAACTTTGATGCCGCAGAGGTCATCGACGGCGAGAAGGGGGGCAGCATCAGCTGACGCTACACTGTCCACTGCACACACGTTGCGGCGGATGTTAACGCGCACCGCGACGACGCCAGAGAGTTTAGAGAGTTGTGCCGCGAGGGCATCGCGTGAGACACCGAGGTAACTTGCATTACGTCCCACAGGGAAGTAGAGCACGGTGACGGGCTTGGCCGCGTTGTTTACTTGCGGGGGGTTAGGCGCTGAGAAGCGCGCTGAAGAAAGAAGGTTCCCGTCGCTTTCGCGGCCAGCAGCAGCGGCGGAAACTTGTTTGGGGTAAAGCCCCTTGATAGTTTGGGGAGGGCCTCCTCGAAGGCGCGAAAGGCGAGACGTCGCTTCTTTCTTTTGTCGGCCCGGCGCGTCTGAGTTGGCTGACGAGGAGGAGAATGGGAAGGGGGTTTCTCCCGGTCAGTGGGTCGTGAAGGAGAGGAGGGCTGTTTACGAGCGGGATCCCTCTCGCCCGCACGAAGATAATCCTCCTCCGTGAAAGCGTCTTCAACAGAGGGAGTGGACGTAGTGAAAACAGCTTGGCCACCAGGTCCATTGACGGCGGTGGTCGGCCCGGGGGGCGAAGTCTGCGTAGCGGCAGTTGTTCGACGACCTTTGTTGACGTTTGGCCGGTCGAGACGGGAGCGGCTGCAGGGAGCAGCGGCGGGAATTCCTCATCGAAAGCAGCGCTGGTCTGGACGGTTGGTGCCATTTGCGGCTCAAGGAGGTGGCCAGCTACAATGTCAGCGGCTGTTGGAGATGCCTGGGCGGTCGTAGCCGACGGCGGGGTATTTGACGGGAAGGCCGAGGAATGGTGGACTGCGGCTTGTGTGCTGCAGACGACGGCCGGCGTCACGGTAGAGCTCTCGGGACTAACGTAATAGTAAATGAGAGTGTCTTCGGCACTGGTCGAAAGTGGTGGTATCTCAGATGGGGTGGGGAGTTCTGCTTGCTTCACGGGGTTAGCGCCAGTAACTTCATCAGCGGGGGGAGGACGCAACGTGGCTGATGGATGCGACGTGCGTCGTCCTGGGAGTCAAGTATCTTCTATGCCTCGTGGTAGAGGCGCTGGAGCATGCGCGAGCAGCCGACGCTGCCCGCGCGACGGTGCTGGCGGCCGGCGAGACGGGCGCTGGAGTTGGAAGCCGGGTCCCCCATGGTCCGATACGGACACAAAAGCTAAGAAAAAATAAAAAGTCCCATGGTGGGGCAATCTACGCTACACGCGACTGGAAGAACACCGGGTTATGGCTCAAGGAGAGCTAGCGAGCGAGCGGCGAACAATAAACTTGAGAAATGAGGGGGAGATGACAAAAACACGGAGCTCTGATAAAAGCGACACGCTAGAACCGCTCCACCAGGGAAGGAATTACGGGTCGCACTCAATCGAAACTGTCTCAGAAAAAGTCTCATTTGCTCTCTCCTATTGGTCGGCCGTGGGTGGCGGCCATTTTGATTTTTTGCGTCACTGACTGACGTCGTAAACGGCCCAGAAGTGTTGACGTTGCCCACCTAATTATGCAGGCAGGTTGAGACGATTTTATGGGAAATGTAGTATCAAAGCGTTTGAGGGAGAAAATGGCGGCTGTTTACATCCTCCTATGCGAGGGTGACCGCGCGAGCAACGGTGTAGGAGGGTGCACGAAGACGACTTGGACTAGCAGGACGAGTTATTTCGACGCTTCGACTTAAGAAGAAGACTGCGCAGTGGCTGTGCGACGAACTCGCCGTTGAACTGGGAGGTGTGCGAGTGAGTGCGCTGTCAGTGGAGCGGCAGGTGCTGTGACATTCCGTGTGTGCTACGAGGATCCACGTTCGACGGCGCGGCGTAGACGGAGACCCGTGACAGCGGCATCATCAATTACCCAGCCATGCTCTTTGAGTGACGACCAGAAAAACCGGACCCGCCGCCGCCCCGGGGAAACAGGCTTTATCCTCCCCAATTTCCGGTTACATTCCAGGACAAGGGAGCTGTCAGCGGGCCAGAGCGCGCCGTACCACAGCCGACGCTATGCGATACCGCGAAGACGACATTCTTTCCCTCCCCCCCCCCTTTGTCGTGGGCTATCGCCGGGAAGGCACCCACAGCTTCCCAGAAGGGCCGCGACGGACACCTGTCATGGCGGACAGGCAGTACTCGCCAAGAATGTGGAAAGACAGGCGCTAGTGAATTAGCTCCGAAGAGAGAGCCTGTGTATACTCTCACTTGAGAGAGAGTGGTGGCGTTTTTGTTGTTTATTTAGTTTGTATTGTTAACAGACTCTGGGTTCGAGGCTAAGCCCAACCCAAAGGGGTGGTCCCCATCTCGCATGTTATTTTGGATTGGAGAATTGATGCTTTGGGCGGGCCACTGGAAATGACCGCCCTTAGTCCTTTGTTAATCAAGTGCTTAAAAGCGCATGTAAACGGATGCAGTCCAGTCTGAGCTGGGGCTCCATGCTTAGCATGTAATGTGATGCTACTTAGGCACTAACCTGCCCGGTCGATGAGTAAAGTAGTGCAAAGTTTGTTCTTTTGTAAATTCAGTTCTGCTTTTTCCAGTTTAACTCTCTGCATATGTATGTTGAAAAATATGCTCTGCTGTCATCATCTACAAGCTCGCCTCCTGTTCATCTTCCAAGCCGAACGACACTAGAGGAAGGGTTTGTGAACCATCCTCGAAGAAACGGACGACTATTGAAATTCTACTGCATAGACGCTCAGGACGACATCGTTCGCCAAGAGGGCCTTCAGCGCCGAAGCCCGACGGCGTGCAGCTTCTGCCAGCAACCGCTCGAGCCCAACTCCGGGGCCACTCCATCGCCCCCATGAAGTCGTCGGCACGTAAGCTCGGACGCCCCAGCCTCTGATGTATAACCTTAATCATGTGTAATTATTGAATATACCTGTTTGTTTAAACTGAGCCATACGGTGTCTCTTTGCCTCTCCGTCCCGTGTGGACCTGCGCATTATGGGGGTCATCACACTGGTGTCAGAAGTGGGGTCTCAAAAGCAAATGTCCTCTGAATGCTGTGACATTCATGACTTCAAAATTGTAATCAAAAGGGAATCACGGGACTGATTGTGGGACTTTTACCCCCATTTGAGAGGCTTGAGGCACTGGAGGGCTTGAAAAAAAAAATGACTGTATCTGAGGGAGCTCCCACTCCACAGCCGTCGCTCGGAGCAAGCATGCTGGCATTAGGAAGCGTCATTCCGACGTTTACGGGAGATAAGACAGGGGTTCCAATCTGCGATTTCTTTTCCATGCTAGAAGAGATTGGGAAAATGGGGGGATGGTCCGATGCTCAAATGCTGGGAATGGCGAGGTGTAAGATGGCAGGAGCTGCTCATGATTTTGCATGGCGAGACGAAAAAGTAAAATCCACAAAATCATTTGCGGAATTTAAGAAGCTCGCGTTTGAGCATTTTGACACTGAACCACGTCACGTGCGAGTACAGAGGTTCCGTGACGCCGGACAGATGGTAGGGGAGGACGTGCGAACGTTTGCGTCGCGGCTTCAGCGCTTAGCGCGCGATACGTTAAGCAGGGAGGAGGAAGGAGACCAGCTTAAGAAGAAATACGCGGAGGATATACTTAAAGAGGAAATGACCGCTTTGTTCGTGGCTGGTCTGCAAGACCCCGTGCGCCGGTTCGTGCTCTCGCGCAAGCCGAGCAATTTCGACCAAGCCGTGGAGGCCGCATTGGATGAGGAACAAAATGAGGCGTTAACGACAGCCGCAGCGAGAGTACGCGTCATAGAGAGAGCGGTGCTCAACCCTGAGGTTGCTCTCTTGACAGAGCGGTTAGATCGCTTAGAACAGCTGCTATCTCAGCAGGTAGAATGCCAGGTTGAAGCGCGCGCTCAACAGCGCCCATTCGCTGGAAACCGGAGACCGCCACAAAGCTACAGGCGCGGTATGCGAGATTTTGAAGAAATCGTATGCTTCGCTTGCCAGGGTCGCGGACACATCGCCAGGTTCTGCCAAAACGTGCGCCGTGGGGAGCCACAAAGAGAAGCAGGCGAGACACGCCCTAAGCAAGCCTACAGCGGGGCTCCAGATACCGAGTCAAAAAACTAGTTAGTCCTCCCCAGCCTGAGGAGCGTGGGGAGGGAGCAGTAGATGATGAGGTGGTGGTAGTTTGTGTGGCCGACGAGGCATGCCCTGTCGTGCGTTGCAAGTTAAATGGTTGTTGTATGGAATTGTTGATAGATACGGGGTCAAAGGTGACATTGCTTAAGGAGAGCAGTTTTAACACGCTTCGAAGGAAGGGGGACCGCGAGGTGTTGGAAGCGTCTGGTGGTATGGCAACCAAATTTGTAGGCATAACGGGGGATCCTCTTGGCATAAGTGGACTCTACCGGTTACACTTCTCTCTCGGCGGAATTGCATTGGAGCACCCCTGCTACGTATGCCCGGTCACGGTGTCTCTGCCAAACGGAGTGTCAGGTATATTAGGGCAGGATTTTTTGAGAAAAGGGAAGGTAGTAGTCTCATTCTCTGAGGAAGAGGTTAATGCGGGCGGCTCAAAAGTTCCGTTTTTGAACAGGAGAGGGGCTGAGATTCGCATTACCGATATTGACACCCGTCAAACAGTGGGATCATTGGAGAAGGTATATTCGCGGGTTGCCGTCCGGCTGGTCGAGGAGGCGGTCGTCCTTCCTTGGTCGGAGCACATTTTGTACGCGTTTGTGCCTTCAGATGTAGAGAGCGGCGCCGTGGGAGTGCTTGAGCCGGTCGACTCTCTCAGCAATGGCCTGAAGGCAGCCGCGTGCCTCGTGACAGTTAATGACGCCCACAGAGTGCCCCTACGGGTGGTTAACTGTAGCCAGCAGCCACTGAGCCTTCCCAAGAACAAAACATTGGCTTTCTTCACCTCTGCGATAGAGCAACGTGAGCCCACCGATACGGTACTCGCAACTGTAGAGCATGCGCTAGTCCTTCGGCTGCTCCAAAGGTGTCGTTCGATCTTTCTCACGTAAAATCCAGGGAGAGGGAGGCTCTGGCTGGTTTGCTGAACGACTACTCGGAGGTATTCGCCGCGTCCAACCTGGATTTGGGCTGCTGTGGCGTTATAAAGCACAGGATAGAAACCGGCACTTCATCGCCCGTTTACCAGCGTGCGTACAGGATTCCTTACTCCCAACGTGAGGAGATGGAGCGGCAGGTGCAGGACCTGATTGATCGCGGCATTGTCGAACACTCAAAGTCACCCTGGGGAGCACCAGCACTATTGGTGGAAAAGCCAGATGGCTCGTATCGATTGGTAGTGGACTACCGCAAACTAAATGCCGTAACTCGCATCGACCCATACCCCATCCCCAATATACAGGAGACGCTTTCTCAGCTGGGCTCTGCCAGGTACTTCACGGTAGTGGACATGGCGGCGGGATTCTGGCAGATAGCAATGGATCCGGCAGATGCCGAGAAAACGGCATTCAACACGCCCTCAGGGCACTATGAATGGAAAAGAATGCCGATGGGTCTGGCCAACAGCCCTGCTGTCTGGCAGAGAACCGCTGATGTTATCCTGGCAGGTCTTCTGGGGAGGCTGTGCTTCGTGTATATGGATGACATTATCATATACAGTGGCAGTTTTGATAACCATTTGCGCGATATTGAGCAGGTTTTGGTGCGACTAAGAGCAGCGGGTCTCAAACTGAGGCCCTCTAAGTGCCAATTCCTCAAAAACGAGGTGAAATACCTCGGGCACGTTGTTTTAGCTGACGGCGTGCGACCGGACCCTGAGAAACCAAGGTGTGTCTCGGATTTTCCATCCCCGACTAGCGTCCGCCAGGTCCGGCAGTTTCTCGGCCTGATCGGTTACTACCGAAGGCACATAGAGGAGTTCGCCAAGCTCGTTAAGCCGCTCACCGCCTTAACAGCCAAAAATGTCTCCTTTCGTTGGGACGAAAACGCGGAGAATGCTTTTGGGGCCCTGAAAAGGAAGCTAATGAGTGCACCGCTGTTACGCCACCCGGATTTTAGTTTGCCCTTCGTTATGGCCACAGATGCGTCAAAGTTCGCAGTTGGTGCCGTGCTATCTCAGGTTATCGAGGGCAAAGAACATCCCGTTGCTTTTGCTAGCCGACAGTTGAGCCCCACAGAGCAAAAGTACGGAGCTACGGAAAGGGAGTGCCTCGCCGTTGTCTGGGCAGTAAAGCACTTCAGATGCTACCTTTACGGCCGCAAATTCAAGCTAGTCACAGACTGCCATCCTCTGAAATGGGTGATGAGTGTCAGGGACCCTAGCTCGCGACTCGCTTGATGGAATCTACACCTGCAGGAATACTGCTTTGAAGTTGAGCACAAGTCAGGAAAGACACATCTGAATGCTGATGCACTCAGCCGCACAGCTGCCGTGGCAGCTATAGAAGAGTTTGTCCCCGTAGTCGACCCCGCCGAATTACGCACAGAGCAGTGCAAAGATCCTGACCTGAAGCGAATAATCGAAAGCTTAGAGGGCGCACCGTCTCATCCCGAACAGCTAGGTTATTTCATTGACAAAGACGGCACCCTGTGTCGGCGCACGAGGCCAACCAGGAAAGAGAGACCAGAGAAAACCGCTTGGGAGAGAGTCGTCATACCTCGGTCGTGGACAGAAAGGGTTCTTCGCGCGTTTCACGATGCGCCATGCGCCGGTCATTTTGGCGTAGCGAAGACACGCAGGCGTGTGGAGCGTTTGTACTTTTGGAGTGGCATGCGACAGGATGTTAGAGACTACTGTGCGAAGTGTCATTCCTGTCTCGAAAGAAAAACACCCAAGGGACGAAGACCAGCTCCAATTCAGCCGTTCCCTGAGGTTTCGGCTCCCTTCGAGCGGACAGGTATGGACATAATGGGCCCATTGCCCACGACCACTTCCGGAAACAAGTACATTTTAGTATTTGTCGACCACCTTTCAAAATACGCGGAAGCGGTAGCACTCCCAGATCAGAAGGCAGACACGGTTGCAAGAGCATTTGTCGAACAGATCGTGCTCCGACATGGACCCCCGAGGCAACTCTTGACAGATCGGGGAACGAACTTCGTGTCGCAGCTAATGAGGAGAGTCTGCGAGCTGCTTAAGATCGCTAAGAAGCAGACAACACCGTACCATCCGGCTTGCAACGGCGCGGTGGAGCGACTGAACCAAACCGTGGCCGGGTTCCTGTCGCATTTTGTTTCGCGCGACCAGCGGGACTGGGACTTGTGGCTCCCGTATGCAATGTTTGCCTACAATTCCGCAGCACACGAGAGCACGGGCGAATCGCCATTCTTTCTTCTCTACGGCCGAGACCCGGACCAGCCTAGTGAAGTGCCAGAGGGCCCCCGTCGTGTCCCATACGCTTCACTGGACGACTATAAGGTTGAGCTAGAATCGCGCTTGCAAGTGGCGAGGGACATCGCAAAGGAGTCCTTAAAGAAAGCGGCGAAGCGCAGGAAGGAGGTGCACGATCGCAGTGCTAGAGACGCGCCGTTTGATGTGGGGGACAGCGTGTACATTGAAAACTGCCAAAGGCAGATTGGGCTAGCTCGTAAGTTCCAGACGAAGTGGAGAGGACCGTGCGAGGTTGTCGAGAAGCTTTCTCCGGTAAACTTCAGAGTCCGAGACGTGAACCGGCGTTTGATAAGGATACACGCAAATCGCCTCAAGTCGGCACCGGTTCAGTATTCACGAAATGAGGAAAGGGAAAGCGCGGATTTTGATGGGGACAGAAGTGAAGCGGAGCGCGCAGATAGTTCGCAAGAAACGCCCTCTCCTGCATTTGTTCGGCAGGCGCCAGAGGTGACGGCCGGAATGCCACCGGTTTTACTTCATGCATTGCTAGAAGAAGAAGCGCGCGAGGTTGCCGCGCAGATAACGCCAGGAGAGGCTCCTGCCACGAGCCCTCGCGAGTCCCAAAGCAGACAAAGGGGCACAGACTTACTTAGTATGACTCATGAAGGCCGATATCCGCTGCGAAATCGGAAAGCTAAGTCGGACTAATGGCGTAAACAGAGCGGAGTTGTGAACTGGTTAGAATTGTGTAATGCCGCAGCTCATAACATTGCTATGTGCTTATGTGTTAAGTTATCGGAGTTGGTAGTTAAACCTTTCTGTCATTAAGTAACACCTTCACAGGAGAGCATGCGGAGCGCATGCAGAACCTGCCCTACTTCCTTTCGTTATCTATATTTTTGTCTGTGCCGTGATCATGCTAGAAGTGGGAGCTCCTTTGTAACTGTGGTATATTTATTTCGTCCAGTTTGGACTAGAAAGGAGAGGCTTGGGTGCTGAGTTTCATGTTTATCTGTAAAAGAAGATCAGTGCTGCCCCTGGAGACGCCAGTATTGACAGCGGAGGCATATGGTGTTGTGCAGTGGTGTTGAGTGCAGCGAAAAGTGTTTTGTCGGACGCACTGTGCGAGGCGATTCAGAAAGACAAGGGGAGCTGCGTGGACTCAAATGTTCGGAGAACATTCTTCTGGAGGGTGAGCGAGTGTGACATTCCGTGTGTGCTACGAGGATCCACGTTCGACGGCGCGGCGTAGACGGAGACCCGTGACAGCGGCATCATCAATTACCCAGCCATGCTCTTTGAGTGACGACCAGAAAAACCGGACCCGCCGCCGCCCCGGGGAAACAGGCTTTATCCTCCCCAATTTCCGGTTACATTCCAGGACAAGGGAGCTGTCAGCGGGCCAGAGCGCGCCGTACCACAGCCGACGCTATGCGATACCGCGAAGACGACATTCTTTCCCTCCCCCCCCCCCCCCTTTGTCGTGGGCTATCGCCGGGAAGGCACCCACAGCTTCCCAGAAGGGCCGCGACGGACACCTGTCATGGCGGACAGGCAGTACTCGCCAAGAATGTGGAAAGACAGGCGCTAGTGAATTAGCTCCGAAGAGAGAGCCTGTGTATACTCTCACTTGAGAGAGAGTGGTGGCGTTTTTGTTGTTTATTTAGTTTGTATTGTTAACAGACTCTGGGTTCGAGGCTAAGCCCAACCCAAAGGGGTGGTCCCCATCTCGCATGTTATTTTGGATTGGAGAATTGATGCTTTGGGCGGGCCACTGGAAATGACCGCCCTTAGTCCTTTGTTAATCAAGTGCTTAAAAGCGCATGTAAACGGATGCAGTCCAGTCTAAGCTGGGGCTCCATGCTTAGCATGTAATGTGATGCTACTTAGGCACTAACCTGCCCGGTCGATGAGTAAAGTAGTGCAAAGTTTGTTCTTTTGTAAATTCAGTTCTGCTTTTTCCAGTTTAACTCTCTGCATATGTATGTTGAAAAATATGCTCTGCTGTCATCATCTACAAGCTCGCCTCCTGTTCATCTTCCAAGCCGAACGACACTAGAGGAAGGGTTTGTGAACCATCCTCGAAGAAACGGACGACTATTGAAATTCTACTGCATAGACGCTCAGGACGACATCGTTCGCCAAGAGGGCCTTCAGCGCCGAAGCCCGACGGCGTGCAGCTTCTGCCAGCAACCGCTCGAGCCCAACTCCGGAGCCACTCCATCGCCCCCATGAAGTCGTCGGCACGTAAGCTCGGACGCCCCAGCCTCTGATGTATAACCTTAATCATGTGTAATTATTGAATATACCTGTTTGTTTAAACTGAGCCATACGGTGTCTCTTTGCCTCTCCGTCCCGTGTGGACCTGCGCATTATGGGGGTCATCACAGTGCTGTGCGCGCTGCGCTTCTTCGCCTCCGGTGGGTTTCAAGGCGCCGTTGGAAATGAAGAAAACGTCGGCGCAGCCCAACCGACTGTGAAGAAGTGTTTGCGGCGGGTAGCGGAGACCAATGTCAACGTTGGGTCAGAGAAGGGGTGTGTTCGCTTTCCGAGGAGACCTGAGAAGAAGGCGGCGGCGAAGGAGGGCTTCCTTTGCCTAAACATTCGCCGCGGTAGCATACCCGGCGTCGTCGGGTGTGTAGATTGGGCACTCATCACTATCAATTAGTCGGAGGGCAGTGCTGCGAACGAGCCGCAAGCGGTTCTACGCTGCGAACGTGATAGTGAGTATACCTCGGCCGCTGTTTTTAACCGCCTGAGTTCAGCTACAAGTGCGGGCCTCGGCAGCGAGAGTGAGTACGGGCTGTGCATGTTTTTTCTCAGATTTGTGGCGCGAACATGCGCATCCTGGCCGTGGACTCGCGCTGACCCTCATCCTTCCACGACGCGTTCGTCTGGCGGCACTCCAAGGCGGAGGAAGGCCTGCTGGACAACGGTGTTTTTTTCTGGGTAAGCAGTAAAAGAGCAGTGTCAACTGTCGGGCGAACTCAGTCACATGTATTGAGCTCCAGCACTATGCATTTGCCCGGATCTGCTAAACATACAAGAATGAGTCTGGCTAGTTACACCGATGCAGACACGTTACAGTATGATACAGTGCATTGCCACCCTTTTGTTAATTAAAATTTCAGCATAAACACAGGACACATATTAGACTTGAAATGCATAGCCTTTCCTGTTGAACAAACGAAAGCAAAATGCACCTGGCAGCGTTTGTGTTTTGTATGCAATCATAGCGCATCATTTGCATCAATACGGTGGTAAAAGACTGACCTTACAGCAGTGCTTAATTATACATCTCAATCCTGCGTGTCTGTATGCTCTTGAATGTCATAATCAGCAAAGGCTGGATGTTGGCTTCTTGGCACGAGTCTTCTATTGTATAGCAGATCGTACTGTAAGGCTGTTGAGATCACCGAGAAAGAACATGCTTAGCTGCGTCATTTTCTGTTATGCAGGAGACTATGTCTACGCACTGGAGCCATGGCTGCTTGCACCAGTTGCGTGGCATCACAGACCCGACTCAGCAGAAGGCCTGTACAACACGCCACATGTTTTCACACAATTTGTGGCTGAGCGCTGTATTGGTGCTCTGAAGAGCTGCTTCCAGTGCTTGCAAAGGCACCGGACGCACCACTGCCAGTGCGAGTGGACAGTGTGCATAATCACCGCACGTGGCGCACTTCACAGCCTCTGTTTGGATGTGCCCATGTCAGCAGAGGGTGCAGGCGACACTGCCACTGACCCAGATAACAATGGGCCACTTCTACATGCTGGCTATCCTGTAGAGACAGGACCCCTCCCCACCTACCTCCAGGAAAGAGCAATGCGGTGCTGTACTTTCGGCCTCTGTAGGACGACCCGTCTCCAGAGGCAAGCATACCTAGGGATGGTGCGGCGACAGTTGCGATGGAAAATCTAGCGTCCAGAGACGACTCACCATGCCGGCGTGGAGAGTCATATCAGCCACGGTTCCTGTTTCCACTGTCATTGCTTTGTGTCAGTGCACAACACACATCTGCAAGTGTGTGAGCAACTGCATGATGTAGTTGTGCCCTTTGCCAACCTGTGTGCAGCCAGAAGCCTGCAGTGACAAAGAAGTGCCCCCACTGGCTGCCACTTCATTGACAGTGTGTTTGCCAGTATACCTCCGAGTCTCTCAGCAGCGTGTTGCACAGTGTCTTCCTGAAGGTGGAAAAGGTGTTGAAACAGCTCGCCCAATATGTGAAAAGCATCATTTTGCACTCTCTTTTGCCAGTGCTTGTGTCAGCCCACCTGCCTCTTCTCTGCTGTCTCCTTCCAGCTTTGTGGAGTGCCTGTGGTCATTACCTGTATGACGAATATGCATGAACCAAAAGTGTAGTGCTGGAATAAGGCACGAAATATTTGTGATGCTTGTTGGAATCAAAAATCAACACCAAAGCTGTTTTAAGCGCATCATACATTCAGTATTCGCGTTTATTTTTTTGGGCACAGCATTTGACACCAGTGTTTGCAGAAAAGGCAGTGTACATACAAGCATACATTACTTTGATGTACAATTACCATATCGCATTTCCGAGTGCAGTTAAAAAATTTTTTGAAAAATTGAGTTCAGAGTGCCTGTTTTCTTTCATACAGAGGCTATCTGTACAATAAATACTGCATAGTACAGTGTAATTGATGCATTTTCATGACTAGAAAACATTTTGGCACATGTAAGATGTGTAAATACCATAGCTAAGTTCTTAGGGTAATGGTATGTGGCTAGGGGTTTCACTCTGTGCTAAAAGCTGTACCTAATGCAAGAAGACCGCTGTACACCAATGCATAATAAATATTGTAAGGTGCAGTGGCTACAATGACTGCTGAATGACTAGAACATCTTCACTGATGAACAAAGAGGTGTAAACATCACAGACACATCATCAAGGAGATGTTGTCTCAGTAGAGGTTACTTTACAATCACAAATCATGCAACACCGTTACTGGAAATGCTCTACAGCTCTAAGAATATACAGGCAGCTCCATTATCGGAAATGTTAAGCACTCGGTTATTGCCCCATAAAAGACACCTAGCTTGGTTTGCGATAACCCAAGGCTATGAAGTCTTGTCCATGATGACACAAGACGATGACAATGCCAAGTGCTCCGACAAGCTCCTTATGCTATCGAATAATATGTGTGGCAAGTGTAACTGCTTTCAACCTACTTTTCGTCTAGGTATTTAATATCCTAGACATTTTCAACTCGTTGTTCTCTTTCTAAATCGAGCGGCCTGTATACAGGGTGCCTCAGTTAAGATGGACCATAATTTAAAAAAAAAAGCCTAAGTGGTCTTCCGACCTGAAAGGAAGTGCATGTTATAAGCTATGCAAAGTATTTAAAGCCCTTCAAACACTGCCCTCACCAAACCCAGCTATACCAACATCACTCCGCCTGCTGAGCAAAATACAATAACATATTACACATCCCTGTCCTACCTACCTCACTGCCTTGGATCATATGCAATCCAAGCGCTGTGTACCACCGAACATGCACAAACTTGCTCAACTTTCTGCCCAGTTGCAATAATTAGCCTCTACACAATCCATACAAGCAAACTACTTCTTTACTGGTTGACCCTGGATCTACAACAGGATCAGCAAATAACGTTAATGGAACAAGCTCGTTCTCTCCTTGCTGGCAATAGCAAAGTTACTAAATCAAGTGCTTCCTTTCTATCTAAAGAAATGAAGTGGAGCATAAAGATGACAATTTCTGCATCTTGCACAGGAAAAAAAGAAGAAATTACCGCAACAACTGAACATCAGCCGAACGGAGCTACAAAAATACAACGGAACGTCAAGTGCTTAGCCCGTTGTGGGCGGCATCATTTGGATATGAGGCAGAAGAGTGATTGATGCCACGGAGGCAGGCCGTGTCGGCTCTCATTTCCCGCTCAGAGATTGCAAACTATCAGCAGCTGCACCTGCCTGCCTGCTTCTGTGTGATGATTCATGGTTTTATGGTATTTTCTAAAGAAAATAAACAGAACCACACGTCACTCGGCCATCGATAGGCGACGACCGCGAACACTGACTGAAGTTGTATTCGTCTATTTTCGAGCCGAGCGCTGCTTGTAAGTTGATCTCGGCAGGCCCGTAGCATTCACTGCCTTGAATCAGAATTTTCTGCGCACTTAAGACATCCGCAAACTACCTTGATTTTAGACGACACGCAAAAAAAAAATACAGGAACTAGCCATGGAATCAGCTGTTTTCTTGCAGGCCGCCATGTTCACATTATACTACTGCCAGCGCGCCCTCATGTCACGACGCAGCTGGCGTACGTCGTGGTAAGGCGGGAGGAGGGCCGCCGAAAGGGAGCAGGGGAACGCGCGGACAAAAGGGAGAGGCTCTCAGGGCGGCGTCGCGCGCGAGTGTCGGGAGCCTCGGCCTAAGCGAGGGGGAATGGTCCGATCAGACGCATGTGTCGTATCTCCGCTCGTTGTGGCATGTTTCTAGTTAGCCACGGCCGCTTGCTCGATGGGCCAGCGCCGGAGGCGAGCGGGCATCCGGGCACCCTAGGCCAGAGCGGCTAACAGGACGCATGTGTCGTAAATGGTTTTTCTTCCGCTCGTTGTGGCATGTTTCTAGTTAGCCACGGCAGCTTGCAGCGAGCCGCGTGTTCGATATTTTGTGCTTTTCTTTTGTGTTGCAAGGCGTGTGTTTTATATTGTGTGCTTTTTTTTGTGATATGTTGCTTCCGAAATGTGGCGGGAAAGTCACCTATTGGCTGAGGGTGTAGTTTTGGTGGGAGGACAAGGAGATGGGTGCGCGCTAAGGAGAGCGCGGGAGGTTGGTTGGTGGCAGCCGGACAGATCGGTCGTGTGCGACCGGTGGTGGTCCCGGGGTCGCAGAGTTGGAGAAGCGAGTTGCTTGAGCGGCGGCCGGGCGGGTTGGCCGTGTGGTGGCCGACGGTGGTCCGGAGTCGCTAGAGTGTTGGAGTTTTGTCTTTTTTTTTGTTAAAGTGGAGAGGCCGAAATCTGTCGGCATATGTAAATAAGTTGTAAATATTGTAATAAATAAGTAATTTTGAGGAAAGCCTTTCCGAGTGCCAACGTCGGAAGACCTGCACGCCTGTCTCAAACTCACCAGTCGCGAAGTACGTCCCCCGGGTCACTCACGAGACCCGCCCTCTACCACTCCACGTTAACATCTGGATGCAACATCACATCGCACAAGAGAGAGAGGGAAAATCAACAAATGTCGTGACTGGCGCAGCCGACAGGATTAAGGGACCGCTGCTTGGGACGGGAACGAGGAAGACAGAGGCAACGCAAGTTGAGAAGACGTCGAGCTAGTCAGCTCACCAGCAACGTTTGCCCTTGGGTGGTGAAGAAGAGGGGAAAAACGAACAACAAGAAAGAAGAACGCCAGCACAAGAACAAGAGACAGCAGACGGATCTTCACCGATCTTCGCAACTTCGACACCGATGTAGGTGTGGAGAACAATCGTGGACCCGAACAGAGCAAGGGAGGACGGACTCAATTGCAGCGGGACTTGACAGTGTGGCGGCGATTCGTACCAGGACTGGTGGCATGTTAAAACGAAAGTGATTGTGAGAGAACCCTCGAACTTGGACTGATCGACGATCTTTGAAGACAAGACGACGAAAGAAAACGGTGAGCGAACAGCGCTGCTCTCAGCTTTTGCTGCTTTATGCTCACGAGGGGAAAGAATAAGCTACTCTCGCCAGAGATGGATGATAGCACGACTGGGGGAGTGAGCGAGGCAAGCACGCAAAGGGGTGAACCTGTACGCAATATGCAAATCTAAATGGAAATTGAGAAGATGAGGCTAGAGAGGGCGAAAATTGAATTCGAGACAGAGAAATTACGCAGACAAGGCACAGCTGATCTATCAGAAGGGAAAGAAGCAGTAAAATACTCCAAAATGCTGAGCAGCATACTGCCCCGAATGCCGAAAGAGGAGTCATTTATTCCGGGGTGGTTTGATTCCGTGGAGATGCTGTTCCACTCTTTCAGTGTACCGGAAAGCGTGCAATCCATCACCCTGATTCCTTACCTCACTGACCGCATGCGATCAATGTCCATGCAAAATGGGACAAAAGAAATTCTTGAATACAAACAGCTAAAGCAAGTAATTTTGAGGGAACTGAGACTAAGCCCGGCAGAGTATAAAAGAATGTTTGACACGGCTAAGAAAGGACCACAGGAATCGTGGCGCCAGTTCGGCTACCGGCTTCGCAGTTACTACTCTTATTACACCAGCAGTAGAAAAGTGACCGAAATGGAGGAGCTGATGGAGCTGGTAGTGGTGGATAAACTGAAAGAGGTCCTGCCCAATGACGCGCTGCGACAGATAGCACTTCAGGAGAACAAAAGCTGGCTGAAAATAGACGGACTTACAGAAGTAGTCGAGGCTGTGGAGAGCAGCCGGGGGAAACCATCGGGAGCTAGCGTTCCACGCATGGGTATGGCCAGTGATGGACGTAGAAGAGAGGAGATGGCTGGGGCATCGCCACTCCACGGGCAAGAACCGATAGCGGTGAAGAACGCGCCATTTAAAGCACATACGACGATGTGCCAGTGTTACCGTTGCGGCCGACCAGGTCACATGGCTAGGGAGTGTCAAGAAACTGAAGAAGAAATAGAAAACAGAGGTGTAAGTGTTCGTTACGGTGCCACGGAGGGGCATTCTGCCGGCAGGGAATGGGAGCAGGAAAGAGGAAAGAAGGCTGCGTCACCCCCTTGCTACCGCTGTGGCCGTTTAGGGCATATGGCCCGAAAATGCCTAGAGACAGAGGCTAGGAAGATTACCGCCAGAGTGATAGAAGTAGCCCCTCGCAGCGCTGAAATTCGGTGCCAGGGTCAGGAGCCAAAAGCGAGCACTCAGTTGGCGCGGACACATGTAGGCGATGTTCCTCTGTGTTCGGGCGAATCAGAAATCTTGGCGCGATTGGATTCGGGCACGGATATCACGGTGGTCAGGAGGTCACTGCTGCCGGAGGAAAGGGTAGATTCACGAGGGAAGGTAGCATAGAAGGGGGCCTTCGGACATCATATTGAGGCTGAGCTAGCGCATGTGCCGCTAAGGATCGATCGAGGGAGCCCACATGTTACCATCTTGTGCGCAGTGACAGAGGATTTGGCAAGCGAAATTGACTGCTTGTTAACAGTGAAGGACTATAACGAACTGGTCAAGCAGAAGCAACCCCTGAGCACGGAGCATGAGAGCAGCGATGTTCGAGGCTCGCCTTGGTGGACTGTTGTTGCTTTTCTGTTTATTTTCATGCATGCTTCTTGTATACTCTGCCTTCACTTTAAATATGCAATCCTGTGGCGTACAGTGTGGTGTGTAGCAGTGTACCTTGCTCACATGTACTCGCATGCCTGTATTCTTTTTAGGAGTGAATCTCGAGGGGAAAATTTAGCGCATTCTCGCACTGGAGAGAGATGTGGCGTCCTGAGCCGGCCTAAGGGGAAAGCTTGTTTTTTTTTTCGAACTGTCAAAAAAAATGGGGGGAAAGAATGAAGAAGAAGAGGGGATGTGTCACGACGCAGCTGGCGTACGTCGTCGTAAGGCGGGAGGAGGGCCGCCGAAGGGGAGCAGGGGAACGCGCGGACAAAAGGGAGAGGCTCTCAGGGCGGCGTCGCGCGCGAGTGTCGGGAGCCTCGGCCTAACCGAGGGGGAATGGTCCGATCAGACGCATGTGTCGTAAAGGGTTTCTCTCCGCTCGTTGTGGCATGTTTCTAGTTAGCCACGGCCGCTTGCTCGATGGGCCATCGCCGGAGGCGAGCGGGCATCCGGGCACCCTAGGCCACAGCGGCTAACAGGACGCATGTGTCGTAAATGGTTTTTCTTCCGCTCGTTGTGGCATGTTTCTAGTTAGCCACGGCAGCTTGCAGCGAGCCGCGTGTTCGATATTTTGTGCTTTTCTTTTGTGTTGCAAGGCGTGTGTTTTATATTGTGTGCTTTTTTGTTGTTGTGATATGTTGCTTCCGAAATGTGGCGGGAAAGTCACCTATTGGCTGAGAGTGTAGTTTTGGTGGGAGGACAAGGAGATGGGTGCGCGCTAAGGAGAGCGCGGGAGGTTGGTTGGTGGCAGCCGGACAGATCGGTCGTGTGCGGCCGGTGGTGGTCCCGGGGTCGCAGAGTTGGAGAAGCGAGTTGCTTGAGCGGCGGCCGGGCGGGTTGGCCGTGTGGTGGCCGACGGTGGTCCGGAGTCGCGAGAGTGTTGGAGTTTTGTCTTTTTTTTAGTTAAAGTGGAGAGGCCGAAATCTGTTGGCATATGTAAATAAGTTGTAAATATTGTAATAAATAAGTAATTGTGAGGAAAGCCTTTCCAAGTGCCAACGTCGGAAGACCTGCACGCCTGTCTCAAACTCACCAGTCGCGAAGTACGTCCCGCGGGTCACTCACGAGACCCGCCCTCTACCACTCCACGTTAACATCTGGATGCAACAACACATCGCACAAGAGAGAGAGGGAAAGTCAATATTCGTGACTCCTCATATGATGCAAGAGAAGTTACCCTACAGCAAATTGAATTGCAAAACTTAGAATGCTTCTAACTTTCATTTGTGTTGTTTAGCTTTAAACACAGTTTATTACCAAAATAAGAAATTATTTGTTTTCTTTAATTCGTTTCCGTTTATTTTTACACTAACATGTTCACGCTTTACCGCTGAGAGCACACCTTCGCGGCAACAAAAGTGACTGAACAGCAAACTTAATTGATAAACTGAAAACGCTCCTTGTTTTGCTTCGGGCTGTTGAGTTTTAAATACAGTCTCTTAGCAAAATAAAACGTTACTCCTTTTATTCACTGCGTCTTTACAGCAAAACATTCGACTACGGTCCCTTGTCGTGCGAATAAATGGTTCCGGGGCGGAGCCCTGCTAATAGCCACCGCAACCTTGCTGCTAACTGGCTGATTCTGCGGTCGGCATCTCGTGGTGTCGTCATTTTGACGTCACGATCTCAAAATTGAGACTGTTTTTGAGAGCGATCCGTAATCGTAATACCGCCCCAGATGTGCTCCGCTGGGGTAGAGGGAGAGGAGGTGTCGCCACGCGGGATATATATATATATTGTAACGGGGGTTTGTTACGAGGTGCTGGGGCGACGGGAACGGCAACGGCAGCAGTCTGGGATCAGATCGGCAAAAGACACACAAGCGTAGCGCTGGCAAAAACTCTCGAGAACACTGTCACCTCGTCTTCGTCTTTTCAAATCATCAGACGCATCTTCTTCTTTAGCCTTACAATCACCCCGGGGACAAGAGGAGCCATCCTGGCGACTTAGGATGATGGCAAGACGGCGGGGTCGTAGTAGGGCTTGAGGCGCTGGACATGAACGGTCTCCCGTCCTCGGCGGCGGAGATCAGGAGACGGCGTGAGGGGTTCCACGATATAATTAACCGGAGAGGTGCGCTCCAGCACACGGTAGGGACCATGGTACTTCGCAAGAAATTTTGAGGAGAGGCCGGGAGTTCCGGAAGGGATCCAGAGCCACACAAGTGCACCAGAAGTGTAGTTCGGTGGGGTTTGGTCTTGGTCGAGGCGGGAGCGCTGGCGATGCTGGGTGTCAGTGGTGAGTGACCGGGCAATTTGGCGGCAGGCTTCGGCGTGTTGCGCGGCGTCGGAAACAGGCCGATATTCGGATTCATCAGGGCGGTAAGGGAGGATAGTGTCGATAGTAGCAGAGGGTTGGCGGCCGTAAAGTAGGAAGAAAGGAGAGAATCCGGTGGTAGACTGCGTAGCGGTATTGTACGCATAAGTAACGTACGGAAGGACGAGATCCCAATTCGTGTGGTCAGAAGCGACGTACTTGGAGAGCATGTCTCCGAGTGTGCGGTTAAATCGCTCAGTGAGGCCATTGGTCTGCGGATGATAGGCGGTGGTAGTTCGGTGAATCGTGTTGCACTCTTTGAGAAGCGCCTTCACCACCTCAGATAAGAACACGCGGCCTCGGTCACTGAGCAGTTCACGAGGTGCACCGTGGCGAAGGATGAATCGGTGCAAAATGAAGAAGGCGACGTCCGTCGCTGTGGCAGCCGGAAGGGCAGCAGTTTCGGCATATCGTGTAAGGTGATCCACCGCTACTATAGCCCAACGGTTGCCGTCTGCAGTGTATGGAAGCGGACCGTATAAATCAATGCCAACGCGGTCGAACGGGCGTGGAGGGCATGGTAACGGCTGCAGCTCAGCAGCAGAACGATGGGGAGGTGTCTTGCGACGTTGGCAGGGAATGCATGCGCGCACGTACTTCATGATAAAGGTGTACATTCCGCGCCAGTAGTAGCGCAGCCGTATGCGGGTGTAGGTCTTGAAAACGCCCGCGTGACCGCTGTGGGGGGCAGCATGGAAGTATGCGCATATCTCCGAGCGTAAGTGACGTGGAATAACGAGCAGCCACTTGCGACCTTCGGAGTTGTAGTTACGGCGATAAAGTAGGGTGTCACGGATCGCAAAATGGGCAGCTTGGCGGCGGAGCGCACGTGACGGTGAAGCAGCCGTCGGGTTGGCGAGAAAGTCGAGAAGGGAAGCGATCCAGGGATCCATGCGTTGCGCTGAAGGCATGTCGCTGAGGCGAAGCAAGGGCAGAGAAGCGTCGGAGGTGGAAAAGCTGGCGATCTCGGCTGGAAGGGGGCAGCGTGACAGCGCATCGGCGTCTTGATGCTTGCGGCCGGTGCGATACACGACGCGGATATCATATTCTTGCAAGCGAAGGGCCCACCTAGCGAGGCGGCCGGAGGGGTCTTTCAGGTTGCAAAGCCAACAGAGCGCATGGTGGTCGGTCACAACGTCAAAAGGGCGCCCATAAATGTACGGTCGAAACTTCGCGAGGGCCCATACAATCGCCAAACACTCTTTTTCAGTTACGGAGTAGTTGCGTTCTGCTGGTGTGAGTGTGCGGCTAGCATAAGCAACGACGTATTCGTCAAAGCCAGGTTTTCGTTGGGCGAGGACAGCGCCGAGGCCAACACCGCTGGCGTCCGTGTGAACTTCGGTAGGAGCGGCCGAGTCGAAATGGCGCAGAATGGGCGGCGCCGTGAGGAGACGGCGCAAGGTGGTGCATGCGTCGTCGCACGCTGGAGACCACAGTGATAAATCCGCACTTCCAGACAGCAGTTGAGTCAAAGGCGCAGCAATGGACGCAAAGTTGCGAATAAACCGGCGGAAATATGAGCACAAACCCAGGAAGCTGCGCAGGTCTTTGATGGAGGAAGGTTTGGGAAAGTCAACCACAGCACGAAGTTTCGCTGGGTCGGGACTGACGCCCTGCTTAGAGACAACATGACCTAAGATGGTTAATTGACGAGCGGCAAAACGGCATTTTTTTAAGTTCAGCTGCAGGCCGGCGTCAGAGAGGCAGGTCAAGACGTGCTTCAAACGGGAGAGGTGGGTGTCAAAGTCCGGGGAAAAGACCACAATGTCGTCGAGGTAGCAAAGGCATGTCTTCCACTTAAGTCCGCGCAAAATGGTGTCCATCATCCTCTCAAAAGTCGCGGGGGCGTTACAAAGCCCGAAGGGCATCACCGTAAATTCATACAAGCCATCCGGTGTCACAAAGGCGGTTTTGGGGCGATCGGCTTCTTTCATAGGAACTTGCCAGTACCCGGAACGCAAATCAAGAGATGAAAAGAGTTCGGCCCCTTGCAAAGAGTCCAGAGCGTCGTCTATGCGCGGGAGGGGATAGACATCTTTGCGCGTAATCTTATTAAGGCGGCGGTAATCTACACAGAAGCGTATGGAGCCATCCTTCTTTTTGACGAGCACCACAGGCGACGCCCATGGGCTGCTTGAGGGCTGAATGACGCCGCTCTGGAGCATCTTGTCGACTTGATCTTCAATAACTTGGCGCTCGGCGACAGACACACGATAGGGACGTTGTCGCAGCGGTGCGTGGTCACCTGTGTCGATGGCATGGGCGACAGTGGAAGTTTAGCCCAAGGAACTTTGATGTGAGTCAAATGATGAGCGAAACTGATTAAGTAAAATGAGAAGCTGTGCCCTTTGCGGCGCTGGCAGGTTGTCGTCGATGGAGCGAAGGAATGCTTCGGTTGAGGAGGGATCGGGCGCAGCAGTAGGTGGGCTGAGTGCGGCTATGGAGAGGTGCGGCGCGTCGTCCGTCTCTTCGCGGATGAGCAGAGACGCGAATGGTTGTACCGTGCCGAGACATTCACCTAGGCGCAAGGCGTTGGGGAACGAGAATGGGTTAGACACGAACAGTACGGAGAGGCCAGCGGATATAGTCAGTACAGCGTATGGCAGAGGCAGACACTTGCGGTGCAGAAAGATAGGGGACGGAGTGAAGAGGACAGTGTCGTCGCGAAGAGGGCCGCAAGAGAGGGGTACGAGGACTGAAGAGCAGGGAGGCAGGTCAATGTCTTCGGCAACTAGGGCCTTAACACAGGCACCAGGAGGGGCAGTGTCCAAGACAGCTTCGGGCAGGTGAGAGAACTCGACTTCAGCTCGAGCACAATCGATGATAGCAGCATGGCGCGATAGGAAATCCCAGCCAAGGATAACAGCATGAGAACAGCAGGGCAGTACGACGAATTCGACGGCATAAATGGTCCCCTGGATTACAACGCGAGCGGTACACGCTGCTGACGGCTGGATGTTCTGAGCGCTGGCGGTGCGCAGTGAGAGTCCAGCAATTGGCGTCCTTACTTTTCTTAAAGAACTACACAGCTTTGCGTCCATGACGGAAACGGCAGCACCAGTGTCGACAAGCGCCATGACAGAAACGCCGTCGACGGAAATTTCAATGAGGTTAGCGGCTGACGGATGAGGCCTTTCGAAGTTCATTGTGGACGCAGTTCTCGCCTCAGGAACTGCGGCGCCTAGTTTTCCTCCTGGTTAGCGGTGGGGCGACGTCGCATAGGCGAAATAGACCGGCGTCGTGGAGAAGAGGGCCGGCGGCTGGAGAGGGTAGAACGGTCCGGCGAGGAAGTACGACTTTGCGGCGGCGCAGCTGGTACAGAGTACTGACTCGGTGGGGGCCAGTACCCAGGAGCTTGGGGAGGAATTTCCGCGTCCGGGAGACGACGGCGGCAATGCCGAGCTACATGACCTGGGAGACCACAAAAGAAGCAAATCGGCCGATTGTCCGTTGTGCGCCAGGAATCGCTGACCCTTGGAGTAGGTCGTCGGTAAGCCACTGGCCCTCGCAAATGCGCCGGAGGCGCACTATAGATTGGCGGCTGCGGTCTTGCTACGACATCGGCATATGTCACTGGAGCCGCGACAGGAGGCGGTCTCGCGACGGCTTCGGCATATGTGAGCGGAGCCGCCACAGGTTGTGGTCTGGCGACAACGTCAGCGTATGTCAGCGGAACCGTGACAGGTGGTGACGGATGAGCCGGTGGAAGAGCCTCAGCAACTTGCTCTTGAATTGTATGTCGGAGCGCTGGAGTCAGATATGATGGTCGGTCGTGAGCGCTCGGCAGAAAGGAAAGTTGACGTGCCACTTCTTCCCGCACGAAGTCTTTATTCTGCTGTAGCAGCGAGGGGTCAGGAGCAGGCGTGAGCCCAGCGAGCGACTCAACCTGCTGTGGCCGCTGGCGTGTCAGAATCCGCTGCTTGCGCAACTGCTCAAAGCTTTGACACAGCGTGACGACTTCAGCAACGGTACGCAAGTCGCGCGCTAGAAGCATCTGAAAAGCGTCGTCATCGATGCCTTTCAAGATGTGTTGGATCTTGTCGGCTTCCGACATACGAGCGTTGACCCGCTTGCACAAGTCGACGACATCTTCAATGTAGCTAGTGAAGCTTTCACTAGCCTGCTGAGATCGTTCACGCAATCGCTGTTCGGCTCGGAGTTGCCTGACAGCCGGTCGACCAAATACGTCTGCAAATTTAGTCTTAAAAATGGACCAGGTTTGAATATCTGCCTCATGGTTGCGATACCAGAGGTTAGCCACACCGGCGAGATAAAAGATGACGTTGTTTAGCTTCGTCACATCGTCCCATTTGTTGTATACGCTCACCCGCTCGTACGATGTGAGCCAATCTTCCACATCGTTCTCGTCAGTCCCGCTGAAAATGGTCGGGTCCCGTTGACGAAGAGAGCCGGCACAGATGACAGCCTGGCCCACTTGTACGGCCTGGTGTTGGACGTCCTCAGGCATCGTGCGCGCCGGGAGAGCACGACTACAGAGCTCCAGGGCCGATGTTTTTACCCGGCTCCTCCACCAAATGTAACGGGGGGTTTGTTACGAGGTACTGGGGCGATGGGAACGGCAACGGCAGCAGTCTGGGATCAGATCGGCAAAAGACACACAAGCGTAGCGCTGGCAAAAACTCTCGAGAACACTGTCACCTCGTCTTCGTCTTTTCAAATCATCAGACGCATCTTCTTCTTTAGCCTTACAATATATATATATATATATATATATATATATATATATATATATATATATATATATATATTGTCACCGGCGAAAATACAGAGAACAAAGCTGTTCACTCGGGCGAGGTTTGCCAACACCGCCGCGCTCGTTCTGGACAAAGAAGACGTTCGGCCACGCGCTCGGGAACACAGTTCGACCTCCAGGTGGCGCCGGCAGAAAGTCAGAAGCGTGGCATTGCCCCTCCCATCTAAGAGGCATCGACTCGATGCCGCACGCGAGGGGAAGAAAAAAAAATAAGGCGAAAAGTTAATGGCGAGGTTGGGTCCGGGGCTAACGGGAATAAAACGGCTTCATTCGCGCCACGTGGACGACCTCGGACGTCGGGTGTCGAGAGGACCGGACAGTTCCTTGAGGGAGCACCTCGTAGGTCACCGCGCTGAGGCGGCGTAACACCTGGTACGGACCAAAGTAACGGCGAAGAAGCTTCTCGGAGCGCCCTCGCAAACGGATTGGGCTCCACACCCAGACTTGGTCACCGGGTGTGTAAATCACCTCCCTGCGGCGGAGGTTGTAACGCTCGGCGTCGCGTTGTTGTTGGCACCGGATTCGCTGTCGAGCAACTTGGCGAGCAACTTCGGCGTCACGGACAAATTGGTCGGCATCCGCGACAGAAGAGGGAGTAGGATCCGGAAGAAGCATGGCGTCCAGCATGGTCAAGGCTTCGCGACCGTGCACCAAATGGAAAGGAGTGAAGCGCGTCGTTTCGTGAAGCGCAGTGTTGTACGCGAACGTTATGTAAGGAAGTATCCGGTCCCAGTTCGCGTGGTCATCGTCGACATACATACATAGAAAGCATATCGGCAATTGTCTTGTTAAGCCGCTCAGTCAGTCCGTTGGTTTGCGGATGGTAAGCCGTTGTCTTTCGATGACTGGTGCCACTGAGTCGAAGTACCTCGTTCGTAAGTGCCGACGTAAACGGGGTTCCCCTGTCAGTTAATACGACCGTTGGAGCTCCGTGACGAAGCACAATGTTATGAATGAAAAAACTTGCGACTTCGGCGGCGGTACCACGGGGAAGAGCCTTGGTCTCACAGTAGCGGCTGAGATAGTCAGTGGCAACAGCAATGTACCGGTTACCCATGGAAGACGCCGGAAACGGACCGAGTAAGTCCATGCCGACCTGTTGAAATGGGAGGCGCGGGGGATCGATAGGCTGCAGGAGCCCGGCTGGTTTAGTCGGTGGCGTCTCCCGGCGCTGACATTCTCGGCAGGTTCGGACGTAACGGCGGACAACCGCAGCAAGCTTGGGCCAGTAGTACTTGGTGCGTATGCGCGCCAACGTGCGGGAAAACCCGAGATGGCCCGAAGAAAGGTCGTCGTGGCACGCGCGCAGAACTTCGTCACGAAGCGCAGCTGGCACTGCAAGCAGATAGACAATGTCCGTTGGGCCGTAGTTCTTTTTGTAGAGTACCCCATCGCGCAAGCAAAACGATGACAGTCCGCGCTTGAAGAGCCGAGGTGGAGATGGGACGATTCCTTCAAGGTATTCTATGAGGGGCAGCAGGTCAGAATCGGCCCTTTGTTGTTGGGCAAGGGTGGACGTGGTGAGAGCACCAAGAAAAGCGGAATCATCGTCGGACTCGTCAGTGGGGCACAGGATTGGGGCGCGGGATAGACAGTCAGCATCGCTGTGTTTCTGGCCAGACTTGTGCACGATGGTGACATCAAATTCTTGTAACCGAAGACTCCATCGAGCAAGCCGCCCCGAGGGATCCTTCAGGTTCCCCAACCAACAGAGTGAATGGTGGTCGCTCACGACCCGAAACGGGCGGCCATACAAGTACGGACGAAATTTCGTAACGGCCCACAGCACAGCTAGACATTCCTTTTCCGTTGTGGAATAATTGACTTCTGAACGGGACAAAGTGCGACTGGCGTAAGCAATCACGCGTTCTAGACCATCCTGCCGCTGAACAAGGACCGCGCCGAGGCCAACGTTACTAGCATCAGTGTGCAGTTCAGTGTCGGCCTCTTCGTCGAAGTGGCCAAGCACAGGCGTACACTGCAGACGGGACTTGAGTTCTGTGAAGGCGCTGTCCTGGTCTTGGCCCCAGATGAAGGGTTCAGAATCCTTCGTCAGGCGGGTCAAAGGCTCTGCTAGCCGGGAGAAATTGGGAACAAACCGGCGATAGTACGCGCAGAGGCCCAAGAAACGACGCAGGCTCCGTTTGTCTGTTGGCTTAGGGAAGGCAGCTACGGCGGCCGTCTTTTCCGGATCTGGACTAACACCTCGTGCGCTGACAATGTGACCAAGAAACTTCAGCTCTTGAAATGCAAAGTGACATTTCTCTGGCTTGAGAGAGAGACCAGCGGAACGTATGGCCTCGAAAACAGCACGCAAGCGTTTCAGGTGCTCATCAAACGTGTCAGAGAAGATCACGACATCGTCAAGATATACGAGGCATGTCTGCCACTTCAGACCGGACAGCACGGTGTCCATCATTCGTTGGAACGTGGCAGGGGCCGAGCACAAGCCAAAAGGGAGTACCTTAAACTCGTATAAACCGTCAGGCGTAATAAAGGCGGTCTACTCTCGGTCGCGTTCGTCGACCTCTATTTGCCAATACCCACTGCGGAGGTCAAGGGATGAAAAGAAGGTGGCATGGCGCAGGCGGTCTAGGGAATCATCTATGCGGGGCAGAGGGTACACATCTTTTTTCGTGACGGTATTCAGGCGCCTGTAATCGACGCAGAACCTGAGGGTGCCATCTTTCTTCGTGACGAGAACAACAGGCGATGCCCAGGGGCTCGTAGAAGGTTGGATGACGTCGTCCTGGAGCATCTGTGTAACTTGGCGGCGGATGGCATCGCGTTCTTTGGAAGACACGCGATAAGGGCGCTGGCAAATTGGTCTTTGGTCGTCAGCAACGACTATTCGATGCTTGGTAAGCGGCGTCTGTCGGACCTTGGAAGTTTCCGCAAAACAGTCGCGGAAGGAATAGATTAGGCTTTGCACGCTGTTTTTCTGACTGGCCGAGAGGTGCGGGTTCACGTCAGTCGGAATGGCTGTAGCCGTCGCGTCGGCGAGGTCTGACGTGGTGGATAAAGAGCACTGCCTCGTACACTCTCCAAGCTCGTCAAAATAAGCGACGACTTCTGACTTCGTCAAATGTTGCGGTTCACGAGTAAAGTTCGTGACTAAGATTTCGGTACGACCATTGGCAAGGTCTACTAGGCCTCGGGCGACACAAACTTGCCGAGCGAGTAGCAGGGACATGTTCGCTTCAGCAATGCCAAGAGCGCCGGTGCTGTCAGTACACTCGACTGTGACGAACTTGCTGGCTCGCGGAGGGATTGTTATGTGGTCGTCACATATGCGCAACATTACTTTACAGGGCTCGGTGGTTGTGTTAACGGCTCGCTGGGCGGAAAAAGATACCATGAGTTCCTGAAGGTTTATGATCGCACCATACTCGTGAAGGAAATCCATGCCCAGTATGAGGTCCTTTGAACAGTCAGCTAACACGGCAAAGGAGCCGGTGAAAGTAAGACCACGGATTTGGATGCGGCAAGTGCAGACGCCGATTGGTGTCACGACATGGCCACCGGCAGTGCGGATCACGGGTCCACACCAAGGCGTCAGAACCTTACGGAGTGTCATGGCTAGCTCCCTGCTCATCACAGAAAAATCAGCGCCGGTATCGACGAGTGCGGTCAGTTCATAACTGTCGACGGTTACTAAAATTTCAGCGGAAACTAATCGTTCGCAGCACGTCGGTGAGGTCGTCGGATCGGGTCGTTGACACTCGGGCCGTCGCGTCCAATCGTCGGGTGGAGGCTGTTGACTTCGTGCAGCGGCGGCGGCCCTACCCCCGGAGGACGCCGTCTTCAGTTTTCCCGCCGAGGGGACGTGCCTCCGAACTGACCGGAGGTTGAGGGCCGACTGGGCGTAGCAAAGCGCCTCGGGGATGGCGATCGCGACTGTCGCCGCTGTGAGGTCGGGGGCGGCACTTGAGAGTTCAGGTACTCCTCTATGTCCCGCGGTCTTTCACCATAGCGCGGTCGAGGCGCGTCCGGTGGGAATCCTCTCAGACCCATCCGCCGGTACGGGCAATTCCGCAGAACATGGCCGGGCTCCCCGCAGTGATAGCAGAGCGGACGATCGTTGGACGTTCGCCACACGTACGCTTTGCGGAATGGAGGGCACGGGTCCTGCTGCTGCTCGATAGGACGCACGTAACGATGGGGTGGTGGTTGTTCGGCAACGGGGCGAAACGCTTGCGGCGCCGAGGCAGGTCGGCGCAGGGCATCG
Source organism: Amblyomma americanum (assembly GCF_052857255.1). Classification (NCBI taxonomy): domain Eukaryota; kingdom Metazoa; phylum Arthropoda; class Arachnida; order Ixodida; family Ixodidae; genus Amblyomma; species Amblyomma americanum. The sequence goes on from NC_135503.1 coordinate 151,069,863, forward strand.
CTGTAGGACATTACGTGCGGCTCCGAAAGGGGTGCTGGGGGTGGCTGCACCGCTCGCCGGATTTCGTCACGGAGAACATCGCCTGTCGAAGGTACGCTTTCTGACGGAGCGCTCAAGTGGAGGTGTCGCAGTTCTTCGCGGACAATGCTCCGCACAAGCGCTCGCAGCGCCTCATCCCCGGGGCCTGGCAAGGACGTGCAGTACTGAGCGGCCGCTACATTTGCCTGACGGCCGTATTGGGCACTCCGTTCCTGCAAGGAACGTTCTATGGTCGTCGCTTCCTTGGCAAAGGCGGCGACAGTTCTCGGAGGGTCGCGCATGAGGCCAGCGAACAGCTGCTCCTTTACCCCACGCATAAGGTGCCTCACCTTTGTAGCTTCGGGCATGGCTGGGTCGGCCCGATTGAAGAGGCGGGTCATGTCCTCAATAAACATGGCCACGCTCTCGTTGGACTGCTGTGACCTGGAGCGAAGGGCAAGTCCGGCATTCTCCTTTCGCTCGCTCGAACTGAACGTGGCGAGCACCTCGCGGCGAAAAGCTGCCCAGTTAGAGAAGGACGCCTCGTGGTTCTCGAACCACGTTTTCGCCGAGTCTTGCAGTGCGAAGTACACGTTCAGCAGCTTTCGCTCGTCGTCCCATTGGTTGAACGCGGCCACACGGTCAAAACCGGCCAACCAATCTTCTACATCCTCGAACCGGTCGCCGTGGAAGGATGGTGGCGACCGAGGTGCAAGAAAGACGAACGGCGGGGCACTGCCGGACTGACCTGTCTGGCTGCCAGTGGCGGAAGTCATGGCCCGAGCAGGAATCGTGAGTGGTTCAAATTCGGGTTGCAGGCCTCGCAGGCGACGGCTCGCTTTGTGGACAGGTGTGGCGTCTGCTCGTCGGCGAGAAGCGTCAGGGCTATCGTCCCGGTCAGCGTACATGGGATGATACCCAGCACCTCCACCAAAAATGTCACCGGCGAAAATACAGAGAACAAAGCTGTTCACTCGGGCGAGGTTTGCCAACACCGCCGCGCTCGTTCTGGACAAAGAAGACGTTCGGCCACGCGCTCGGGAACACAGTTCGACCTCCAGGTGGCGCCGGCAGAAAGTCAGAAGCGTGGCAATATATATATATATATATATATATATATATATATATATATATATATATATAGGTAATGAGGGGCTCGTTTTGACAAACACATGAAGGAAGCCAACAGTCACCGAAACTAAGGTGCACATGGGAATGTTTTTTTTAAATTTTTAGTGTTGGTTAGTGGGAGAATATTTACTTCGATTAATCTGTCGCTTCATTCATTCATTCATTCATTTATTGTACCCTTAAAGGCCCTTTTCGGGCATTACATAAGGGGGGGGGGGGGGGGGGGAACAGTTGAAATACAAAGTAAAGAGAATAACAATGTTAATACAGTAAAATACAACACAATGCAAAAAGGATCTGGAATACACTGTGAAATGTTAAAATGCAGTTCTAATCAATACATGGTGGCGGATAGGCTAAATAGGGAATAGTAACAAGAAAAAATAAATGGTAAAAATCAAAGCATGAGGTTGTTTTTTTCATTTGATGTAATGTTCGATTAGTGCGTCTCTAAATTTACTAGCGTCACGCTTGTTTACGATGTGATCCGGTAACTGGTTCCAATTTTCTATTGCTGTAGGTAGAAATGATTTATTGAAGGCTATTGTAGAACCATGTAAACGCTGAACACTCAGGGAATTGAAGAGGCGACGCGATGTTCGGATGGGAGGTAGGAGTAATGAGTCCCGGAGGTAAGGAAAGTTGGGATACAATTTATGAAGAAGCCAAAGTCGTGAGATTTTTCGACGGTTCTCAAGTGGTAGCAGATTGAGTGTTGATTTAATCCTGGTGATGCTGTAATATCTGTCATAATTTGAGGTTATGTAACGTGATGCGCGGTTCTGAATAGCTTCTAGGGTGTTAATTAAGTACGCCTGACGAGGGTTCCATATAGAAGATGCATATTCAAGTTTACTACGGATGAAGGTTTCATATGCCAATTTACGGACAGAAGGAGGAGCCAAGTATAACGATCGTCTGATGAAGCCGAGTGATTTGGATGAATTGACCGCTCATTTCAAGATGTGTTCGGACCAGGTTAAATTGCTGGAAATGATGACACCGAGGTATCGGTAGGATTGCACGTTTGTTAATGTGTTTGAAAGCAATGAATAAGCGTAAGTGAGGCTGGAATGTTTGCGAGATACTTGCAAGTATTGGCATTTTGAAATGTTTAGCGACATAAGCCACTCAGAGCACCATCGTTCAATTACGTTCAAGTTGTTCTGGAGTAATAATTGGTCCCTGTTAGTAGCAATGCGGCGATAAAGAATGCAATCATCTGCAAAGAGGCGAATTGTGGAAGAAATACCAGGGGGAAGATCATTAATGAAGGTGAGGAAAAGAAGAGGGCCAAGGACCGAACCTTGTGGTACACCAGACAGCACTTTAGTAGGACCTGAACAGTGGTTGTCTATTACCGTGTACTGAGAACGATCTATTAGAAAACAGTGTATCCATGCTAAAATTAGAGGGTCAATGGACAGACCGGAAAGTGTAGACATGAGACGATGGTGGGGTACGCGATCGAAAGCCTTAGAAAAGTCTAAAAAAATGATGTCAGTTTGGAATGAAGAGTCCAGATTTAAGTGAAGATCAGTAGTCAATTCAAAAAGCTGAGTTTCGCAGGAGAGACCGGAGCGGAAACCATGCTGTTTAGTGAAAAAGAAAGAGTTATGATCGAGATGCGGTGCGACTTGTGAGTATATTATGTGTTCAAGAAGTTTACAGGCAATGCATGTCAAGCCCCAAAAGGGGCTTTTACTCCGCCGAAGTGCAAGCCGTCATCTGCAAGGGCCTGCGGAATGCAAGAGGAGCTCCCGAAGCACTTCGTGCTGGCTACTGTGACGGGTTGTCCCTTCCACATGCAGATAGCGCCACCTTCCCACGAGCGTTTTTGGCTCGAGTCGTGACGCCGTCGGAGGAGGACGCTTTTTTCGGAGCTCCAGCGACTTCGTCCGAAGCTAAGTGCTTTTCGGTACTTGCTTTTGTACATGCTGTTCGGGCGGTAGTTTGAAACCGTGTTAGGGGTAGGCAGGCTAGCGGAGGTGTGTGTGCCGTAGGTCTTTGTGTAGGAATTTTGGCGGGCTTTTACGTTACGTAGTCGTCCGGACAATATGTCGGCAATCTAGGAAGGTCAAGGTGGACGGGGAGCTAGTGCAGTGCCAGGAGTGCGGGCGCTAGTGTTATTTAGACGAGACCGAGTTCGGGAGCTTAGCCGTGGCAGAGGGGGCTAGCTTCGCGTGCAGGATATGTAAGCGCTTTGAGGAAGCCATTCGGACGTTGAAAGGGGAATGGTCAGCTAGGATTAAGGAACTCAAAGGGGACCTGAAGGTGGAACGAGTGGAACGGAGTAAGTTAGAAACTCAGGTAGCCGAGTCGCTGCTTCAGAGGGAGGGGGCTAAAGCCGACGTGTTGGAGCGAATTGTGGGCGAGCTTAAAGAAGAGCGGGTAAAACGGGATCAGCTAGGAGAGCAGGTAAAAGCGCTCAAGTCACGGCCGGCAGGTCATCCCGGTTCGGAGCAGTGTCAGACGCTGGACGAGGACAGCAGGAAAAACCTACAGGAGGCTCGTCGATCCTACAGCGCTGTAGCGCTCCACGCTTTGAGTGGGGAAGACAGAACGGTAAAAACGGGCTCGGCGACGCGACAGTAGCGTACGGTGGCGGGAGGGACAGCTAGCGCGATCCGGAGAGCAACAGTCGCAGCCAGGAAGCGAACGGTTAGAACGCAGAAGGGTTCTGGTAGTCGGTGACTCGAACGTATTGAGGATTGAGGAAGGCGTTTTGACGACAGTGAAAGCGGACAGGCCGGTTCAGGTGGAGGCCCAGTCAGAGAAGTGCATGACAGATGGAATGGCCAAAGTCCAGGAGGTGGTAGGGGACAACATGGATGGCGAACACCTTGTCGTTATCCATACTGGTCTCATCGATGTGCTGAAGTGGAGGAGCCATAATCTCGAAAAACAGAAGTGGGGATGCGTAGGCTTAGAGAGGCCTGTGAGAGTGTGTATGTGACCATATGCACAATCCCAGAGGTCCAGAGGTGGTCTAGCGGAACGGAAAGGAGGGTCGTTGAGGCTAACCGTGTAATTAGGTTAATGAGTCGACGACTAGGATATGGGGTAATATAAATTAACAGGGACGTGTATTAGGTCAGCTCCCACCCGTTTGCACAGGGTTGCATTCACTACGGTGGTGCCACTGGCAAAAGGGTAAGGTGTAGGATAGGTCGCCAGGCAACAGCTTTTTTGGCGGGACCCAGAGCTCTGAGGGAACCAGTGTAGAAAAGGAGGAACCAAGGTCAAAGAAACGATGGAACCATAGGAGAAGAGATAGACACAAACGCCAGGGCCAAGTTAATTCAGATATAGATTACATTAACCTGCAAGGTGGCAGGAATAGGCTGAAATGGGAGGAAATGGAAGAGCAGTTAAGGCAGGAGGAGTTAATGGTATATGGTTTAGTGGAAACACATCTTAGAGACATGAAGCAAACACCCTGTAACCCAGACTACGCCTGGGAATATTGCAGTAGAACTGAGAGCAGCAGGAAGGGGGTGGAACTGGGGCATTCATTCATAAAAGTATGGATTTTCAAAAGGTTAAACTGGGATGCAAGGGACATTTATGGCTAAAAGGAAAAGTGGCAGGGGAGCAAATACTCCTTGGCTTTGTATACCTGTGGACAGGAGCTAATGCCAAAGAGGAAAAGAGGACAATGGTAGAATGTACTGCAAGCGACGTTGATGAGCTAGGAGGACAGGGTGAGATAGGCGACATAACGCACACATGGAAGACCTGGATAGGTACAAAGATTCGACAGGAAGCATGCTGCTGGATATGTGTCACAGGCATTATTTAGTTATACGCAACAGTACCGAGAAGTGTGAGGGGCTCATAACATGGAGTACCACAACACCTACCCAGATGCCATGGCGGGCATCCGACGCGGTCGATCATCGATCGATAACGTCGTCGACCTGGTGACCTACATTCAACATGAGAAATGCCGTAAGCGTCTCTGCGCATCCTTATTCCTCGACGTTAAAGGGGCGTATGACAACGTTACGCATGAAGCCATCCTCTCTGCTCTCGCAGAGGTAGGAGTGGGTGGTCGGATGTTTCAATGGATACGGAGCTATCTATCCATGCGATCCTTCTTTGTAAGCACCAAGGAAGGCCATACTTCTCTTCACTATAGCTACCGCGGCGTCCCCCAGGGCGGTGTACTTAGCCCCGTGTTATTTAATCTAACACTAATTGCTCTCCTTGAGCACGTCCCAACCACAGTCAGGCTATCAATGTACGCGGATGACATCTACATATCGACATCTGCAGTAACACGCCTACAGTTGCGAGCGAGAATTCAGAGAGCCGCCACACAAACTGTTATCTACCTCCGTAATCGAGGCCTGGAAATTTCCTCCGAGAAATGCGCACTAGTGCCATTTACGCGGAAAACCATGGCAAACTACAGTGTAATGATAAATGGCCAAATAATACGACGGGTCCGATCGTACAAGTTTCTAGGTGTCATAATCGACAGGGACTTGTCATGGAGCCCACACGTATCATACGTGAAAAAACGGTTGACAGGCATCTGCCACCTGCTCAAGTTTTTCGCTGGCAAGACCTGGGGAATGTCGCCTAGTGCCATGTTACACCTGTACAGGGTGCTTTTTCTAGGATTGCTGCGATACAGCTTGCCACCAATAAACAACACAGGCAAAACGAATCTACGCACAATACAATGTCTTCAGGGTCAAGTGCTCCGGATCTGTCTAGGCCTGCCGCAGAGTGCTTCAACAGTGGCTACGATAGCAATCGCTAGAGACCACCTTGTCAAGACCCACTCAGGACCTATATAAGGCATCTAGCCAGGAATCCTCGTCACCATTTAGCCTCTCTACCAGCGGACAGGCCACACACATCTTTCAGCCAAACGATAACTGCATATGATGAATCATTGCCAGCTTGTTTCACTCCGGCTGCGAGACCTTCGATCCCTCCATGGTGCCTCGCTCAGCCAAGAATCAACCTCGCAATACCTGGTATCTCGAAAAAAGCTGATCTGTCATCACCAGCCCTTAGACAGCTCACGCTACTACATTTGTACGAGAACTACCGTGACTCAACGCATATTTACACTGATGGATCTGTCCTTCCAAGCAGCTCCGCGGCGGCAATCGTCATTCCAGCGAAAGCTACAACAATCAAATTTAAGACGACCCACTCGACAACATCGACGGCAGCAGAGCTCGCAGCACTCTTAACTGCCCTTCATCACATTGGTGATGAACCGCCACACAAATGGACAATATTCTGCGATTCGAAGGCAGCACTGCAGTCTCTACTGTCACCTCTACGACGCGGACCGCACGAACAACTAATCTTCCATATTACAGAGACGTTACACCATATAAGTGATGCCGGCCATGAAATAACGTTCCAGTGGCTTCCAAGTCACTGCGGGATTATCGGCAATGAACGGGCGGATCACGCTGCCCGCTCAGCCCATACTGAGGAGCGCCACGTCCCAATTCCTCTTTCTAGAACTGATGCGGCACGGAAGCTCCGCCTACTTGCTCGGCAGTGCACCGAGTCGCAATGGAATGAGCCACATTTAAGAAATACGCGACTGTACTCACTTGATTCAACATTAAGTCTTCGAGCGCCATCACAGCTTCGCCGTAGAGACGCCACGCTTTTATATCGACTTTGGTTGGGTGTTGCCTTTACTAAAGCCTATGCCTTCAGCATAGGGATGACCGACACCCCAAACTGTGACCACTGCGGCCATGAAGAATCAATTGGCCATATATTGTGCTCCTGCCCGCAGTACAGTCCACAGAGGGCATGCCTTAGCCACGAACTTGACCAACTGGACGACCAACCGCTATCCGAAAAAAGAATTCTACAACATCGAAAGGACCTACCGTCGCAGAAGAAGGCCGTGCGAGCGCTTTTGCGCTTCTTACAATCTACCGGCCTGTGTGAAAGACTTTAACTGGAACGCCTTGTGTGTGTGTGTCTCCATGTGTGCACGTTCCTTTTTTTTGCGTTTTCCTCTCTGTCATCTTTCTAACCCCATCCCCAGTGTAGGGTAGCAAACCGGAGACTCACATCTGGTTAACCTCCCTGCGTTTCCTTTTCATTCTCTCTCTCTCTCATAACATGGGAGGCAGGGAGTCTGCACTCGACGATAGATTATGCACTTATGTCACATAGGATGTATAATAGATTAGGGGTAATGAGCATAGATTAACATTGTTCCAGAAGTCTAGGTAGTGACCACAAACGTATCAAGTTGAGTTTCAGAAGGGAAACCAATGTAGAACTGAAGCGGGATGAACAATCAGAGGGGAATTTTCACTCAGAAAAGCTATTGGAACCAGCAGCCACACAAATTTAGAAAGTAGTTATTTAAGATAATCAAACAGACTGGACTTATACCAAATTAATTCGATTACTTGTGCTAGAGCTAGCTAAGGTGCGAGTCAAGCCAAAATTGAAAAGACGCGAACCCAAGAGTTGGTGGGATGAAGAGATCAAGAAGGCGATAGACAAACGTCCGTAAGCCCCGGGGAACACAGATATTTCAAGAAGAGGGGGAACCAGAAGTAGAAGTAGACAGAAAATGGGTACCTTCATAAAGTGTAGAAGGGAAGCATCCTATTTTATTAATTAGAAAATTAGAACAAAGAGTGCCCAATAGATGTTAAAAGTAAATAAAAAGGATAGAAAAGAAGCTCAAAAATTCTGAAAACATCTAAATGCAATGAGTAATAAGACTAGGCTAGAGCAAAGGTTTATTGTTACAGATCAGGGTATTCGACTAGAAGGGGATGAAGCAATGAAACATATAGAAACAAGGATGACAGAAAAATTTAAAGAAAAATGTTGCACATAATTTATAGGAGGAGGATAGACCGGTTACTGCAATTGATTCACTTGAGCGAAGAGAGTGGGAAAGGGCAGAGAAGAAGGTTCTTATTGGCACGTCGACAGGACCAGACGGTATTCCGATAATGTTAATAAAGAAGCTAGGACCAAAATCCAAGCGAACATTAATAGAGGTAGTGAACAAAATAATAGTGGACGGGAAAGTCTGCGATGAATGGCGATTAAGTAGAATCAATATGATATATAAAGGAAAGGGGGCAAAGCTGACGTAACTACCGTCCCATAACAGTGACATCTGTGGTTTACAGGGTGGTGATGCAGATTATTAAGGACAGACTGCAGGCTTGGGTGGAGAACGAGGGGGTGTAGGGGAGCTCCAAAATGGCCTCCGGAAACAAGGGAGGTTGGAGGACAATCTGTTTTCATTGACGCAGGGTATAGAGATTGCTGAAAAGGAATACAGACCCCTATGGCTAGCATTTCTGGATATTAGGGGAGCCTACGACAACGTTATTCAAGAGTATTTGTGGGACATACTGGGCACATTGGATGTGGAAGATTGAGTAATTAATCCTTTAAAAGATATATATATATATATATATATATATATATATATATATATATATATATATATATATAACAGAGTGCTCATAAAATGGGGAAAAATGTATCAGGGCATGTAGAGTTACAGAGGGGGCTTAAAAGAGGATGTCCTTTGTCTCCTTTGTTGTTCATGGTGTACCTGCAAGGGTTGGAGACAAAGCTAAAGAAGAGCAGACTCTTTTCAAGCAAGGAAAATGGATTAAACAGTCATACCGAGACTAATACACGCGGATGATATAGTGCTAATAGCTGACAACAAGGAAGATTTGCAGACGTTGATAGACATTTGTGGTACAGAAGGAGATAGATTAGGTTTCAAGTTTAGTAAAGAAAAATCCACACTCATGATATTTAATGATGAGGGCGGCGGGCATAGAATGCAGGAGTTCACGCTAGAAGTTGTGGATCAGTACAAGTATCTTGGGGTGTGGATAAATATCGGTGCTGAGCATCTGACAGAGCATGAAAATTATGTAATGAATAAAGCTAGTAGAAACGCAGCTGTCATGAAAAATAGGGCACTGTGGAATTACAATAGATATGAAGTGGTAAGAGTGATCTGGAAAGGGGTGATGGTTCCTAGTCTGACGTTCGGCAATGCGGTCCTGTGCATGACACCAGATGTATCTATAAAGCGGTGATGGTTCCTAGTCTGACGTTCGGCAATGCGGTCCTGTGCATGACACCAAATGTTCAAGCAAGGTTAGAAGTCAAACAACGCGGCGTGGGTAGGCTAGCCTTGGGAGCACATGGCAGTACACCAAATCAGGAGGTACACGGTGATATGGGATGGGCGTCGTCCGAGAACAGAGAAGCTAGCAGTAAGATAGGATATGAGGAGCGATTGAGAAAAATGGGGGGAAAAGCAGTGGGCTAGGTAAGATTTCAGATACCTATATATAAGGAATGTTGACACGAAATGGAAAAGCGAACTAGAAAATTTACAAGCAAATATCTGGACAGGAGTAAGGGGGCAAATTAGCAATTATCGGTTAAGAAAAAGGTTAAAGAAACAGAGAGAGCTCCGTGGAAAACAGGGATGCTGACGAAATCAGCACTGGGGACATACAGGATTTTTAAGCAGGAAATTGCCAAAGAAAATATCTATGATAATTGTAAGGGAAGCTCTTTTTTGTTTGAGGCCAGGACGGGTGTTTTGCGGACTAAGACATATAGAGTCACGTACCACGAGATAGACACGTTGCGCGTTGTGTGCGGAGAGGAGGAGGAAACGGCTGATCACTTGATACTTTTCTGTAAAGGACTTCACCCTGCAGTGGAAAGCAGCGGGGCTCATTTATTCAAAGCATTGGGGTTTAGGGACATTGAAGGAAAAGTAGATTTTAAGCGGGTAGATGTAACCAAGCGAAGGTTATCTGATCGGTGGCTAAAATCAAGACAAGAGTGAAATTTCACAAGTCATGGCTAGGTGGTTTGAACCACCCCCGATTTAAAGGGTTCAGCCTTCATCCGTCCGTCCGTCTGGCCGTCCCTCCGTCCATCCATCCATCCGTCCGTCCGTCCGTTCCTCCGTCCGTCTGTCCATCCATCCATCCATCCGTCGGTCCGTCCGTCCGTCCGTCCGTCCGTCCGTCCGTCCGTCCGTCCGTCCGTCCGTCCGTCCGTCCGTCCGTCCGTCCGTCCGTCCGTCCATCCATCCATCCATCCATCCATCCATCCATCCGGGCCGCCGCGGTGGCTGAGTGGTTATGGCGCTCGGCTGCTGGCCCGAAAGACGCGGGTTCGATCCCGGCCGCGGCGGTCGAATTTCGATGGAGGCGAAATTCTAGAGGCCCGTGTACTGTGCGATGTCAGTGCACGTTAAAGAACCTCAGGTGGTCGAAATTTCCGGAGCCCTTCACTACGGCGTCTCTCATAGCCTGAGTCGCTTTGGGACGTTAAACCCTCATAAACCAAACCAAACCATCCATCCATCCATCCACCATTCGGATTTCAGGCAGGCGGAGAGGAAGATGAGAGAGAGTGCGATGCAACCAAAAAAAGCCGTGTATTTTTTGAGGCAAACAACAACTTGCATCACGAAGGCCCGGCTACAACGATGGTGGTTGATAACGCGTCGGTAAGCGATGTCCTGTTCCGATGTTTCGATTTGTTCTCCATTTTTGCTGAGCGCCCCGATGTAAAACACTTGAAGCTCCCGTAGCTAACGCTCTTAAAGGAGCTGCGAAACACTGCTTGAAAGGATGCTGGCCATACTTCAATTGGAGTCTTTATGTCACACAGATGCTGACTCAAAAAGAATTGCAGGAATAGATACATTGGAACGGGAGTTATTAAATGAATAAATTTCAAAACACAAACAAAGAAAATTCTGCCCTCAACTCAATTTTCGCGCGGCTTCCATTCCCATTTCACTCTCCCAATGACGACATGAGGCGAGACCAATCAAAATAGCCTATGTGAGCACGTCGCGGAAGTTTGCCCATCATGGTTGCCTAATCGCTGTAGCTCGTTCTTGCCATGGCTGGTAGCGCCGTTTTCATGGTTACACAACCACGTGAACGCCCAGCTGACCCAGCGATGCTTCATCGTCACGTCGACGGTGCAGAAGGGAGCACTGATCAGTGACGTCCTCTGACTTATGGATCCGAACGCGATCCGAACTGGATCCAAACTCGAGCTCGAGATATTGCGAAGGTGTGACGGCCTGCGCATGACACTAGAAACATTTAGCATAGCACGTGTCGCTACTCTTACAGCCTACCATGCCCCGCCGCTAGGAACGCGCTGATTGGTCATGGCGAGCAAGGCGCGCGCGCTGTTGACTAGTGTTCCTGTACATGCTCCCTGTGGGATCATATACAGTGTGGGGACCTGGCCTGCAGCCCCCTGTGTTTGCTTTCCCGCGAGACACCGTGCAGCAGCAGTCTCACCTCGAGGAGGAACGCATTCCCTTGTCAGTTACATAAGGTGGCAGGGGAGGGCGCCAGCGTCGCTGCACGTGATACTGCTTGAAGCCCGCGCGCGGTAGAGGGGGCATGAGGCTCTTCGGCTCGGATCGTCGGCGCGAGCGGACGTGTCGCTCGCGGCTCCGCTCTTCGCCGGCGGGGCGAGGAAGTGAAAGGGAGACCCGCTCCCGTACTCGTCCCGTCTGGCCGTTGGAGTATCCCTTGCCCTAGCGTGGGCGAGCATACGCTCGGAACCTTGGTGAGTCGGACGACCTCGATTCATTAGCGTATACTTTGTTGCTAGCTGGCGTTATTGTTGCTGTAGCAATAAACACCTGTTTGTGTCAGCCAATGTGCAATTCCTTTGTTCCCTCAGAGCGAGGCCCGCCGTGGTTGGCGTGCGCTGGGTAGAGCACGTGATCACGGCGTGAGGTCCGGGCGGCTTTGAACCGTGTCAGCCGCGACTGAGTGGGGAGAACGTACTTATCTCCCCAATTCAACCCAACATCTGGCGGCCAAAGTGGGGACCGCTTTTGGAACATTGGACGACCGTCGATTCGGTTCGAGGAACGCTCTTTGTCCGGACCTGACAAGTGCTAGGCCTAGAGTGAATTTTGATCGCTAGGACCTGCGGCATGCTTTCCTGAGTGCGAGGTGTATTGCTCTGCAGCATGTTTGAACTTTTCGACATGCTCAGCACATTTTTGCCTGGAGTTTCTTCGCGAGAATCACTTGGTCCGCATCGAGGCAGCGCGAGGCCTAGCGCCCGCGGAGTTGCCGAGCCCGAAGCGAGTGAGTACGGAAGCCGTGTGGGTGGTCCGAGTTTCTGTATATATTTTCTCTACTGTCTTCTTTTCGACTCTGGGAGTCGCGGCTCCGGGAGCCGCATGGCCTGGGGCCACGGGTGGCGCTACGAGCTCGCTGGTATTGCAGTTCGGCACCGTGCTCTCCGACACCGTCCGATACAGTGGGCACCGACCGCTCAGAAGCTGCTTTGTGCAGTGAGCGGGGTAGGACCACCCTACAAAGCTATCTCCTCACGGCTGCGCGCACATAACCCGTTTCGGATCTTTGTTGTGTTCACGGTCGTTGTCGGAGTGGTAGTTTGGCCTGAAGCTTTTCGGAGCTGCCTGCACCACGCCAGAAGAGACACGACCACCGAACCGCGTTGTTGAGAGGGGGCGCACTTTTCTGCCCGCCCATTTTTTTTGTAACCTCGCACGAACTGAGCAGTCTCGTTCAACTCAAGAAAGGGCTTTGTTCACTCGAACTTGGCGTTTGCACAGCCGCCCGACACGTTTTGCTAGCGAGTTAGGTATTGTGCCACGAGGCCCTTGCGGAGTCCGTTTCACCTCCCGTGACCTACGTTAAAGCCACGCCGAGAGCGTTTCGGCAATTTTGCAGATCCGGTGGAGCCACCCAGACTTGCTGTCCGGTGCACATCGTCTCGCTGCCACCTGCTGCGACGGAGCGGCCTGTATCCTGTTCGCCGCATCCATCTGGGGCAGCTGTGGCGAGACAAGTCAGCAGTCACCTCTGGCTGCTGCTGCCCTGGCGACTACTGCAGAATCCTGGCCTGCAGTTTTCCTACCGGCCTTCTACTCGCTGGCCTGCGGACACGGTAGTCCGCGGGCCATGCGAGTCGTCCAAGCGGAGACCTTCACGCCGCCTTCGGAACACCGCGGAAGTCTGCGTGGACACTGTCGGCGTGACCTCCGCTGCAAGACGTGCCTCAAGGACATGAAGACCAGGAGACTGCTCCATAGCATGTACTTTCAGGCGCGTGGGTCTATTTAAGGTTGGGGGGATGTGGGGGCCTGCCCTGCAGCCCCCTGGGTTTGCTTTCCCGCGAGGCACCGTGCAGCAGCAGTCTCACCTCTAGGAGAAACACATTCCCTTGTCAGTTACATTAGGTGGCAGGGGAGGGCGCCAGCGTCGCTGCACGTGAGACTGCTTGAAGCCCGTGCGCGGGAGAGGGGGCATGAGGCGCTTCGGCTGGGATCGTCGGCGCGAGCGGACGCGTCGCTGGCGGCTTCGCGGAAGCGACGGGAAGACCCGCTCCCGTACTCGTCCCGTGCGGCCTTCGGAGTATCCCTTGACCTAGCGCGGGCGAACATTCGCTCGGAACATTGCTGGTGAGTCGGACGACCTTGGTTCATTAGCGTGCCTTGCTTCTTGCTGGCGTTATTGTTGCTGTAGCAATAAATGCCTGTTTGTGTCAGCCCATGTGTCGTTCCTTTGTTCCCTCAGAGCGAGGCCCGCCGTGGTTGGCGTGCGCTCAGTAGCGTCCGCGATCATGGGATGGGGTCCAGGCGGCTTTGGACCGTGTCAGCCGCGACTGAGTGGGGAGAACGTACTTATCCCCCAATTAAATCCCACAACAGGAACACTACTGGATGGATGGATGGATGGATGGATGGATGGATGGATGGATGGATGGATGGATGGATGGATGGATGGATGGATGGATGGATGGATGGATGGATGGATGGATGGATGGATGGATGGATGGATGGATGGATGGATGGATGGATGGATGGATGGATGGATGGATGGATGGATGGATGGATGGATGGATGGATGGATGGATGGATGGATGGATGGATGGATGGATGGATGGATGGATGGATGGATGGATGGATGGATGGATGGATGGATGGAAGGTAGGAGCGTCCCCTTTGAAACGGGGTGATGGCAGTTGCCACCATGGTAAGCTTTTTATCCCTTTATTTTGTTTAAATGTGTTGTAAGTTATTAAAATTCGCCATTTTGTTTAAATATGTCTTCCTACACGTTTAACGTTATGTCACCTCTCTGCTTTTGAGCCAAAAATCTTCCAATCGTTTTTTGCAAATTTCCACTGCAGATTTATTGACATGACTATTGTTATCTCTATACCCTAAGGCTCGGGAAGAGTGACTGTGCCTGCATCGACATCGGGATGGATACCATCACATTTTATTATGAGGTGTTCTATTGTTTCTACAGATTTACCACACACAGCACATGTGTCATCTTCTTCGTTAAATTTTTTTGTAGCTGCGCGTTCTAAGACATCCTGACCTAGCTTCAAAGAGTAGGACACTGCGTCTTGAGTTATTATAAAACCCTTCCTGATCTGCCTTTTCCAGTATCGATGCAGTTCTACACTTTGATTCCTTTCCATTGAATCTATCCAATTTTTGCCTTCCGCGTTTTTAACCTGTCGTTTAATGCTCGTTCTTTCTTCGTCCTCGTGTCTGGCATACTTTCTGGCTATCTTCCTATAGTTGTTTTCCGCCATTGTGAGTAAACGCTCTTTTTGTATAAGTATTTATTTACCCTTGCTGCCCACCTGCTATCGTCGTTTCCTCAGGCGTTCTTCGTACAGTATTTTACTCTGAGCTTCCCGTACTCGAACGACGCAGAGCCCATATCCCCCTGTACTGCCATCTGGCGCCGCCGGCCGGTGATCCTCCACAAGCTAACGACGCGCACTGCTAAATATAAAATGAATGGTTTTTTTCTTTTCATCCTTCCTTGAGAATGAAGGGAACGCTTGTAAAGTGCAATGGCTCGATCGGATCAATTCCGCAAAGCTGTTATCAGATACACAGAGAGTAGCCATAAGTGCTGTGTGCAGGTCGTAGGATACATGTGTACAGAGAGGCGCAAAGTCCTTTACTGCAAAAAGTCGCCAGAGCCTCTGGGGTGTATTTTCGTTTTACTTGCTTTACAGCGCTTTTAGCTAAGGCAACAAAGTTGGCTTGAATGAGGTAATATAAAACGCAAAAACAGCTTTCTAATTTACTTCTAATCTCGACTGAATTGCCCTAAAGCACAGAACCACATTCCCTAAAGTAAGCCCGGCACCATTATTCCTTTCCAAATACCTCTCGGTACTTCATACCTGTTGTACTCCCACAATGCCCAATGTTTCATTATCCCGGCATCTCTTCGCCCTATTGCTATGAGAGACTGTTCGTGCTTTTCCGTGTACATCTGCCCTTCGTTTACCCATGCCCCGAGATATTTGTGTTCGGCCACTCGGTGTATTTCGTGGTCTGTATTGTCAGCTCCTGATCAGTTGTATCGTTGAAAAGCATGACACCTGACTCAGTTGCGCTAAAACTGAAACCTAGAGTGTCTCCTTCGTCTCCACAGCAATTAACCAGAGTTAGCAAATCTTCCTGGCTGTCTACTAACAGTACAATAACGTGCGCATACATTAAACCCGGTAGTCGCTGCTCAACAATCCTTCCGCCTAATATGTACAACAGATTATAACATAGATTGCTTCCCTGTAGACTTGTTTCCATACTTCTCATATAAAGCATGAACAGCAGCGGTTATAGAGGACAACCTTGCCTTAATCCTTTGTGTACCTTGACAGTTGTCGTACTCTTGATTCCTTTCCATGTTACTTCAACTTTATTTCACGGAAACGTGGCGCCATATGGCGCCGCCGCCCGGTGATCCTCCGCAAGCTGACGACGCGCACTGCTAAATATGAAAATTATAATAAACTGCACAACTCCAACCAAAATTTTTAACTTTAACCCAACGTTTCCAAGCCTACTCGGCTCCTTCATCAGGGGTGACTGAGGGCAGTAGCTAAGCGTCTTTAAGTATGGGGGGGAGGAGGAGGGGGTCAAAAGAACGACAGCTGTGACGCGAAAGGCGCGGAGGAGGGGGAGGGGGGGCTAGGCTGTTAGTTTGCTGGCGCACTGCAGGGAGGCGGTGACGCGTCTTTTTTTCGTTGAGTTAAAGAGCGAAGTCCCTGAGCGAAGTTGATTCTAGAATCAACTTCGAAGAAACCTGCATCAACGATGTTGATTCTAGAATCAACTTCGAAGAAACCTGCATCCTCGGAACCGAAACAAATTACCACAAAAGGCTCCTTCTGGAATCCTGGCATATCCAAACCACCCCGAACAATATCAACCACACAAAAGGAAACCTGCCCCCAGTATATGCCCAGGGACTTCGCTCTTCAGCTCAACGAAAAAAAATCGCGTCACCACCTCCCCGCAGTGCGCCAGCGTGACTAACCACAGCCACCTAGAATTTTTTCAAGGCCTGCGTGCTCTGTCCGTGACGTCACGTACCTTGCCCGACCCCGCCGGAGTGCGCCTGCTTGCTTCCGCCCGTTCGCCTTTTAACCGATGTGAAATGGCAGCGTCCAAGAATTTCAATGCACGCCCAGCATTTAGTGTAAATTTCTTTCTCATAGCAACACGAAGTTTCATTTAAAGGTCTGCGGTTAAAACCATTATTTAACGGTGGCATGCTTTCATGCAAGCAACAAGAGAACGGGCGACATTAGCATTAAGGAAAAAAGGTTTATTTTCCAATACTAGCACTGATTTAAAAAAAAACATTGAACAATACACTGACAGATTTACTTCAAGTGCACACTGAAGAACGAAAAGGGAGTCCTCACAAGCACTACAAAAGATTTATTACAAACAAACCCTTGAACCAACCAACCTGTCTCCATTACGAAAGCGTTTTGAGCTTTCTTTGCTGTTTCTTTTTTGACAGTTCAGTGTTTAAGAGGTCTGTCTTCATTTGGACATAATTTTTAAGCAATGTGTTCGCTGCTGCCCACAGTATATTGTGATAGACAACATCAGAATGATGACCTTGAGAACAGATATCGAATCCTTCATCATCTATTACTTCTTGTGTCAAACTAATCAGCAATTTCCTGTGATGTTTGGAAGCATGAAACTGCAGAACATTTTCTTGTGTAGTCAATTTCTCAAGAACTAGTTGCATTCGCAGCACGGCATCAATGACTACAGGCCTCGGGAATTTCAAACCACCCCTGGAGATGTTCTCAATTATTATGTTGCGATCCAGCTCCATTTCTCTTTCCTGGGCAGTAAGATTTTCTGCGCAAGCTGTGCAAGGAATCTTTTTTAGAGCTACATGTGCACAAAACCCTGCTATGTATGTAATAGCCGGCAAGCTCGACTTCTTGCTTTTAATGTCTTCTTCTCTTATTTTTATTTTGTAGTCTTCTATGAGGCGGATGGCATCTAATGTTTTGCGGCTAGATTTCCACATGTCTCTCAATTCAGGGAAGATAAGCGAGTCTTGCAGCCTTAGCTTCGTTTCCGCCTCATATATTTGCTGTATGGAGACATGATATTTTGTCCCACAAAGGCGACGGTATCTTCCAAACCTTTCTTCGAGGCTGTCAGTTTGGAATTTGCCAAGCAAGACATACTCCAAGTGAAGCTCGTCAAAGCAATAGCGGCAGATCTCAATTAGGGAATAAGTTGTGAGCCTGAGTGCAGCATGCGTATCAGTTGTCAGAGCATCGGTGTCCATTCTCACCTCTTTCCATACATCTAACCAGCTGACAAAAGAACTTAGGAAGTGCACTTGCACACCAGACAAGCTCGTCACTGGTTCTTGATAGGGGTCTTTTAGCCGACGGCCTTTCTTAGGCGTTTTTATGTAGACAATGTGCCACCACTTGAGTATCACACTGATAAAGTCTGCCGTTCCTTCAGCATAGGACAGGCTAAGTTTTCCTCCGAGTGACTTCAGGGCTTCAATAACGAATGGATTGAAAACTTTCAGTGCTAGTTTTACGTTCTGTCTTTCTATGTTGGATGGGTGGAGAGCTTTGTATGTGAGCCCATAGCCAAACTTTGAGAGCCATTTCTTTCAAATTCATGTATGTCGCGCAGTGCCTTCAAAGAAGCTCCATTAATGCGAACTAATGATGATGCACTTGAAAACTCCGGATAGAAAATGCATGTTCCAGGATTTTTCTCATTGAGCCAATTGTTCCTCACACATTTTAATAAATGAACAGGATCCACTACATAAAATAGGGGCCTAGATTTGTCAGCAGGGTGAGGGTAAACTATATCCAACTTGTTATTCGGCGAAAACATGGACATCACTTTTCTGTTATTGCATTGTTGTCTGTTATGACAGCAATAACTGTGAGTCCTGCCTTCTCAAGTTCCAAGATCACTTTTTTGAGTACATTGTGCAACTGCCTCGCTTCGATACTAAAAACAGGCAAGATATGCGCAACATCCTTGTGCCCTGACAGCAAACTCTGGGTCATGAAAACATGAGCAGTTTTTCTGCGTCAGAACAGTTTGCTGCTGTACCAGTCAATGAGCCACCTTTGTAATCAATGTACTGCGTCAAGTGAATTTCGTCCATCATGAGAATGACGACTTTTCATGTTGCTTTAGATGATTTGTCCTTCTCTTGATGTTGCTTAAGAAATGTTCATCTGTCTGTTCGTGCGTAGGACTAGCACGATACTCGCCACAAATCCTCATCACTGTAGAAGGTGTGGGCATAGTTATTTTGCTAGTACTGCGGACGAACCTATAGGCATGTGGGGAAATGGTATAAAGGATGCTTGAAAATATCATAAGCTCTGCTGGATACCTCAAAGCACTTTTATCCTTAAGGAGCAAGCGCAACTGTTCTATTAAAAATTTAGCTGTTTCTAACTTTTCTTGTGGCAAAAGATCCTCGTTCGCAATGTCATCGAGAAGTGAGCACACTAGCTGAAAAGACGCCTTCACTTTTTTCATCTGCGTGACATACAGATGGTGCTTTGAACATTTTTACACTTTATAACAGAGACTCAAGAGTGCGCATATCATCTAGCTTGCTAGGCATAGTTACATCATCAGAAGAGAGTTTTGCCTTCCTCCAGAAGGCCGTAACCTCCATAAGGTCACTCACTATAACAGAGCGTTCCACCTCTGGTTCTCCTGAATCACCTGCAATGTGCACGAAAAACACAGCGTTTTGAACAGTCTTCACCATCCAGAAATCGCACACCTGAATATCTGAAAGCCGTAAAAGCAGATCAATCATACGATGCCAGCTTGTTCCTGCGCTCTCCTCAGCATGTGCTGCCAGTGATAACTGCACGGCTTCCTCCAGGTGGGATGCTTCAAGGCGTCTTCGTTTTTCTTCCGGTGCATCACGCACTGGAGCAAAGTGTGATAGGTAGGCAGGACTATTGGGGAAAATGGTTGGCAGAGCCTCTTGTGTCAGGCGTGTAATTCCCATTTGGGGCTTCCACTGTCGTCCATCAGAAGCTGTATAGCTAGAGGTGTCTTGAGAAACTCTGGCTTGAAATGTTGCTCGAAAACCTTCACAGCAAAAGAAAAGATCAATTATTAAGATTGGGTTCGTTCACATCCTCACCGGTATTTTTGTTTTCATATATAACGCGCCGTATAGATTCGTCAGCAAATAGCAGTCAAGCAGGGCAGTGTCAAGCGCGAGATCAGAGGTTCGGCATCAAGAAGCACCCTAGACAAGTACAGTAGGCATAAGTGGCTCGCCAAAACTTTAAATTCGAAATTCCAATATTTCTACCAGAAATGCAAACAGACGTCAACTCTATTTCATTAATATGCGACTAGCTCAACTCGATTTCAGCACGAAGCTAGCAGGCAGCACAGGAACTGAAGGAAATCTTTTTCACCATTTTTACACAGTAAACAAAATGTCCCCGTAAAAAAAATGCATTGGTTCAAGAAACGATAGACATTGCTTTAAATCTTGACGCCTACAGAAGAGAACATACCTTGGGATCGCGTAAGGTGCCGATGTCGACGTCGTCACGACGGATGGCTCTCACCCACTGCTTTTTGAGGGCAGCGTCACGCGGCAACGAAAACAGTCTAACTTTGGGGACCGTTATCGTAATTGCCGCGGCTGTTGGGTACGCAGCAGCGGCCCATCGCTGCTCTCAACGCACGCAGAAACCTTGCAGATCGTCGTCCCACTCCGCAGGCATAGGCCTAGCGCACTGATTCCTGTCTGGTCATCGGCTTTACGACGCGTGAAAACGTTGTTTGGAAACTTCCCCACACCAACACTCCACTTGAAAGACTATTCGTGCAGTCTGCACGCGATGTGATGCACTATAATCACAAAACAGTTCAAGAAATACAACATCCAAGCGTAAGCGTGCGCATCCGCCGGTCAACAAAGGTAGAGAGAAAAAAAAAACGCGCTGTCGACTGTCAGTGCCACCTATCGGAAAGCCCCAGAAAGCTAGGCCCGCTTCGGCTAGGGCCAAGTGTAGTGACGTCACACCCACGAAAGACAGTAGTGCGGAGGCCTTGAAAAATTCTAGATAACGCTGGACTAACAGCCTAAACCCCCTCCCCCTCCCTCTGCGCCTTTCGCGTCAGCAGCTGTCGTTCCTTTGACCACCCCCCCTCCTCCCTCCATACTTAAAGACACTTAGCTACTGCCCTCAGTAACTCCTGATGAAGGAGCCGAGTCGGCTTCGAATCTTTTGGTTAAAGTTGAAATTTTTCGTTGGAGTTGTGCAGTTTATTATACTTCAATACTTCAATACTTTATTCAACATCATCAGGATGTTGGGTGCGCCGGCAAAAGCCAGTGAGTGATGAGGCTTGACGAGGCCGACGCACCCTACAGAGGCAGTTTGGTAGTGACACACATAAACAACAAAAGAAAGAAAGAAACCAAGTTGATACAGAGAAGATCATGGATTAACATTCGAACATTTAGGGCATGAGGTAGTACAGTTATCAATCAGTTGTTCGTCAACTCTGATTCATCATTTAATAAATGTGGGAGAGTGAAGAGCAACATTTGACAGCCATAATTTGTGCGCGTCCTAGGTAACAACCATTTCAAACTTGTTCTACTTGAATACATAGAATGTTTACACTGTAATCTTGACAGCTGTAACATAAAACAGTTGTTTTTAATGACGCTTGCCCTGTATCGTTTGCGAAGTAATGTTTTGTATAACTGAGGAAGTGGGATGATGCCTAGTTCTTCACAAATTGGTGCAGAATGTTCGAGTCGAGGAGCGTTCACAATATTTCTAACAGCTTTCTTTTGTAAACGATGCAAGCGGTTGATGTTAGTGAAAGATGTGGTACCCCAAACCAGTAAACAGTAATCAACAACAGAAGAAAAAAGTGCGTTATACAGCATTTGCTTTATATGCTTTGGCATAAAATATCGCAGTCGACATAAAATGCCAACGGCCTTAGACAGTTTGTTAGCCACAAGGTCAACGTGATCGTTCCAAGTCAAATTTTCATTAAAAAGAACACCAAGACTTTTGACAGTTGGAACTAACTGAATGGATGATGATCCCATCCTAAGAAAAAGTGGTGGCAATAAAGTCAATTTATTGCGAGGTCTAAAAAGCACTGCTTTTGTTTTTTCAGTGTTTATGTTTAAGGAGTTAATTTTGGACCATTCATGTAGAGAGTGTAAGCAATCTGCTGCTTGTTGCTCAAGATCTACCAAGTTTGCGGCTCTGAAAAATAAGGAAGTGTCGTCTGCGTAAATGACATAACTTGGATGATTGCTTATGCAGACAATGTCATTGATGTAAAGGAGGAAAAGCAGGGGCCCCAGTATACTACCTTGTGGAACGCCTGAAAAGATATGCAAGGCGTCTGATAAACAGTTGTTTATTAACACCTGTTGCACACGAAAGCCTAGATAAGATTGAATTATTTGAAGAAACTTGCCGCGGAAACCATAGTGCTCGAGCTTAGCTAACATTATTTTATGATTGATGCGATCGAAAGCTTTAGAAAAATCGACGAAAATTCCTAGCGTAAGTAGTTTCAGCTCAAATGATTCTGAAATAAGTTCTTTTTGGGTTAAGAGCGCGGTTTCAGTAGAAAAATGTTTTCGAAAGCCATGCTGGCTGGGATTAATAATGTTATGTTTGCTGCAAAAACCGTTTATTCGTTTAAACAGTATCTTTTCTAAACACTTTGAGAAAACAGGTAGAATAGAAATAGGTCGATAGTTTGACAGATGATGTTTGTCTCCACCTTTATGAATAACCGCAACTTTCGCAATCTGCATTCTTTTGGGGAACACTGCTTGCTCTATGCAGCAGTTAAAAATATATTCCAGGACTGGACTAACGATATCGGCTACATGTTTGACTGGTAACATTTTCAGGTCGTCAATATCCTGTGCCTTACTGTTGGGCAAGGCCAGGAGATCATTTCTGATTTCATTCGCGTCGGTAGGTGACAGGAATGCACTAGAAACAACCCTATCGTCCAGGCATTGCACATTCATTAAATTCCCATTTTGAGCTGCTTGAGACACAAAGTAATTGTTGAAAGTGTCTGCTAACTCCTTTCCGTTCACAGGTTTGTTGTCGACCAAAATTTCGGACACGCCAGTAGGAGTTGTACCTCGATTTAAAATTTGATTAATGTTGCGCCACACAAGATCAGCCTTTTTAAGCAAGTCACCGTTGAACAGTTTTTCGATGTACTCTTTTTTCGCACGACGAAGGAAGGACGTAACTTGGTTCCGATATGTTTTAAATTGTTGAAGGTCATCCAGTGACCTAGTTTGGACAAACCGGTTGTACATGTCTGTTTTCCTTTTTATCATCTTTAGGCATTCTGTGGTTATCCACGGTTTTCGTGCTTTCCGGGGTTTTTGGAAGGTTTCGTAAGGAAAGTTTTCTTCATATTTAGACTTAAATATTGTAATGAACGCATTATAGGTATCATTAGGATCGGTTTCATTGACAACGACACTCCAGTCAATATTCCCTAGTGCAACACGAAAGTGATTTAATGTGGTAGGATTAATGCGCCGGTATTTTATTACAGTTGAACTACATTGTTTTTTAGACGTTAAAGAATCGACTATCAGGTATATGGGCAGGTGGTCGCTGATATGAGCAGTAATAACCCCTGATTTCCAACAATCAGCTGGAAGATTGGTGAAAAAGACGTCGATTGCCGTCGCTGCCTGCAACCGAGTGGGCTCTTTTATAACAGAAATAAAACTATTGCACTGCAATATGGACTCAATTTCTAGTTTGTTGGTAGAATATGAGAGCAAATCTACATTGATATCCCCGCCTAGAACAAGATTAAGATTATTTTCTGTTACCCATTCGAGGAATTCGTCAAGAAAGCTGCTAAAATTGGAGAAGTTGCCTTTAGGCGGCCGGTAGATAACTGTGAAGATATTTCTGCCATTGCGCACGGAGAGGATTTCATAGTCATCATGAACGTAAGTAAAGTCGGTGACAAGGCTGCAGCTCAGATCCTTTTCTATCGCTATCATAACACCGCCGCCGCGCTTGTCAGAGCGATTCACTACGTACGTGTTGTAGTTTGGCAAGTCCAGTGCTTCACATGTGTTTTGATACCAAGTTTCAGTGATCATTAGTATATTGGAACGAAAGTTAAGTGTGGAAAGAAACGCTTCAAACTCATCAGCTTTGTTGCGCAACGATTGAGCGTTGATGTGAATGAACGACATTTTCTTGCTCACAGTAGGCGCTATGGATGTGCTAGATGGTCGTAAGGACGGATACGTTGTCTGGCCCGAGAGAGAACAAAGTGGCTCCATTGTGGGTGCGGAAAAGCAGTATGCCTAAGAGTAGGAGCCAAACCCCTATGAAAGCCGATCGAGGTCACATGATTTGGACACCACTATCGCCGATGTGCCGTCAGATTTCCGGACCAGTATCTTGCCGTTACTGTGCCAGGCGTATTTGTAGTCGTGTTGTTTTGTCCATTCTTGTGTTTTTTGCAACAGCTCCCGATTTCGTTTGGTTAGGTTCTCAAGAATATGCACGTTGTCATTTCCATTCCCGATCTTTTTCCTGCTTTCCCACCATAGGTCACGAGTTTTTTGTTTAGAGAAGCGGCAGATAATAGCAGGGACCTTACCCCGCCTTGACGGCAGCCGGTGTATTGCATCCAGGTCGTCATCAGAAAGTCTTAAAACCCAACCAGACAGGCAAATCTGTCAAAATGTTTAGTTCTCTAAATATGAAACGAATGGCTTTTTTCTTTTCATCCTTCCTTGAGAACGACGCGAGCGCTTGTAGAGTGCAATGGCTCGATCGGATCAATTCCGCCAAGCTGTTCTCAGATACACAGAGAGTAGCCATAAGTGTTGTGTGCTATGTCGTAGGATACATGTGTGCAGAGAGGCGCGAAGTCCTTCGGTGAAAAAGTCGCCAGAGCCTCAGGGGGTGTATTTTCGTTTTACTCGCTTTACAGCGCTTTTAGCTAAGGCAAAAAAGTTGGTTTTGTTGATGTAATATAAAGTGCAAAAGCTTGACAAAACGTATCTTTATTTAGTAACAAAATTTGCAGTATGTTTACCGCCGTCAAGCTCCCGCGCAGTGATGTCATATCCACTGCTAAAAACCGCCACTGTGTGATGACACTGTCAGCGCCATGAATTAGTTTTCGCGAGCTAATTAAAATATTAAATACCGGAGTATACACGGTACGAGCGATGCTAATAGCATCTCTATAACTCATTCTATGCAGCGAACAGGCAATACAATGCACTGGTTATGTGTTTCGGGGCTCCTTCAAAGGGTTGGGGACACTAAATTTCTGGTTGGCGTGTTCCTTCTTCAAGAGTTGCGTATTGCCACAGGACGCATGATACATGCTGCACAATTCATATATGTGCGGTAAGTAATTTAATATCGCGTTCTTTATACTGAGTGATTTCGGTTTCCGGACGCCGGGTTCTGCTGCGACGTCACTGGCATTGGAGAGCAGCAAACCTGGTCACATATGGGCCCCAAAAATTGTGAAGCACGGATTTATGCGTCGGCTTCTCTAGTATACTTGCTGTGCATAACAGCGCCTTTCGGAATCATGCGCCTGCAAAATTGGTCGGTACTGCAGCGATATGCTGAGAAAAGGCAAGCGAGTGTGGGAAGATTGGCTGCGCCGGCGGCCAAATACTCCAGTAGTCGTTCCGAAAGCGCGTGACTGCCGGCACACTTTATGACGCGCGGCTTGCATAGCGAGGGCCTCGCCGGCGCAGCCAATGGTAAGGCTACAGCGCCTAGAATATACAGTATATTCTAGGCACTGTAGTAAGGCTGGACGCAGCGTCGTCGTTGTCTGCTTCATTGTTTGCTGCGCAAGCGCGCTGAGACGGCGGCCAAGTAGGGGGGAAGCCGGCTTCAAAAAATGTGACGTAACCGCCTGTCCTGAGTTCTTTCCTTCCTCCATGGCCATGTCCTCTCCTAAGTTTTCCTTCCTCCATGTTACACAGTTCTACGCCACCAACTATAGCGCTAGTGATGGCTCTCGATCGTGAGAAAGAGCATTTAGGGACTCTTTGTTGCTGAATTCAAACATATTTTAAGCGTTCGTTGCATCCAATATCTCGCCGTAGGTGACCTTTAATGTAAAGGAAGCCCATAACAAGCTTATTATAGCCTAAAAATTTGACGTATCAACCCCTTTAAAGGGACTATGCAACGAATAAAAAGTAACTTGTAGTAGAAATGATGCTAAGAAGCATTCACACCAAGTATGAGTCTTCGGAACTGAGCCGGCAATTTATTATGAACTTTTAAAAACCGTGTTTTTCAAAATTCGCGGGCCGATTGGTGTACTCGTAGTGACCGATTTTGGAACTAAAATCGTGGAACAAAGACGTCACTGTACCATGACGTCGCCAGGCCACCACACGCTCTCATTCGCTGGAGCCACGGCAGCCACGACGTCACGGGCACACTTGCGGTAGCCGTGCAAATCGTCTGCTAGTGCCGCCGCGCGAGCATCTCGGGCAAGCGCGAGCCAGGGCATTGCCTTCGCGCATGTGGTTTCAATTTTCCTCTGCCGCCTCCTCTTGTCGGGAGTTCCGGAGCCACTCGCACGGCTCTTCGTGCGCGCGCATAGGGCTCGAAGCCCATCGCGGCGTAAAAGCGAGCAGTCACACCTCGAGGCCCGGGTTTTATTACTGCTAATTACCACAGATAACAAGCAAGAAACCCGACGCGCGCCGCAATCTAGGAAGGAGAAGAGACCGGAGAGATGCAGCCACGCCGCCGACGCTGCTGCTGGGGAGCTAGGAGCGACAACCGGAAGTTGCAAAATAAACGTCATGGGATGACATATTCATGGGCGAGGCCCAGTCCCAGAGCTGTTCTCTTTATTTTTTTCTGGTGTTCCTCGTGTACGAGTTGAGGGGGAGAGGAGGAGCGCAATTTTTAATCGTCTATATCTTCGCTGTTATTGATGCTAGCTCAAAAATTCTTTCACTGGGGTGACGAGTGATCGAATGCCTATCTCTCGTCTGCTTTACGTACTCTCAATTATTTATTGCATAGTCCCTTTAAGAGGGCTCACCAGCTACGAGGCAACTCAGATTTGAACTTTTTCTGTCGATAGATGGCAGCAATTAAGTAGCACAAAAAGGAGGGAACTTCTATTACCCCTCCAGGTGTGTAAATTCTACCGCGACATCTCCTCAACCACGACACGCAAGTATTAGTTCTCCGCGAACAAAAAGTAGGGCAAAGAACTTTCTGTGTATATACTGCCAAAGCAGTGAGACTGAAACACAAAAGAATAACCCGTCTCAAGGGGTGGGGATCACAGAACAGACCCTTTTCCAGTAACCCACCACCCAGCTGCCACAAGGAAATGTACGTTTTCCGGTTTGGGTCCCCCTAAGCTCCCTCGCATCTTTTCTGCGAAAATACATTTACAATGATAGGGTGGGGTATACAGCCTGTAGTTAGATGCAGTGTTGGTTTAGCCTAGCCAGAACAGATTAGTGTGAGTCATCTTTTGACACACCCTGAGAGCACCTCCCCTTCCGCACTATGGCCGGCTATTCCGTATTCCGCGTATTCCTCCCTCGCCACACGCAATACAAGCCTGGTGACCGTGTACGAGTGTGGACGCCGATTCGACGACGCGGCCTCTGTGAAAAGCTTTTTGCGCCCTCACTGTTTACACTGCCAGTGTTTATTTTGCGTTGTCTTTGCTGCTGTTGACCTTACTTTTTGTTTAAGCATCCGGCCGATGCTTCTTTGACAAAAGGAGTGCCGCGAAACTGTTGTACTACTTGGTTGTTCAACTTCAAAACCGTTGGCGCGTGGGAATATCACTTTGTTATGCGAGATGCGATCAGCGTTATCTAGATGAAATGCAGCCAGGCGCAACTATTTCGACATTATTCTGGGTTGTTGTAGTTGTTTTTAGCGCCTTATCTTGAAGGTTTCTCTTCGATGACCACCAAGCACGTTTGTTGCTATAGGCGTCGCTGAATTCTTCAGTTTATTTATGGGCGATAGTCACGTCAGTAACTGAGTTAGTGCTGAAATACTTCGCTTCATGTCTACTTCACTGCTTATAATTTCACCGCGGAACAAATCAGACTTGGGTAAAAGGGTGAGATGTGTGGTTTGTAAAAGCACTGAGATCGTCCTGTTGCTATTCGTGGTGACTTTAAACGCGAATTTCGTCATTGCACAAGCGACTACCAACTGTTCTGGACAAACTTGCTAGTAGTGGTTTATTGTTAAAAATAATAAAAATTGCAATTTAATAGAAGATGGCCACTGCAGCCACACCAACCGCATGTGCTCTTTCTGAACACAAAAACGGCAGAGCACCTGAATTGTCATGACGTCAGGGGTTTGAAAGCGAAAATTCCACACCTACTATGGTTTCCGGGAAAAACTTATTATATGCTCTGCTTTTTATGTTCTTTTATATATTTTATATATTATATACTTTTATGTATTATATGTTTTATATATGTATTTATATAGCGCCCCTTTCGAGCGTTTTTCTGATTGAAATGCGCGACTTCTGGAAGCGTAGTGCAGGAGGTGGGACTGGGTGTGGCGCATACCGAGGCGTATCTAATTGGGAGAATAAAGACGGCTGGGGAACGTTTGACACATGCGGAACCGGTTCAGGAGCAAAACTGGATGATTTTGCCAGCCAGGTCATGAACGTTTGACATAACGTTATTTACACCACAGAGATGCCTATTCTGGGGTAGGGGGCTCGGAAATCCGCGAGCTCCTTTCTGCAGAAAAGGTGCAACCATGTTTACCCGCGTACAGTGGACAGCACCTGCACTGATAACGCGAACATTCTGGCACAGATATGCCTGGTTGCGAGAATAATTGGGGAAAAAGAGTGCCGCTCGACCAAAGATTCGTTAGAGAACCGATGTTTGGATGCCGATCCGACACATGGTTTGAGCATGGTCAATCCAACTCAACCACTGCGTGTTTACATGAACTCGATTTTAGCGATTCGAGACGGTTCAGCTGTAGCGACACGAAGCGTCGAGCAAGCAGTAGCACCCTCCAAGGTTGAGGCAGGCCATCGCTGTATTGGAGGTGCGACGGCGCACGTGGAAAGCAAGTTCGCATATGTCCCCTTCCCTCTCAATAACCCTACTTTTCGACCCAACAGCGTTTACAAGCACATCGGTTCAGGGTCGAGTTGAGTCACCTATCCCTTGCGGCGGAATTGACTGGACCCGACCCGTCGACTCCCGGCTCGGCGTGCGTATCAGTACCGGTGTTCAAACAACCAGGCGTGTGGGTTCATGTAAGCGCCGGCCGCTATCCGCTTGAGGCCCTCCTATGAGGAATATGTGCAGCTTCATTCTTGGCTTGTATCGACACCTGGGCCACTGCGCCCTTGCGCTGGGCAAGGAACAATGCTGTTCTCCCACACTGTCCTGAATAGGGTGCCCCCATCCTGTGTTTTGGCACCAACAGTGCCTTATTGTGTGGCTGCCGGGAGGGGAAAGGGGGGGGGGGGGGGAGGGGGATCTTTTGGGTGTGGCCTTGCGTCCCACTTCCTTTCCGCACCAAGAGCTCGAGCAAAAAAGAAACGCGGAAATACTTTCGCAATACAGCCCAAGCAAGAAAAAAAGGAAAGAAAGAGCTCAGGTCCATCCAAGTTCTGAGTAAAAACCTGCGCGCACGAACACAGACAACCAAGAGGCTGGTTGTAGAGTATAGTAGCGACAAAATATTCTGACGCCAGATGGAGCCACGTCGCGCTAGTTATATTTGGCGCGAATTTCCAATCCCCGCAGAAAAAACTTACACAACTTTCAGTGCCTGTAAAACTCAAATACTGCGCTCGATATGAATGAAACCTGCGGCTTGACAATCAAGGAACAAAAAGAGAGGAAATGTTGCGGACGAAATTCTGATATTTGGTTTAGTTTTTTCACGAGATGATATGAAAGACCGACATATCTAAAGGTGAAATTTTTCTGGATATTTACCTCTGATTTGTAAAAAAATGAAACTTAAAAAATAATATCAGTCTGCAACATTTCCTTCATTCATTAAAGAAGGAAACGATGCCACAGACCTTATCAAAATCGAGCCATTTTTAGACATGCTACAGCTTCTGAAAGTTTCCATGTATTTTTTATGGACACTGTCACTGGTGAACCCCCTTAAGCCAAGCACTGAGGCAGTGTTGGCGGATAATTTTAATCCTGCTATGTTCATGATTTAGAAGAAATTTTGGCGGGAACGGGCGTCTAGTATCGACCTGGTGCACCGCGCAGAAATAAGTCTCTGCGCCCTCGAAATCAATCAACTTGAAGTAATATTCGTTTCTTCGCCTAGGTAAGTTTCAACGGTTCCTCTTTCCTACACAGCTGTCAGCGACCAGGCACCTGGTAGAAGCAACCTGTAGCTGCAACGCAGACGTTGCGGAAAAATGCAAACATGCCGCTGCTGTGGCAGCTGGCTTTTTGGAGCGGATCCACTGACTGTCGAAAAATAGTGACCCTCAAGCGTAGGGAAATCCGAGCTGCAGGAAAGCTAGTGTACCCAAAGTTGTTAAAGGTGGCCAAGTCTGACAAACTAGAACGTAATAAAAGCTCTTGTAAAATCCTCTTCTCGCCAACAGTGATAAGCTTTTGCATTTCATGTATGCGGTATATATTTCTGTGGGTGGTATGCGTTCTACGTTCATTCTTTCTGGCTACTTCAAAGTCAGTGAAGGTGGAGTATGTGCTGAACCATTTTGGAAGTATTAAGTACGGCCGAAATGACCTATTGTAAGCCGAAGAATTGGGAGAGTGCGAAGACGTTCCTAAAGGCGAAAAAAATCAAAAAGGCACAATAGAACTGCTTGAATGGGACAAGCGATCGTGGCCCGCATGCCCCAGCTAAGAGACAGTGCCGAACGGCGCAGCTTTGATGCTGAAAAAAAAACGGGATTTTCCCGCAAGGTTTCCGTACTTTGTGTTGCGCGGTTTGCCAACCTGTGACGATTTGCTAATTACATGGCACTTCGCCCACATAACGCGGGTTTGATCTCAAGAGAAAGAGAGCTATCTGAGGGCACAGCCAGCGTTCGCGGCACGCCTGCGCCCTCGCTCCGAAGGAAGGTAGGCGCAGTGATGTTTGAGCACAAGTGTTTATTACACAGTAATCTGCATTACATAGCACTGCCCTAATACCCAGACCTCAGTACAACTCATAGCCCAGCTGCAGCACCTGGAAGCGGGCCCTCACAGCCGCGTGCGCAAAGAAAAGACTTTACATACGCGCGTGACGGCAAAGGTAAGGGCGATCGCATGCCACACGGCCAACCAAAGGGTTAAATCGTGCGCGACACAACACGAGGGAGGATAGGGAATGCACGGAGCACATCTCGATGGTGCAGCTTAATGGCGCATCGCGCGTCGTCAGCGGCAATGGCCGGCAATGACGGAGAACCTGCCAAATGAGGCCGTCCCGAAACAGGGGACGCCTGGGAACACGTTGCCAGCGCTGGATGACTTCCCCACTCGTGCACTTTCAAGTGATCCACGAAGGTACGCAGTGGCGTGAGAGGAGTCCGAGGGACTCACACCGCAATGGCGCGCTCTGCATACGGTGGAGACCTCGGTGTGGCCCGCAGGGTCATTTCCGCTTCGACGGCGAGGCTCACAGCGGCGCGGACTGACTCAGGGCGCCCGAGGCGAACCTGGTGCTGAACCTCGGTATCTCAGATGGCGAACACAAAGGCTTCAGTTTCGATCAGGGCTACGGTGGTTTGTGGCGCACCTAGCAGTGACTGCGACGCCAACCGCTGGACAGCTGCGGCGAGGGCCTGGTTAGGGTGCCTGCTTCAGTGCCGATAAGGGCTACAATGGTCTGTGGCGCACCTCGCAGTGACTGCGACGCCAACCGCTGGACAGCTGCGGCGAGGTCCTGGTTACGGTGCCAGCTTCAGTGCCGATCAGGGCTACAGTGGTCTGTGGCGCACCTGGCAGTGACTGCGACGCCAACCGCTGGACAGCGGCGGCGAGGTCCTGGTTAGAGTGCCTGCTTCAGTGCCGATCAGGGCTACAGTGGTCTGTGGCGCACCTCGCAGTGACTGCGACGCCAACCGCTGGACAGCTGCGGCGAGGTCCTGGTTAGGTGCCTGCTTCAGTGCCGATCAGGGCTACGGTACACTGTGGCAGACTGGTAGTGACTGCAACGCCAACCGCTGGACGGCTGCGGCGAGGTCCCAGTTAGGGTGCCTGCTCCTGTGCCGATCAGGGCTACAGTGGTCTGTGGCGCACCTGGCAGTGACTGCGACGCTAACCACTGGACAGCTGCGGCGAGGTCCTAGTTAGGGTGCCTGCTTCTGTGCCGATCAGGGCTACAGTGGTCTGTGGCGCACCTGGCAGTGACTGCGACGCCAACCGCTGGACAGCTGCGGCGAGGTCCCAGTTAGGAGCCTGCTTCAGTGGCCATCAGGGATACGGTGGACTGTGGCGGACCCGGCAGTGACTGCGACGCCAATCGCTGGACAGCTGAGGCGAGGTCCTGGTTAGAGCGCCTGCTTCAGTGCCAATCAGGGCTACGGTGGACTGTGGCGAACCTGGCAGTGACTGCGACGCCAACCGCTGGACAGCTGCGGCGATGTCCTGGTTAGTGTGCCTGTTTCAATGCCGATAAGGGCTACGATGGTCTGTGGCGCATCTGGCAGTGACTGCGACGCCAAGCGCTGGACAGCTGCGGCGAGGTCCTGGCTAGGCTGCCTGCTTCAGTGTCGATCAGGGCTACGGTGGTCTGTGGCGCACCCGGCAGTGACTGCGACGCGAACCGCAGGACAGCGGCGGCGATGTCCTGGTTATAAGTGTGCCTGTTTCAGTGGCGATAAGGGCTACGAAGGTCTGTCGCATCTGGCAGTGACTGCGACGCCAAGCACTGGACAGCTGCGGCGAGGTCCTGGCTAGGCTGCCTGCTTCAGTGTCGATCAGGGCTACGGTGGTCTGTGGCGCACCCGGCAGTGACTGCGACGCGAACCGCAGGACAGCGGCGGCGATGTCCTGGTTATAAGTGTGCCTGTTTCAGTGGCGATAAGGGCTACGAAGGTCTGTCGCATCTGGCAGTGACTGCGACGCCAAGCGCTGGACAGCTGCGGCGAGGTCATGGTTACGGTGCCTGGATGCCGCTCGCCTGCGCTTTGACCCATGGAGGCACCCTAGCCCTGGTAACATTCCCCGGCCTCCTGCCGGCGCGCACTCAGGCGCTGGTATTGGAGCCGGGGCAACGGTTGCCCCGACCCGTTATGGTGGGCGAATAGGCCCTCTATGGCTTCGGATCCGCGTGGGGCATGTTTGGGAGCAGTTTCGCTACCCTGCCCCGCAGCTTGGCGATGAGCATGACAGCCTTCATGCGCTCGCTGCATCCATTTGCTGCTGCGATGGTGTCCAGCTGGAGCTGGTAGCCCTCCCAAGGAGCAAATGTAGTGCCAACAAAGGTTCGTAACTCCGGCCGTGGCCGGACTTGAGGAGTGGCGGGGCGCGCATTGTGTAGGGCCTGCACACGAGGGGGGGGGGGGGGGGTGTTTCCTGTCTCCCGCCGCTGCACGACTGTCGCGCTGTCATCCTACACCTCTTCCGCGGGCGCAGCGGCCGCCTGCGGGGGGCGCGCCATGTCGCTTTTGCTGTGCGACCGCGTTTATGGCGCACTGTACATTAGCTTCAAGCTGTGAAGGCTGGAATGCCAGAGGCCGCAGCTTTGAAAAGTTTTGTGCATTCACTGAGTTGAGTTTTAATGATTTGCGAGCAGGGATATGACGAGTACTCGGTTTATTCGGAGCACCCTATGATCATTTCTGCCGCTTTTCGCATATTTGGGTACCATGACATTATATATATATATATATATATATATATATATATATATATATATATATATATATATATATATATATATATATATGCTAGTCACGGGGCATCCTGGCTGCGTCAGCCTTTGTTGTTTTTTGCTGAACAGCAGACAACAGGCCAAAAATTCCGGCACAAAGTGACGGTAATTTGGTTCGAGGTAACATTGTAAATGACACGCTTTTTTAACTGAATACTCCGTACTAGTAAATGAACTAGGAACCTACATCTTTTCGGAACGCCAAAAAATAAGAAAACCTTGCTCCACGTTGTCAATGAAAAGACATCTGATGAGGTTAATTGCAGGAAACTTTTTTATTATGGTATGCGCACTATTTGACGAAGTAGCCTGCGTGCACACACACACACACTCTCTCTCTCTCTTTGTCTCTCGCGCACACACACAAACGGGACTATAGTGCGGTATTTGGAAGGTATTTGCGACATCGAGTATTATATCGTAGTTTCCAAAACCTGTTCATGTAAAGTCGGCCTTTTATCGGGCTTTAAAAATAATAATTGTGGTTATAGGACTTGGGATCACCATGTGGGCCATATAGCAACGAGGCTGGCTCAACTAACCGCGGTCATAAGTCGGCTGAGATATGTTATCCTAGGAAAAATAAATCTACTCCTCTATAATTTTCTTTACTGCTCCTATTTAAAATACTGCCACTTAGTGTTGGGTACAGCCACGGATAGCTGTCTTCAACGTATCTATATTCTACAGAAAAAGTTCCTTCGTCTTATTTGCAATGTCCCCGGGGACTCTCCAAGCGCAGATCTCTTTTTAGAAAGTGGTGTGGTAAAAATTCACTACTTCTATAAATATCGTCTAAGTATCCGGTTTAAACTTGAAACACGTAGGAATGTAAACTACATACGTAACCTTGCTGAATTACATGCCCGAGAGGCCAGCTACACGACAAGGTATGCGGAGACTTGGGTGGTGCCGACTCCTCGAATAAATTCAGGTAGAGAACGCATGCAATCCACTTTTCCTTCCCTGTTAAATACATATGCATATAATATATTTGACCTCTTTAGTTCGTCAAAAAACTCTTTGCGTGTTATGTACGTTGACATGTAGAATATGTTTATTCTCTTCTTTGCTATCTATCTGTGTTTGTCGAGTGCTAATGTTGATTCAATATTGTATAATGTTGTTTCACTTTATTTTGTAGTTTCATTATTGTATACCGGTTAATACGTTAACCAACTGCCTTTGGTTTATAAGCCTTGCTGTCAAGCCGCTGCCAAGCTAAAGGGGGCTGCGGCTTTGTCAAGCTGTATCTTACAGCTTTTACTGCACCTCCGCTGTCTGTAACTTTTCAAGGCAGAAATAAATTTGATTTGATTTGATTTGAAAGGGGCAGTAACTTTCGCTCTGTGTTAGGACACTGCTTTTCCTGAAGGAGGGTGAAATGCAGCCGTGCAAAATTGTTCGCCACGTGCGAGCAAAGTGAAATGAGGCTTAAAATATTAGAATACAGAGCTGCACCCAACATTTAGGTTGCGCCGCCATGGCGTAGGGGCACTTGCTCTAAAGGAAGGTTGGCCTTCGGAATTTTGCAAATGGCGCATAAAACAACCACTGGTCTATTACTGGAAGTACTAATAACCGCGCAGGTAGCAAAATCAACAGCTCGAAATATTTCGATGCCTTCATGTTGCTGTTCAACCAATTGAATCTTAAACTTGAATAATTTGTTGCGCAGCCTTCGCGCTTTTACCTATTTTCACCTGAACCTCGGATGAAAGCAGCAGTGTAACGATCCCTGACGGGTTCGGTTTCATATCCATTTTAATCAGTAACAGAGACATTTGTACCTTTAGGCAAACAGACTACGAGCGATAGAGGGCTAGAGCATAAAGGTACAGGCGTCACTGCAACGCGCGCACGTATGTCATCTGTTCTGTTAGGCTCAAGGTACCATATTTCTTGCAACTTAGTCTCTTTAGACTACATATGCGATTCATGACCGCAGCTGGGCGTCCTGAAGAGTACGCCAATATTTTAAACACAATGCACGATTCTGCGGTATATGGTGGCCTAAACGATTGTGCCTAGTATCATTGTCGTGAATTTGTAACGCGTCCCTAACTGCAGAAGGGGAACGCTACCGCGTGCAGGTTCGAACAAGATAACAAACAGATCAAACAAAACATAACGAAGCCGTATTTATAATTTAAAGGAAAAGAGGCAATACGAAACGAAAACACAAAGAAAAATTGGCTGTGGTTTAGCCCTAGTTAACCCTAGTTGAATTGCGAAAGCTTCGTTTCCTCGGCACGTCCTCTACGCAGCGTCTCACTCCGACGCTCTCGAGAACTCAAACCGGTCTCTTCCACAGTTGAAGAGTCACTCCGGGACGTGGCACGACTTCTAGCCGCATCTTCGTTACGACGCTTCTCGTGTCGTGGGGCGCGTTCTTTTGGGGGACCGTATCCTGTAAAAGGGTATTAGGCCGGGCTAGTCGGTACATTTCGCAGGCAAAGGTAAAGCGCAAAAAGATGGGACTAAAGGGGCGGACAGATACAGGCGCTGACTTACGACTGATGATTTTATTGCTGTGATAGTGCGATAAATATAAGAAGCTAAGCACAATCAACGTGTGGCATTGCATCGATGATTGAGCACGTCAACAACACAGGAGGAAAGAGGTAAAACCAGCACTAGGCACTCAGCCGCTAAGATTTATTTATTTATTTTATTTACAACATACAGCTAGCCTCATTGTGGAGGCTTTCGCAGGACAGGGACAAATTACATACACACATAAGGAAACGTTTACAGTCAGGTTAGTGCAGGAATGAAGATAACAAAAACTTGGTTGGAAAATAACTTGAAAAAACAACAAGGCAATGTAATACAATCTGATAAATCATGTACACAGAAAACAAAATAAAAACAAACAATTCTAAAACAGTGCACTTA
Source organism: Amblyomma americanum (assembly GCF_052857255.1). Classification (NCBI taxonomy): domain Eukaryota; kingdom Metazoa; phylum Arthropoda; class Arachnida; order Ixodida; family Ixodidae; genus Amblyomma; species Amblyomma americanum. The sequence goes on from NC_135503.1 coordinate 151,106,244, forward strand.
TTCCGATTCAAGTTTTGACAATCTTTCCAAAAAAGCATCAAAAGAATTACCGGTGACCGCATCATTCGGCAACCCATTGCAATCTCGGATGGCTTGTGGAAAGAACGAAGATTTGCATGTATCGCTATGAAATCTGTACTCGATAATGTGCTTAGTATGCTTTGTTCTCGAGTGTTCTTAAAAAATGACAAGCACTTATTGTTATCTATTTTGAATGCATCATTTAAAATTAGAAAAAGAAACTTTAGCCGCAAGAACTTGGCCCTATTTGGTATTGCTTGAAGACCAGCTTTGCGTAACAGTGCTGTAGGGGAATCGCTACGGTGGTACTTGTTATAAATGAATCTTATGGCCTTTCGCTGAGCGCTTTGTAATTGATGAATGCAGTGGTTAGTCGACGAAAACCAACAAATTATGCTATATTCTAATACTGAACTAACAAGTGAGGTATACGCTAATAATTTGGTGCCAGGCGCAGCAGATGTTAAGAAACGCTTCAACGAATAGAGCGCCGTAAGTGGCTTAGATGTTATATACGAAACATGTCTATTGCATTTCAGATCTGATGAGATCAAAATTTCGAAGTGCTTATGTTCATCAACTTTATTTAGTTTCTAGTTCTCAATGCAATAAGTAAATATTAGAGGATTTTTGTCCTGGTTACTGTAATAGAGATAGTTTTATCTAAGTTCAGCGTCATCTGCCAGTGTTTGCACCATTCGGAAATTTGCACTAGTTAGTTGTTAAGAATTAATTGATCTTCATAGTTACTAATTTCTTTGTAGATCATACAGTCGTCTGCGAACATACGGACCGTATAGTCGATGTCGATGTTGTCTGCAATGTCATGTATAAAGATAAGAAAAATAAATGGAGCTAATACTGTGCCTTGAGGCACGCCGGACACTCCTTCAGCACATCCCGAACGTTGCCCTTCATATTCAATGAACTGGATTCGATTAGTCAGATAAGCCTGAAGCCATTGTGTTATATTCCCAGAACAAAATATTATGTGTAGTTTGTGAAGCATTTTTGGGCGTGATACTCTGTCGAATGCTTTGGATAGATCGAAAAATAAACTGTCTGTTTGCCCACGATTATCGATAGTTAAAGGGGCTGTGAAAAGGGCTCTAATAAAGTTGCGGTATGCCTGGGATATTGAAGCACACCGCTTAATGAATAGTGTCCAGCAAGAATTTTTTAAATGCGCTTTGTAGAAGCTGAGTTATCAGATGTTAAAATCTGAACTTCAGCGTCTTCGCGCCTTTCTCTCTCCTCTCGTCACTTTTTGCACGCTGGAAGGTAGGCTCTCCTTCGCCGACCCTCCCTCTGGGAGCGGAGCTTCCCTACCCGCCGGAGCTAAGCGGCTTATTGGCCGCGGCCACGGTAGGTGCCTGACGTCTGCAAGAATCTAACCAATGGCCACCTCTCACCATGTCTACGCAGATGCGGGGGACGGAGGAGGGAGCGAGCATGAAAAAGTCGCCGGAAAGGGCTCGCCAACTTTGACGCGTGATTGTGGGTCGTCTGCTGCGTTTAAAAGAGTATTATTTGGCTCTGGTTTTCATGGCAACGCAGTGCAGTTATTAAGTCAGTTAATGTGCTCTCCTCGGAAGGCGTTTCAGAGCCCCTTTAAGGCGAGGTCATGAATGCTTTCGATTAATTGCGTTGTAGTTGACAAGCCTTTAAAGAAATCGTGTTTGCTGCTACAAATGAAATTGTTTACTTCCACGTAAGTACGATATGTTTCAGAATTATGTGTTCAAGAATTTTACAAGCTGTAGAAGTGATAGAAATGGGGCGATAATTAGAAGGGTTGTCATAACTTCCACTCTTATGAACAGGAATTTTTTTAGCTATTTTCCAGTCGCGTGGTAATTCACTAGATTTAAGTGATTTCTCATAGATAAGCCTAAGGTATTTGCATATCCATATTGCGTATCTTCTAAGGAAAGGATTTGGAATACTGTCTGGACCACTGGCCTTTTTGACATCAATAGCAAGCAACAAGGACACGATGCCAGGTTCAGTTACAGTTATTTGCTCAAGTTTCGAGGTTCCATCAGACATCAGTGGGTCTCTGTCAGGTAATATGCCATTGTCAGCAGTAAACACAGATTTAAAATAACGGTAGAACTCTTCTGCTCTAAGTAGAGCTTCACTTTGCGGCAGATTAGATTGCTTATGAGACCTTGAATTAAGGTATCGCCAAAATTTTTGAGGGGAAGGAAGATTTCAAGAAAATACTAAGGGTAACATTTTGGTATTTTGCTTTCGCTTACTTCATGGCTACTTTAAGCGCACGGCAATTTTCACAAATTTTTCAGTGTACCGAGGCATTGAAAATTTGTTGCTGAGCTTCCTCAGCCTAGAAATTATGCGTTTCCCCTGTTTGGTTTTTCGCGTTATCCAGGGGTTAACTTTCTGTATACTCTTGACATCAGTTGGCACATGCTTTGTCAAGCAGTGCTGAACGTTACTTCAGAAAATTAACCACGGCTTTTCGGTCGACACATCATAATCGCTAAAATATTAAATTTCTTTTTAAGTGAGCGCAAGAGATGGCTTGCTCTCGCACTTTTCTTGCTTTTCATGAATCAGGAACGCTTTATCTATTTCCCGCATGCGCTGGTCTCTATGCCGGTACAAAATTGTTGTCGTACTGAAAGCTGGGGTGCATTTGCACTCAAGCCAATGTATGGCAAGATTAGTTTCAGGGGGTGGTGCCAAGGGGCGTTCATATTCTATTAAGCGTTCATTCACGCATCTCCCGGTTGGTCCGATGTAGCACACTGTCGTTCGCGCTTTGGATTTAGCGTGTTGTGTACGTAAAAAACGCAAACGCTATACTGTCTATTTATATCAGTATGATGGTAAAGGTCTGATTTTACAGCAGTGCTCACTTATACACCTCAGTCATGCATGCCCGGCTGTGGGCTACTTAGCACGAATCTCCATTTTATAGTAGAGCTTCCTTTAATGCTGTTGAGATCACCGAGCAAGGGCATGCTTAACTACGTCATTTTTTGTTATGCAGGAGACAATTTATACCCACTGGAGTCATGGCTGCTTGCGCCAGTGGCGTGGCATCACAGACCCAACTCAGCAGAAGGCCTGTACAGCATGCCACATGATTTCAAGCAGTTTGAGGTTGAGCGCTGCGTCAGTGCGCCGTAGAGCCCTGTCAGTGGGAGTGGACAGTGCGCATCATCACCGCACGTACTGCACTACACAGCCTCTGTTTGGATGCGCCCATGTCAGCAGAGGGTGCAGGCAACACTTCCACTGACCCAGACAACAACGGGCCACCTCTAAATGGTGGCTACCTCGAAGAGACAGGATCCCTCCACACCTACCTCCAGGGAAGAGCAATGCGCTACTGTATTTTCAGCCTTTGTAGGACGACCCGTCTCCAGAGGCAAGCATACCTAGGGATGGTGCGGCGACAGTTGCGATGGAAAATCTAGCGTCTAGCGACAACTCACCATGCTTGCATGGAGAGGCATATCAACCACTGTTCCTGTTGCCACTGTCATTGCCTCATGTCAGTGCACAACACAGTTCTGCAAGTGTGTGAGCAACTGTGTGATGTGCTTGTGCCCTTGGCCAACCTTTGTGCGGCCAGAAGCCTGCAGTGACAAACAAGTGCCCCCATCGGCTGCCACTTCATAGACAGAAGTTGGAGTGGGCTTTTTAAAAAAAAGTTGAATGTATTAGTGCCCAGCCCGCACCAGCAATTTGCTACAACGGGCTTAAACCAATAATACAATTAAGAAAAGAAGATAATAGAAATAATTTTGCATTGCAGAAAAAAGAAGACGGAAAGAAGAGTAAAGAAAAAGTAGGTCTACCATCACCAGCGAAATCTCAGCCGAGGGGGTCCCGGCTCAGCGGCTTTTATTGACTATGAAATACTAATTATTCTAGGATTTACATTGACATACAAACTTCTTAACTGCATTATTCTTGACGTACATGTTTAACAAATTTTCTTGATTTGCATGTCTTCTGCAACAATTCCGTGTGTGTGAGGCCGAGGTGGTTTCTTGAATAGGTCCTCAGCCTGGGCTTCGCTGTGTTTGTCTTGAATGGTCCAGCTCCTGAGGAGCTGATAAGAACTTAGAAAAAAACAAAGCGTTAAAATACACCCTAATACTGTTTATTCCTTACTAATTGCCCTGTTTTATTCGTTTACTATTGGAGTCCCGCGCATGTACTTATATCTCACTCTCTGCATTCCCCCCTTTTTTTCTCTTTTTTCCCTTCCCCTACAGGTAGACGGACGATTCCTCATGAGTAGGGGGTGGCCTTCCTACGTATGACTGTAAATAATTATGTAAGAATATAGCTTACTATACTGCTATGCCAATAATATCTCTCTCCCTGTTTTTTTCTCTTCATTGCGTTTCCTTTTTATTTTCTAGAGGGGTAAATATATTTACGAGAAGTAATGTCAGAGAGTTTGATACGTACATTACCCAGGGTGAAGTAACAAGGTTTTCCTGTTTTCCTCTTTTTCACTTCCTTGTTTTTTTTCCTCATTGACCGAGAAACATGCCTGCCTCTGGGGTTTAATGTCATCGTACTCCCTGTATGGCCAGGGGTATGGAAGGTATGCCTCTGGGCAGATTGCTCAACCAAGGTGAGCGAAGGTCCGTAGACCTAGTGAAAATTTCTCTCCTATGTCTTCCATTTTCATTTCCATGTGGAAAGCTTAGAGCAACCTGTGTTGTCCGTAGGTCGCCTCAATGACAGCGGCTCACGCCCGTAGGCTCACTTTATCGCTCAACCCTTAGGGAGCGTTTTGCATTGTCACATCGTAACAGCAAATTGATGGCTCACACTTGGGAGCGTGGATAATAACTGGACGGCTCGACCCGTAGGGAGCATGAGACACTCTACCCTTAGGGAGTGCTAAGGAGACATCCCTTGTCCAGCTAGTGGACTAGTTCGATCGATGTAAGGCCTTCCATTTCAGATGATGACATATCCCCTCCTGTCTAGCGACAAAATTCCAGGTCAATGATTATGTAACACTAACCAATTTTTCGTTAATTTTCTGAACAATTTTCTCAATTATATTCATTGCCTTTGGATATTTAACTATTTCGGGATATTTAATTATTGAACTATACTTATTTATTTGTTAAATCTCCTGGGATTATTTTATAAAGTGCCTGAATGTTCTCTGACATATGGCTATAAGCTATGAGGTAGTGATCAAAAGTTACTGCCTGTTTTTTGCATATCCATTCCTCTTTCTCTAATATTCCAAATCGTTTTAAATAAAAAGGAAATCGTCCGTGGCCACTTATCGCTTAGGACAAGAGGTGGTTACATGGAAATAATTTCGGTATACTTAAAATGCTGCGAATACACTGATAACAGTGCGTTTCTGAACCTTCCTGTTTCCAAATTATGTTATATTTCTTTTTTGATTCTTTATATAATTCTGTTTTGATAAATAATTCTACAATTCTGTCTGTTTTGTTATTGAATGCTGGGTGGGTAAACCTTGAGATCCTGCTTTATTGGCCAATTCATCTGATATTTCGTTTCCCATTATTCCCTAGTGGGCCTTGACGTAGGTAAGAGAGATATTATAAGCAGTGTCTTCTAGTATAAGTTCTTCTCTAATTTTTTGAAGGAAATAGTTGCTGTTATGAGTGTTGCGAAGTCCTTCCAAGGTTGACATGCTATATGTTAAGATTTGATAGTGTTTAGCCTCATTATGGCCTTTAATAAATCTTATTGCTTCTCGTATTGCTATTGTTTCTGCTATAAAATTATTACTATATGAAGGAAGTTTGAATTGTGCCGAATGTATAATATCCACTTTTACATCAAAGACTGCAAATGCTAACCCTATAGTACATGTGGATTCTGATCCATCAGTATAGATTTGATAGTCTGAGGGAATAACTTTTTTATTATATAAAATACTAAATTTTTTCGCAGGGTGAACCGTTCATCTCTCAAAGGCAGTAGCTATTTCGTTACCTGAGACATCTGTTCACTCTCATTTAAATGTACTGTTAATATGAAAGATATTGAATAGACTGTCTTCTTTCTCGATAGTTAAATGGAGAGGGGAGACGTTGCACAAAACTCCCAAAGTAAGATTAGAAGTCGTTCTGTATGCCTTACATATTCTTAATAACGGTATGCGTTGTATGGCTCTCAATTTCCTTAATATGTGGAAATGCTGTGAATACCAAATGGGAGAACCATAAATGATTATTCTTTCCAAACTTCTGCAATATAGTTGTCGTAGATGGGCCGGTGTCATACGCCAACTATTACCCGTAAATTTTTCTAACTTTAATGGGATGGAAGTAATTTTTTCCTGTATGAAAAATAAAAATTTTTCTTTATGTACTTTAAGTGAGGAATAAACGACAACTGTTCATCGAAGACGACGCCCAATATTTTCAGTTCTCTTGCTCGTTGGAGGTTTTTACCTTTTATTCTAATTTGTGGAGGTCTTTTCTGATACGTTTTACCAAGAAGTAAAAATTGACACTTTTCAAAGTTAAATATTAATTTCTGTTCATCGGCCCATTGTGGGACATGGCTAAGAGCAATTTCACTATGCTGTTCGAGCTCGAGTCACGATTTACCATTAACTAGGATGTTTATATCGTCGGCAAATGCTTAGATTTGAAATTGAGGTGGCGTATTCATCGTTAGAAGTTCCGCTATCATTAGGTTTCATAAAAGTGGACTCAGAGGTGACCCCTGAGGTGAACCTTTTCTAAGTTTATACTGTAAGGAGCAGTTTAATGGGTCATATTTAATGATTCTATTGCTTAAAGTTTCTAAAATCAATTTGTATAGATTTCGAGGAATTTTTATTCCCTCAAGGAGTTTGGCCACAGCATCTATATAGATTAATTAAATGCATTTTTTATGTCTAATGATATAATAATCATTTTTTGCCCTTTTCGCATTTGTTGTCCAATATTTTGTTTTAAATGGTTTAATGCCATAGTAGCTGAAGTTTTATGTTTAAAGCCAAATTGATTTAGTGGTTGCAGGTCGTTGTTGACTAAGAAAAAATAGATTCTATTGTTAATTTCTCTAATACCTTACCGATTATAGAGTTAATAGCTATTGGTCTGAAATTAGTTGTCTGGGTTTCTTCTTTTCCTTTTGGTATTAATATGACCTTCGAGGTTTTTCATATATCTGGGAAAACTCCCAGTCTTAGACAAGAATTAAAAATATTGAGGAAGAACTTTTTATTACTATTGTACATCGATTCAATGAAAGATGTTCTCAACAAATCTGGGTCTAGTGCTATAAATTTCTTCAATGAAGCTACTACCAAGTCGGCTTCTTGTTCTGTAAATGCTAAATCATTTTCTTCGCAACTGTACTGATTTATGTTACTTTCGACATTTTGTTCTACATTTTATCCCGGTTGCACTATATCGTACAAAGTGCTCAATATATAGTCAACGGACTCTTGCTCTGATTTAGTTCTTTATCCTTGTTTAATCTCAATGCTAGGGATAACTATAGCTTTTTATTTTATTCGTGGCTAATTTATATGGCAAAGTGAATGGATTCCTGTCTATGACCATGCCGCAGAATTCGTTCCATGACTTGTCTTTGGCCGTTTTTAGTTTCTCGTCATGTTTTTTTGGCCGCTTCTTTATATAACGACCAGCAGACTTCCCTTAGGTTGTCACCTGACCTTTGATAGCGTCGCCTGTGTGCGTTAACTTTTTTTCCTTTCCATTTCTAACTCTGGTGCCCACCACGGTTTAGATCTGGTTGTTTTGCTTTTTCTTATTTTTGAATATCTTTTGATTAGGTCGTCAATTTTCTCATGGAGATGTTTAATTATGTGTTCAGATGATTCTTAGAATTTATATGGGTATTTGCCGTATCTCTAATCCATCTGTCTGCGGCTAATGCTTCAAGAAATTTAATTTCTCCCTTTTTTGATAGATGAGGTTCGCTGGCCTTTTCTTCGCTGAAAAGCTCGAGATTTATGATCACTACTAGCCAGCTCATCCAAGACCTCCCATTGATTAAGATGCGGGGTCAAGGATTCTGAAAGGTATGTGAAGTCTATCCAACTTTTCCAATTCGGGTTTCAAAGGTGGGGAGAGCATACGCATGATTTAATAAGTTCAATTGATTTCTGTTTAGAAACTCAGCCATATGGATTCCTTTTCTTCTGTCTTATTACCTCCCCAAATTTTATTTTTAACGTTAAAATCTCCTGCTATTATGAAGAACTCGTCACCGAGTGTCTCTGTGATCTTCTCTAGTTCGTTAAGGGGGGGGGGGGGGGGGGGGCTGTTAAGGTCGTTAAGGGTGGGGTTAGATTTTACAGTTTTTCTTGCCGCCACTGCGTTGTTTTACGTGATGATTTTCGCCGCAGTCTACACATCTAGGTTTTGCTGTGCAAAATCTTTCAGTGTGACCAATTCGGGCACAGTTTTTACAGCGAGGAAGGTAAGTGTTATCATTGAAAGGGCACCTTGTCCAAAGAATGTTAACATGGCCCCTTTCAGTGCTTCGAAGGCCTCTTCTCAATTCGATAACAGCGGTTGTGCCGCATTACTCGCCGCGGTGGCTCAGTGGTTAGGGCGCTCGACTACTGATCCGGAGTTCCCGGGTTCGAACCCGACCGCGGCGGCTGCGTTTTTATGGAGGAAAAACGCTAAGGCGCCCGTGTGCTGTGCGATGTCAGTGCACGTTAAAGATCCCCAGGTGGTCGAAATTACTCCGGAGCCCTCCACTACGGCACCTAATGCTTCCTTTCTTCTTTCACTCCCTCTCTTATCCCTTCCCTTACGGCGCGGTTCAGGTGTCCAACGATATATGAGGCAGATACTGCGCCATTTCCTTTCCCCCAAAAAACAATTATTATTATTGTGCCGCGCTTGCCTCCCCAAGTCTTAATCAGCTTAAATTCTTCAGTCGAGCAGTTCAAGTTGTTCTGGGAAGCAATCCGCTGGATTATTTACTCGTCGGGAACCTCTTCTGAGATCCCTACGACCTTAATAGATGGTCTTTTCCTCGGTGGCATTCTAGTTTCTATATGATTCCTCGTGGCCTTGTTCTCCTTCAACTCTTTTTAAAGCTTTGTTATGCTGTGTGGTGAGGCTGCTGTTAAGACAAGTTCCTCTCTAGAAGGTCGCATGTCAACATAGGCTAGTCCGAGCGCGCATGGATCCAGGTTTTTTTTTTTCAATCAACTTAGTTGGTCTCTGTTCAAACTCTCTGAAGTCACCACCAAATCCTCTCTCGGCTGTGGAGCACGTTGAGCACCAGTGTCGCTCTGCTCTTCACACTCCATGCATGGCCATTTAAGCTTACTATAGTCTTTCCTTTCAAGTTTTAGGGACTTTTTTATCTCTTCCATCTTGCCTTGCAGTCCTTTGACCTCGTGAGTGGACTCCAGCAGAAGCTTTTTCATTGTAGTCATCTGGGTGAACGTTTCATCGAGCTGCAGTTCGACCTCACTGTTGCCCTGCGTTTCTGCTGCAATCTTGGTTGCCGCTTTGGAAAGAGCTTTATCGATCTCTGTAATTTTCTGTAAGACACTCGTTTTCTTCTTCCTCTGCTCAAGAGAGTCACTCTGTTCATTGTTAAGAGGTGGGAAAGCATCCTTGTTAACGCAAGTCACGTCTTCACTGTGTTGACCTCGTTCAATTTCATCTACCTCTCTGCTCCTGAACCTCATGTGACCAGGAATCGTTCCAGGCATCTGTGGTTTACCCCTCGGACTGAGGGCAAACAACTTCAGATACCTTACTTAATACATCTGGGGTATTCTGTTCTCCCTGTTCCTTCAGAAAGGAATAACTTGATGACCTGTTTGGAGTCTCTTAGGATTCCGCCTGCCTTTTCTTTTCCTTTTTCTTCTCCTTGTCCTTCTTTTCTTTTTATCCTTGGCCATATTTCAGGCGAAAAAAAACCCCTAGATGTATGCGAAAATGCAGCAGACCGGCGTGCTAAATTGTACACTATATCAGCCCAAATTGCAGAAAATACAAAAATTCCGCAAAAAAGTAGAAATACTCGGGAATTATGTAAGCAATCTATTTAAAGCAGTAAAAATAGACCATATGCAAAACTACTTGGTCATCTGCCAACACTGGGCAGCGAAAGTCTGGTCGCCATCTTTGTTGCGGCGAGTGTTCAGCCAGTTCAGCTGCCAGCCCATGTGCCAGCGTGTTCGCCGTATTGAGGTCTATTTGTATTTGAGCGAAAGTTTTATACGATGGCAAGACCTCTCGTCAGGTATCAGCCGCTATGCTTTCCGAGTCTGAGCGGGTCAGGTTGGACGACGAACTTGACCGTCGTTCCGCATATTTCGTAGCGCACATTGGAATGGTTGTGCGACCAAAAAGCCCCTCTGCCCGTCAACGCAAGAACGCGTACAGCTTTGCCATCGAGGCCTCCTGTTCGCCGTCATCACTTCGCACGAACACATGTGACTCGGGGTAAGCCAACTTTTTGCTGTAGGTATACTCTGCGAACGGTGTCCGACGCCAGCGTTGCCCCGGCGCTCTGTACTCTTCCATTACGCGCATACCCAAAGTCGTAACTCGCTCACTTGATATGGAAGTTTCGTAGCAACCGAATAGTGAGAGCTTCTTTTTCTTCGTTTCAAGGAGCGTTTGTGGGCGGAAGCATCAAGCGCGAGTAACGTTATGTTAAGATGCGACCGGTTTCTATATGTTGAAGGGGCGGACGCCGTATCGGCGCAGAAACATTTTGCGAAACAGACGTACCGATGCAATCGAACGGCCGCGTGCCCAGAGCGGTGCATATTGCTTAGCAAATCGCTTCTTGCAGTTTTCTCTCAACCACCGCAGTGGCCTAGTCGGCTAAGGCGCTCTGCTGCTAAGTGCGAGATTGGGGGATCGAGTCTCATTCGCGGCGGCTTCGTTTCGATAGAGGCGAAATGCAAAAACGCCCTTTTACTGTACATGTACTTGCGTTCTAGGGCACGTTAAACCCCAGGTAGTCTAAATTAATCCGGAGCACTTCACTACAGCGTGCCTTATAATGCTATGGTGGTTTCGGTGCGCAAAGCCCCAGGATTTGATTTTAAGTTTCATCTCGTGGTTTTTCGAGTGGTAACGTTACTTATACAGAAACAAGTATTTGTTACCAGACCAGCGTTTATTGATTGCTAGAGCCAATTTTTCATTGCAGTTTTAATCATGAAACAAACACTGCTCGTAAGGTCTTTATGCAAGAGTTGTATCTTATGTGCATCGAGATGTCTTGGTTCTTGGACACTCTCCCATCAATGCACATACCAGTGTTACAGGATAAGTTTTGAACTTCATGAGTACCCCAGCACTGTTTTGGATTTTCTTCTCACACTTGGTATTGTGCACGTGCATTGCACATGTTTCCGCAGTCAGAAGAAAAGTGGCCGTCCCTACAATGTGCAGATGTCTTTTCACATTATTACCGGCGTGCCTCGTACCACTGCCTGCGAATGCCCAGCAGGAAAGAGTGGAGCATGCAGTCACGTCCTTGCAGCAGTACGCCTGCTAGCCCTATGAAGGAGCAGGGATTTGCAGTGCCACCACCAGAGCTTGCCTGCACGGAGCTGCCTCAGCAGTGGGGACGCCCAAGAAAGAAAAGCATCAAGCCTGCAAGTGTTCTCGACGAGGAATGGCGAGCCCCACGAGAAGGCGGTGCGCAGTTGCCAGTGACTGCTCGCCTTTCAGGTGCAAGCCTAGACTACCAGGATGAAGCTATCCAAGTAGCCGCAATCCAGTCACTTGGTGCGTAGCTGGAGGCACTAGGTGACCCTCCTTTTGCCGCTGTTTTGCGGGACGTGCAGGTTCCTCTGGTAAAGACAAAGGCAGGCCTTGCTCCAGTAGGCTCTCCACTGACATACCAGCAGTCGGACAGTCCACACGATTTTAAGACCTGGATATCATCCACCATAGCCCATGGTGCAGGCACCAATTGTGCTGTCCCACGACTGGAGCTGTTTACTGGTGCAGTGCCGCACACATTTCCTGCTGCCTTCACAGCTGATGAACAACAAATTCTGATGGTTAGCACATTAGTTGTTGCTTTCGTTCACTGCATTTATCGGGTGCCTTTGCAGGTATGACATGTGTTTATTGTAGCAAAAGTGTTTTGTCCAGCATATAGCGACTTCTTTTTACGTATGACAGTAATCATGCTTGTTGAAATGCTTCTGCTGTCCTAACTGTGCCATTAGTGCATACTGTCTATTTACATTCAGGTCTGAGTGAATAAGAGCACATATTGAGCACCATGTTTGGTAAATATTCGACATTCATTGACGAGGCCTTGCTGGCACTTACACACCATCTACATGCCAGGTCATGGGAAGTGTTGCTGCTGATCTTGCTAAAAGGTTTGAAGTGTCATCTCTCAAAGTTCACTGGCTGTGATAGCACCATCCAGGCTGCAAGGCCATCTAGTCTGGCGATGGCCGTCTGCTATGATAGTGCTCAAAGCATGCATGTCTGACTATACTATATATTTAGACCTGCTGCTCTTAATCGCTGGGCATAAAGTGCTCTTTATCTCATGAACTGGCTTACGGAACGATTACTGTTCTCGCTTCCTATGTGCACAGCTAAACCTGCTCACTTTATTGACTGATTAACAGCCAGCAGCGTGTTCTTGCTCTTTTTCTGTTGAGTTTCCTGTTTTTTTATTGGTGCAATTTGTCATTCACATAATGTGCACTGAAAGTAATGAGCATCAGTCAGAGCTTACCTAACTGCCATATTACTTTTTTCGAGTGCCAGGGGCAGTCGTACAGGGTAAAGAACCAGCATGGTGACCGGAATTTTAATATGCTTATTTACCAACCACAGTGATAGCCATGTTTAGCCATGCAATCAGCCCTTTGCTAATGACACTGTAGCTTCCCAAAATAGCAGTTAGTGGTGAAATTGAACTTAAATTTCATAATGAAGCAGCACTTTTCTTCTCTCTGGTTGCGGTCTTGTACTTTCCATTTACAGCCAAGGTGAGCATCAGTTCATGGCTCATGCTTTCTCTTAGAATGAAGTGTTTGAGAATACTAAGCCGTGAAGCATGCCGCATGTTTGCACAGCCAATATTTCGAACTTTCTATTGCATGCCTCATGTTTGCACAGCCAACAGTTCGAACTTTCTGTTGCCATTGTCGCAGCCAAGTGCTGCACAGTGATTATGATGCCTGCGACAGCGGGTGATTTATTTCTCCGGCTCCACCCCTTCTAGATGGCCTAGTGTAAGGCGGTGTCTTGTTAACACTTCATAGAATAGGCCAAAAATCTGAAATAACTCTGAAGCATGATATAACAACACAAACAGCTGTGCGGCGGCTGACAAAAGGCATGAAAGATGACTGGCTTGCAGTGAATTGTCAGAATTTCAGTTTGGCCATTGAATCGATCAACATTTTGCGTGCTCACATTAGCGTCATCTGATGCACTTTTACTAGCAAAAGTCGAAAAAGACTGGATGTGCACCAAGCAGGATTATTGAGAACTGCCGAAATGCAATAAAGTGAAGACTTGCGGGAAATGCATAATATCGTTTTTCTTTCCCAGCACCTTCAGCTTGGTCCTGAAGAAGCCCAGGAGCTAGAAGCAAACATTAGGCAGCAGGCCCGGAGCGACAAGTGGCACTCGGCACGACGACACCGCCTCTCAGAATCTACCTTTGGCAAGGTCATGAGGCGGAAAGAATGGACAGAGAAAGGTTTAAGGAATCTCTTGGACCCAAAGGATCTGTCCCGGGTACGGGCTGTACAGCATGGGAAAAAAATGAGGCTCTTGCAGCAGAGCGATATGCTGATACAATAAGAGCTGCAGGACACAACGTGACCTTGCAATATTGTGGCCTTGCTGTGCACCCTGGCTTTCCATGGCTAGGTGCAAGCCCGGATAGGTTGGTTTTTGACCCGGAAGAAGGCATCTATGGTGCTGTGGAGATAAAATGCCCCTACTCTTTCAAGGACAGTGAAGCTAACACTGTAACCAGCAAAAACTTGTCTTGCATTTGTTGATGGTACAGCTCAGCTCAAGAGAGATGATGAGTATTTTTACCAAGTTTTAGGACGGATGGCTGTCACAGAATGCAAATGTGCAGATTGTAGTCTTTTCTGAAAAGTGGATGGCTGTGGAGCGCATTTATTTTGATCAAGGGGGGTGGGACAATGTAAAGGCACAGTTGGATGAGTTCTTTTTCAGTACTGCTTTGCCTTACTTTGCTGCTCACAACACTGCTGTGGTATAATTCTTAGATTGCATTCATCTGTAGTTTGAACACTCGTTTTTCTTCATTGTAGGGATCTACACTTATTACAGCTAGTGATTTTTTATATATAAGGCTTCTGTGCTAGACAATGGCTTCCTTTGTATTCCTGGCCATACCTTACCTTTTCTTTTCATCACCCATTCTATATTTTTGCATTTCCCGAATAAATAAAATAAAGACACATGAAAGCTATTTTTGAGTTTAACTAGATCAGAAGCAAATTACACCTTCAAAAACCAGCTCTAGTTGAAAGCAGGCTTTGTGATATAGAATAAAACGGTTGATTTTTGGGCTAGTTTGTGAAGCATATTGTGCTGAAGGGGGCAGGAAAGAAATGGGAAAGGTGCTCACTTATTTATTACTTGAAATTTAATCAAAATCTATCAATTAAATTTATTTCAGTATTATGGATACTGGGGAAAACATAGACAAAAGGCCAAACAAGGCTTGACGAGGTTTGCGCTCCCTTACAAGGCATACAGTGTAACAGGTACACACACACACACATATATATATATATATATATATATATATATATATATATATATATATATATATATATATATATATATATATATATATATATATTACAGTAACATTTATGGTACAATGCAAACGTATCAAAACGGGCACGCCTGCATAGTCTGCAAACCTGCATTTTGTGGCCACTTCCCAAACAAAATGAACCGAAATTCCTACCGCCATGATGGCACCAGCCCTTCTTAAGGAGCAAAATTTTGGTCATTCATCTAGGTGCCAAGTGGTCGCTTTCATGAGTGTGACCCATCAGTACATCACAGTTTAGTGCATCACTCTAGTTTCCGTTTATTACACTTGTTTTTCGTAGAGGATTGCATAGAATCTGAGTCGTAATACTCTAGTCCTTGTGCCCTCTGATTGTGGGAGTGAGGGAAGTTTCTGCTCCTGTGTTATCTTGCTGCATGGTTTGAGGCAGTGAATAGAGGTCATCTTTTAAGTTATTCATTCATTAGTTCTGTTGGAGGTGCCAGCTGTTGCCTGCTTGGTTGTGAAGGTTTGCTCAAAGGGCTTTGAAAGTCTGTGAGAATAGCAGCCACAGTGCAGATTTGATTGATTATGGGAGCCAGTGTGAGTGGGATCGGCCGATCAAATATATGAAATGATTTGACCTTTCTTATTCTCCTTTCTACATGGATCCTCAATGAAGCAATCTCCTTAGTTTCCCTGATTTGTTGTTCAGAGAGGGCATTCCTGTGCAGAAATGGTGGAATGTTCAGCTTAACATTTTTGCTTGCCAAAAGGTCATCAATCAAGAACCCCTTGTCTGCCATGACAGAATCATTTTTGTCAAACTTGAGGTTCAGAAATCCACTTTTCAGTACGGCTTCCCTGTCTGAGATAGAACCTGTGTACAGCTCTGACTCAAAGTTCACTAAGCCGTTTGGTGAAACATCAATGAGGCCTTTAAAGGTATTTGAAGTCTTGTAAGTAGAGTAGGAGCTCGACTGGAGAGAAAGTGAGGAGGGCACCTCACACTTTATCTCTGTTGCATCCAAAATAACCCTTGTTGTTGAATACGTGCTGAATGCCGGAGGCATTGCTGCGTCTATTACAGCTCTTAATACCGAGAGTGGTAGTTTGCAGAGTCTTATGTACATGAAGTTAATACATGACACACATATACGGGACACTGTTGACTGAGTGATCCCAAATCTGTGTGCCAGGTCATGCTCGAAGAGGCCGAGACGAAGCCTTACAAGTACGAGGAACAGTTCATTTTCTGCCGTCAGCTTCCGCCGTCGGCCTCCGCTGGCTTTGATGCCGGCATTCCTCAAAACATTACTCCCATTGTTTCCGGGGTTGATGTAAGCCATCAATGCCAGGAAATGCTGGTATGATGGTATTCCTGTGTAAGCAAGGAAGTCCTCATTTGAGTGTTTAAAACGGTCAATGCCAAAGCTTGTTCTAATTTCTTTTTCTTCTAGACGTGCAGTGAGGCAGTGATTTTATTTGAGTGAAAAGTGCACCTCTTTCTTCGTCTGGAGCAGCTGCTCCTGGAGGACTTCACATTCATATTTATTTCTGTCTATTTCATTTGTCTGTGCTGCAACGACACCTTCGAGACGTTCCGCTTCACTGGTAGGCTCGCCACTGCCTAAAAAAGGGGTTGTACCAGAAGCAGGTGAACAGCTGGCGGTGTCTCTCTCTGTTTCAGGTGCTTCGGACTCTAGAGCTGCTGCAGACAATCGATCAGTGGACTGGTCAACAAACAATTCTGCTGCACTGTCTTCTACAGTAAGTGCTTGAGCAACAGCTTGATCTGAAATCTGATGTGCTTGTGGACAGGCGCTCAATGTTCGCTTCTTGGATGATTTGCGAAGCTGTTGCTTGTTGCCAAAGCTGAACACACTGAGGCAGTCTGTTTGTCGCAGTAAGTTGTTGCCGCATGATACACCAGGAATAAAGTCTGATGGCAGGAAATGCCTTGAACACACTCTTCTGCATTTTGTCACCTTGAAGTATATCCCTTCGTCACGCTTGATGGCGATGATCCACTTTTTGTATAATGTGGCATCTCTTGGGAAGCGATGATAAGAAACCTGCAAGTTTCAATAGTCTTACATGTAGTTAAAACCTGTATCAACAAATCATTCATCAGCAACCTATATTTGCTATACATGAATATTTTGACCAGCGCGCGACATTTAAAAAGACTCCGCCTGATAATAAACATAGCTGAACCGCAACGGTGCAAGTGTTTGTCACCAGGCTGTTGTGGTCAATATGCATATTTGTCCAGCGGGCACTTTCGATCGCGATGCGGGTTATTAAACAAATTGCGATCGGCCGCAATCGTAGGCGATCGTGTTGTGCGCTAGAGCTCGGCAAACTCAGTGTGGTTCGGTTAGTTGGACCGCGTAAGAGCGATAATTGATCACGATCGTAAGTCTCCGTGTGCCACCGGCGCGAGAATGTGCGTCCACCGCTTTATCCGCACTATCCGGCATCTCAATCGCGGCGCGAATGTTAGCCTGTACCTGAGCCAAGCTCGGCATTAATGCACGCCCTTGTGACCATAGGCTTACAAGAGCGAGCGCCATGTCCCTAATATTTATAGCCTTTGCACATTCACAGCATCTGAATTTGCTCTAAAAACACGGCTGCTGTCACGACTGTTGGGTAAAAAAAAAAGTCGTGCTGCTGTACATGCAGATAACACGGGCACACAGCGGGGTTGACGCGAGAAGGAAAGGAAGCCTTTCACAACTTTCACTAACATCGGTTAAGGTACAACACGGTACTTCTCTAACCGGTATTGTCGTTTGTAGTCAACTCGAGGTTATTTATCTTTTTTCACCGAGACGACTATTAATAAGGGGTACCGGGTACGTCCGATGCTTCCCTACCCCTCGGGCACGGATTAACACGGGTGTGAAAGTTAATATACCACGCACCTTGTTATCGCCTGGATCCTTGGGTCCTCGCTGTTTACACCAGGGGACACAGCAGTGCGTCGGCATTTTCGCTATACGATGTGGGTCGATCTGCGGCTTGTGAATCCGCGCGGGCCTTGCGCATAGTCTCCGCCTCCCATAGAGTAATGGCGGTTATGCTGCTTCCTTGCCGTTACCAAGACAGCAGACCTAACTCTCAACTTGTGAACAAGATGGCGCTGCGCATTTCGCATATGGACGGACGGACGGACGGACGGACGGACGGACGGACAGACAGACAGACAGACAGACAGACAGACAGACAGACAGACAGACAGACAGACAGATAGATAGATAGATAGATAGATAGATAGATAGATAGATAGATAGATAGATAGATAGATAGATAGATTGATTGATTGATTGATTGATTGATTGATAGATTGATAGATTGATTGATAGATTGATAGATAGATTGATAGATTGATAGATTGATAGATTGATTGATAGATTGATAGGTAGGTAGGTAGGTAGGTAGGTAGGCAGGCAGGTAGGTAGGTAGGTAGGTAGGTAGGTAGGTAGGTAGGTAGGTAGGTAGGAAGGTAGGTAGGTAGGTAGGTACGTAGATAGATAGATAGGTAGGTAGGTAGGTAGGTAGGAAGGTAGGTAGGTAGGTAGGTACGTAGATAGATAGATAGGTAGGTACATAGATAGATAGATAGATAGATAGATAGATAGATAGATAGATAGATAGATAGATAGATAGATAGATAGATAGATAGATAGATAGATAGATAGATAGATAGATAGATAGATAGATAGATAGATAGATAGATAGATAGATAGATAGATAGATAGATAGATAGATAGATAGATAGATAGACGACGGACGGACGGACGGACGGACGGACGGACGGACGGACGGACGGACGGACGGACGGACAGACAGACAGACAGACAGACAGACAGACAGACAGACAGACAGACAGACAGACAGACAGACAGACAGACAGACAGACAGACAGATAGATAGATAGATAGATAGATAGATAGATAGATAGATAGATAGATAGATAGATAGATAGATAGATAGATAGATAGATAGATAGATAGATAGATAGATAGATAGATAGATAGATAGATAGATAGATAGATAGATAGATAGATAGATAGATAGATAGATAGATAGATAGATAGATAGATAGATAGATAGATAGATAGATAGATAGATAGATAGATAGATAGATAGATAGATAGATAGATAGATAGATAGATAGATAGATAGATAGATAGATAGATAGATAGATAGATAGATAGATAGATAGATAGATAGATAGATAGATAGATAGATAGATAGATAGATAGATAGATAGATAGATAGATAGATAGATAGATAGATAGATAGATAGATAGATAGATAGATAGATAGATAGATAGATAGATAGATAGATAGATAGATAGATAGATAGATAGATAGATAGATAGATAGATAGATAGATAGATAGATAGATAGATAGATAGATAGATAGATAGATAGATAGATAGATAGATAGATAGATAGATAGATAGATAGATAGATAGATAGATAGATAGATAGATAGATAGATAGATAGATAGATAGATAGATAGATAGATAGATAGATAGATAGATAGATAGATAGATAGATAGATAGATAGATAGATAGATAGATAGATAGATAGATAGATAGATAGATAGATAGATAGATAGATAGATAGATAGATAGATAGATAGATAGATAGATAGATAGATAGATAGATAGATACTTGAGGCCTTGCCCTTTGTAACGGGTGGGCACCACTAGGTTGGGCACCCGGACCAAAAAAACAAAAAAACCAGAAGATGGAAGCGCACAAGGAGAGAAAGAAAGATAAAACGCACAAAAAAGAAAAAAGAGGAAAAAAAAGAAAAAACACGCAAAGGCTAAAGTCAGGAGGTGGGGGGGTTCGCTCATCGACCTCGTTCACTTCCGACTCTGCGGTTTTGCGCTTTTAGACACAGTGCTCCACCAAAGAGTTAGTCGACGCTTGGTTCGCAGCACCCCCTCGCTCTTGACCTTGGAGCTGTCTCCTTCGTCGTCCGCTGCAGGACCGCGAAACCCGAGCGCCTGCGGGAATGTAGTGCCCTCTGTCGGCATCGGATGGAGTCTCTGGCACGACATCACCAGGTGCTCCATGGTCTCCTCCGCGTCGCCACACGCTCGGCATATTGCTGCCTGTGCTTCTGGTGTTGCATCGAAGCGACGGCGGTACACGAGTGTTCGCAGCGCTCCGGCACGGGCCTCAAACAGCAATGCGCTACCCAGGCCGTTGTTAAAAATCTTTTCGGGTCCGATGCTGTTTTTGCACTCGCGGTACACAGCCAGTGACGGTTTTTCCGCGAGCGCCTGCAGCCATTGGCGATTCTCTTTTTCTTGGGCCCGTCTCCTTGCCTCCTGCTTCCATGCCGTTGCCGATTCGGCACTTATGGGTGTCTGGAAAATTCCATACTTGCCTTCTATCTTGTGGAGGCGCTTCATCCATGTAGTGTGTAGGCATGTCGCAGCGAGGTATTCAAAGGCCCGCCTTGCCCATCGGTTGCGGCTCATGAACTGCAGTCGACCGCGGTACTCCAGCTTGCTGCATGCCTCCCTTGCCTCAAAACTAGACCATCCCAGGTCGCCTTGAATGGCTGCATTGGCCACCCGTCCATGACATCCGACTGCAGTGCGGCCGACCTCTATTTGTCTGCGCTCTAGCTAATTTCTGGTGGCTGATGGGAGGCAGACCACCGCGTTGGCGAATGTGAGTCCTGGCACGTGCGCGAGCTTCCAGAGGTCGCGGACCATGGTGTACTGGTGGCACCCCCACAGGCACCAACGTCGGAGGATGCATTGCGCTCGAAGTGCAGATTGACGGACCTTGGCCTCGTGCAGTCTGAACATGTCAGTCTCAGCACACAAATTTATGCCCAGGTATTTATACGATCTGTCGACTGTCAGGGTCTCTTCATTCAACATCAGCGACAGCTGATCAGTCGCCTCGCCTGCCAGCTGAACAACCCTGCATTTTCGCTGATTGAACTTGAGGCCAAGGCTTCGCAGCTCCGCGGCACAAATGTCTAGCATTTTTTGCACATCCTCTGTGTTTTCTCCCATAATTACCAAATCATCAGCAAAAGCAAGACCCGGCAGTCGGCTGGAGTTGTCAATTCCTGTGGTGCTGTACTTAAGGCCGAATCCCATGTTTTCCTGCAGGAGTGCCTTTTCCAGTCCGGACACATACAGGAGGTAGAGGAGGGGAGACAATGGGCATCCCTGCCGAAGCCCCCTGAGTACGTAGACCCGTTCCGAATGCACATTGCCATAAACGGCTGTGACTACGTTTTCCCTGTACAACCTCTTTATCGTCTCGAGAAGTGGTAGTGCCATTCCCAGAGTACCAAGGCGATGGAAGAGAGTTTCGTGCGGGACGTTATCATAAGCCTTTTCGACGTCCAGAAAGCAGCAGATGAGTCTCATGCCTTCCTTCCTGGCAATGTCTGTACAGCTGGTGAGTACGAAGAGGTTGTCTTCTAGCCGTCTGCCCGGACGAAACCTATTCTGCAGCTCCGTTAGGACGTGCGCTGATTCTGCCCATCCGCTGATCCAGGCTTTCAAGACTTGCATGAAAACTCGGTACACCATGTTGGTGACCGTGAGTGCCCGGTAGTCACCGATGTGGGCTGCATTACCGCCGGGCTTCAGCAGGAGCACCACCCTGCCATTGCGCCAGTCCTCGGGTATGGCTCCGCCGTTAATAATGGTGGCAAACAACTCGTCCAGCTGTTCTCTCGAGTTTGGACCGAGTAGTTTTAGTAGGCGAGCTGGTATTCCATCGGGTCCCGTGGCTGTGCAAGCGCTGATGCGGCCCAGTGCCCGGTTCATGCCTGGCAGTGTGACCTCCCATGCGATGTCTGGTTGGTCATGGGATGGAGCTGAGGGCGATGACCCTTCAAGCTTGTCCTCAGGCATGTAGGCTGGTGACCCATAGAGGCCTGACAAGTAGTCCGTGACGTGCTGTTGCAGGTCGGTGATGGGCTGTCCAGTGGCACTATCGACCATTTCTGTTGGCCCCACCCTTTCCCTGTCCAGGGAACTGACATACCGCCAGAATTTCTGAGCCGCCGACTTGCCCTCTGCCCGCAGGGTTTGCATTTGCTTGAGATTTTCGGCAGCCAACTTCGCCTGCACCAGTGATTGCATTTCATGTTTGCGTTGCAGGTACATGTCCCACGCCACTGCTGCTGCGTCCTGGTCCTTATCTTTCACCGCCCTGC
Source organism: Amblyomma americanum (assembly GCF_052857255.1). Lineage (NCBI taxonomy): Eukaryota > Metazoa > Arthropoda > Arachnida > Ixodida > Ixodidae > Amblyomma > Amblyomma americanum. The sequence goes on from NC_135503.1 coordinate 151,128,249, forward strand.
GATGGGCGCGGTTCGCGTCCCGGCGCACTTGCCATGCCTCTTCCACCTGCCTGTCCCACCATGGCTTCTTGTAGGCTTGACTATGTCCCTTGTGGACCATGTGTGAGCGCATTATCCCACGCAAGGCTTCCATGTACTCGCCGTATGTAGCGGCTCCTAGCCGCCTCTGGCTCTCTTCGAATTCCTTGGCGACGACCTCCATCTGCCTTACCGGAACGTAGAGAGCTTTCGACCGTTGGGGTCTGTTTTTCCGACGATGTGTGTGGGTGAAGTCCAGACGCAGGCGATTATGGTCGCTGCCCATGCAGCGACCATAAGAAGAACACCATAACAAGAACACCGCCTAGAGGATTTTGGAGGAAGTTACGCCAATTGCGCTAAATCTACCGCAATTTCGTTAGGCAGTACAATAACAAATATCTTCTTCTGCCTTGAGAAGGAAGAATGGTGATAACTCAACAACTAATAAATCTACAGTCCTGAAAATGGTAAGACTGACTTGCACAGAATTTTTACGTTAAAGTAATATATTACATAACGTATTTTCTCCGAGGAAAAGTTGATTTAAAAAAGTTTTTGCCCTAAATCAATCAGTCAAAACAACACGTGCACGGAATTTTGGCTAATAAATTTTTAACAAATGCGTCTACACTGTTGCAATTACTATTAATAGATTCCTCTAACTTCCAGGAATTAAAAATATATACTTTCCAATTCTAGCTGACGTGGTTTTGGGGGTAGGGAGATTAAATAATACTAAAACGACTGATTAGGGCTAGAACAAAGTGGGCGTGGCTACGGAGTTAAAATTACCATAACTTTTCAAAACACTGGTGCACAAACTTAAATAAGGCATTAAAATGATCGGAAACAAAGAGAGATCTCTATGCAACTAATATAAACTTTATGAGAACAGTATAGGGCAACTGAGCTACCAATTAGTGACTAGCACATGGCTCAGTGCTTTGTTTACAACTGGTAAAATCAGAAAAGCTTCTTATTTAAAGACTACTGGACCGATTTGCCTCAAATTTGAAACACAGATGCACAATACCTTTAAAAGAGAGGAATGCCAAAACATATCACTCACTTTGAAGAAACTGGTGAAAAAGCTGGAATACTCCTCAGCGAGCTCCAGACTGCCCCCAAGGCTAGGAAACTATAGTAGATCCCACTTAATTAACAAAAATTATGGTGGGGCAGGAGAAAAGATAGAAAAATAAAATGCCTCAGCCCGTGTCACTAGGTATAACGGGCTTACCACTTAATTGACAGTGTGTTTGCCAGTATACCTCCCAGTCACTCAGCAGCGTGTTCCACAGTCTCTTCCCGAAGGTGGAAAAGGTGTTTAAACAGCTCGCCCATTATGTGAAAAGCATCACTGTGCAATCTCTTTTGCCAATGCTTATGTCAGCCCACCTGCCCCTTCCATGCTATCACTCCAGCTTGGTGGAGTGCCTGAGGTCATTACCCGTGTGACGAACATGCATGAACCAAAAGTGTAGTGCTGGAGTAAGGCACGAAATATTTCTGATTCTTGTCGGAATCAAAAAGCACCACCAAAGTTTTTTTTTTTGCATCGTACATTCAGCAAGCGCGTTTATTTTTTTAGGCACAGCATTTCGCACGAGTGTTTGTATTGCAGAAGAGGTACTGCACATACAAGCATACTTTACCTTGATGTAGAATTGCCATATGGCATTTGTAAGTGCAATTAAGAAAACATTTTCAGTTTAAAGTGCCTGTTTTCATATAGAGGCTACCTGTACGATAAATACTGCATGGCACAGTGTACATAATGCTTTTTCAGGACTGAAAACATTTTTGCACATATAAGATGTGTAAATAACAAAGCTAAGCTTTTATAGCAAGAGAATATAGCACAGAGTAGGACAGGACACAAGAAGAAGAGTCCTGCTCTGCGCTATATTCTCTTGCTAAGATCATGTACCAACAAGCCCAAAAAGCCACGCTTTTAACTAAGCTTCTAGTTTGATGGTATGTGGCTAGGTGTTTCACTCAGTGCTAAAAGCTGTACCTACTGCAAGGAGACCGTTGTACAACAATGCATAAGAAATATAGTAAAGTGCAGTGGCTACAACGACTGCTTAATGACTAGAACATCTTCACTGATAGACAAAGATGTGTAAATATCACAGACACACTATCAAGGAGATGGTGTGTGAGTAGAGGTTGTTTTACAATAATAACATGCAACACCGTGACTGGGAATGCTCTACAGCTCTAAGAATACGAGGGCAGCTCCACTATGGGAAATTTTGAGCACTTTCTTATGGCCCCATAAGTGGCACCTAGCTTGGTTTCATTGTCTTGTGTTAACAAGACTATGAAGTCTTGTCCATGATGACACAAAATGGTGACAATGCCAAATGGCCCGACAAGCTCCTTATGCTATTATCTAATATTGTTACGTAGTCAGCAGGCACTGAGTAAGTGTGGGGCGTCTATTTAAGAGGTTTAGTGACGGGGGCGGAGAGCTCAACCCAACCAGGCCGACCACCTTCTTTTTCCTCTACGCGTCTTAGCTCCTCCGCTTCGTCGTCAACGCAAAGCGCGTTACAATATACAAGTGTAACTGTTTTTAAGTTACTTTTCCTCTAGTTATTTAATCTCCTAGTCATTTTAAACTGGTCGTTCCCTTTCCTACTGGATGAGCCTGTATATCGGGTGCCTCAGATAAGATGGACCATAATTTAAAAAAAAAAGCATCCTTTGTTCTGCCGAGCTGTAAGGAAGTGCATGTTGTTACACCTGGACTCCATGTACGCGAAAACTCACGCGAACGCGAAGGCGGCGGCGGCGGCTGTCGTTCGCTCCGTCGCTTGTGGGCAACCTCAATGCAATCGAAGGCGGCAGGCGACGCGAACCCGCGACGTGCGCAGCGGACTCCGTGCTTTGCGCACTCAAGCTTAGAAACACGCCCGTAACCTGTTCTCTCCCTTAAAATTTTGTGAGTGTGCCTCATAGTCAGGACCAAAGGAATATTTCCTCTACGGCAGCGGTGTAGCTGCAGTGGAGATAGCCAAAGGCGTGCTTTCGGAGACGAAGTCACATCACGGGTTCACGGGGGAGGTGTGCTTTCGTTCGGTGCCTGTGCACTCCGGCTTATGTAAGTGAGCAAACTACAATTTACGAGTGAGAATGCGCGCCGCAAGTGTTTCTGCACAGTTGGAGCGCAGCGGCACGGTGGATCGAGCGCCGGCACCCGCGGCTCGACACGCATCTCTCCCTGCAGTACGCCCGCTCGCGTAGCCCGCTCCAAATGCTGTTAGCCCTCCGCACCCAACAAGTAGATTGTTTTAATTATTTAAATCATGCGGGTCTGCCTCTCAGCTACAAAACCAAATATTTTATCGACGGTGGCGATGACCAAGACGACGGGCGGGTTTCGTGAGATGTACCCGTTGTTACGTTTCGCCTACGACGCGCGGTATAGCCGGCGCGGATGCAACGGACGCCGGGGCTTCGTTCAAAGTGGCGGTCATTTTGGGCCCGTTCAGTGCTGCCGCAACGCCTCCCGCCAAGCGTGTCCAGGCAGGTTTCAATGCCACGTGTCGTCGTGTGTGCGTGTGTGTGTGTGCATGTTGGTGCCCACGCTTGTCAAAGCGCGGCAGCCGGGGAGAGCTCCCCAACTGGGAGGCGAGGAGGGCTGACCGGCGCCGGCCCGGCGGACGCGTCACTTCACGTCTCAACATGTCCGTGCGTCGCCGTCTCGTGCGACTCATCCCGAGCCGTTCCTTCTTGCCCTCGACTCCGAGGGTATAAAAGCAGCTGCCCCGGACGCCAAAGAGAGACTTCGATTTCTTCCTTCGAGTAACGTGGTCGCCCTGACCGGCTGCTCTTTTGCGGTGCCAGAATAAACAAGTTGTTCTGTTGGCAGTCGACTCATCCTTTGCCAGGACCTTCGGATGTTTCCAGCTGTGCCCCAGGCCGCCAGGCCAACGCTGCCCTTGGGGCTTGCGACCCATTTGCAACACCGTGCGAAACGGTAGACAAACCGGAAACGGCTTTGGGGGGCTCTGGTTGGCCAGTCGCATGGGGGACTTCCGGGCGACGAGCGAAATTTTCTGTTGGTGCAGATCCGAGCGACACGGCAAGCGACACATGCATTTTGCTTCGCGCGACGGCGTCGCTCGTCGCTTGCCGCCGTCGCCTTCGCGTTCGCGTGAGTTTTCGCGTACATGGAGTCCAGGCTTTAGAGCCTATGTAAAATATTTAAAGCCCTTCAAACACTGCCCTCCCCAAACCCAGCGATACCAACATCACTCCATATTACACAACCTACCTTACTGATCTGAATCATATGCAAACTTGAACATTGCCTCTACAATTTCATTGGGGAGAATTCAAGCGCTGTGTACCAGCGAATGTGAACAAATTAGCATCTACACAAACCATACAAGCAAACTACTTCTTTCCTGGTTGACCCCGGATGTATTAGAAGATCAGCGAATGATGTTAATGAAACAAGCTCGTTCCCTCCTCGGTGACAATAGCAAAGTTATGAAATCAAGCGCTTCCTTTCTGCCTAAACAAACTAAATTGAGCATAAACATCGCAATTTCTGCATCTTGCACAGGCAAAAAAAACTGCCGCAACAACTGAACATCAACCGAACGCCGCAACATCACCACCAACGGAACATAAAGTGCTTAGCCAGATGTGGGCGGCATCACTTGATTACGAGGCAGAAGAGCGATCGTTGCCACAGTGGCAGGTCGTGTCGGCTCTCATTTCCCGCTCAGAGATCGCTAGCTATCAGCAGCTGGCTGCCCATGTCAGTCGGCTGTTGCTTCTATGTGATGACTCATGGTCGTCTGGTATTTTGTAAAGAAAAATAAACAGAACCAGTCGTCACTCGGTCATCGATTGTAGGCGCCGACCGAGAACAAAGACTAAAGTTGATGTCCGCAAGCCCATAGCATTCACTGCCTTCAAACAGATTTTTCCCCGCAATTAAGACATCCGCAAAGCACCTTGATTTTAGACGACAAGCAAAAAAAAAAACTGGAGCTAGCCATAGAATCAGCTGTTTTCTTGCAGGCCGCCGTGTTCACGCTATACCACTGCCAGCGCGCCCTCCTTGCAAGAGAAGGCACCCTACAGCAAATTTAATTGCAAAGCTGAGAACGCTTCTAATTTTCCTTCGTGTTGTTGAGTTTTCAACACACTTTATTAGCAAAATAAAACATTATTTGTTTTCATCATTGCGTTCCTGTTTATTTTTAGACTTACATGTTCACGCTTTCCCGCTGACAGCACACCTTTGCGGCAACAAAAGTGACTGAACCGCAAATTTAATTGCAAAAATGAGAACACTTCTTGTTTTGCTTGGTGTTGTTGAGGTTCAAATACAGTTTCCTAGCAAAATATAACAATACTTATATTATTCACTGCATTTTTACACCAAAACTTTAGCCTACGGTTCCTTGTCGAGCAAATGAATGCTTTCGGGGCGAAGCCCTGCTACTAGCCACCGCAACCTTGCTGCTAATTGGTTGATCCCGCAGCCGGCGTCCTGCGGTGCCGTCAAAAGGACGGCACGCTTTCAAACTTGAGGGCGATTTAGAGAGCGGTACAGAATACGGCCCCTGGCGTCTCTTGAGCGCGTTGTCTCTTCCTCACTTCGCTCAGTCGTTGTTGCGTCTCTTTCGCGCTCTCCATAACGACTACAATACACTGAGACGAAGTATATATATAGTGTAAAGGTGTTTATTCGAACCGCAGTTCGGTAGGCGTTGGTCGGAGGGCGGCACGACGGACACACACACAGGCGTAACTCGAGAATCACAGCTGCACCTCGTCTACCTCTTCCCTGCGCTGCTTGAACTCCTGCCAGTCGGTACATGGGACCGACTTACCATGAGGGTGATAGGCGCTGATGCAGCGATGAACGGTTTGGCATTGCTTTCACTGGGCCTCGAAGGAGTCCGAGAGAAAAACACGGCCGCGGTCACTTAGCAGTTCTTTCGGGGCACCGTGACGACGAACAAAACTGTGTAGAATGAAGCGAGCGACATTGTTTGCGGTAGCAGATTTGAGAGCCGACGTTTCGACGTAACGTGTGAGGTGTTCAACGGCCACGATGACCCAGCGATTGTTAGCTGATGTAGTTGGAAGCGGGCCATAAAGATCAATGCCGACGCGGTGAAAGGGTCGGCCGGGTCAAGGTAACGGCTGCAAAGGAGCGGCGGTGGGGTGAGGAGGTTTCTTGCCACGTTGGCAGGCGGTGCACGACCGAATGTACTGACCTATGTAGCTGTACATACCTCGCCAGTAATATTACAGACGAAGGCGAGCATGTGTTTTCAGTACACCAACGTGGCCGCATTGTGGAGTGGCGTGGAAAGAGGCGGAGATGGCAGCACGGAGGTGCCGAGGGATCACCAACAGTCACTTCCGCCCGTCAGAGAGGTAGTTACGACGGTATAAAAGGCCATCACGAACGGTGAAGTGGTGGGCTTGGCGGCGAAGGGTCCGGGACGAAGAATGCGGCGAGGAATTGTTCAGGAAGGTGAGCAGCGAGGTGATCCAAGGATCCTTCAGTTGTTCGGAGAGCATATCATGGACGTCGAACGGCGTGAAATCGTAAGCACAGACGATGGCAGAGGCTGAATCGCATGGGAGCGGTGAACGAGAAGGGGCGTCGGCGTCCGAGTGCTTCCGGCCAGAGCGATAAATGACGTGAATATCAAACTCTTGGAGACAAAGCCCAGCGGGCGAGTCGGCCAGAAGGATCTTTGAGGGAGGATTGCCAGCAGAGGGCATGATGGTCTGTGACGACATAGAAGGGCGGCCGTAAATGTAAGGTCGGAACTTGGCAATCGCCCAAATGATGGCAAGACATTCTTTTTCGGTGACAGAATAGTTCGATTCCGCCTTGGTGAGGGCGCGGCTGGCGTAAGCGACAACATATTCCGGATACCCAGGCTTTCGCTGGGCAAGAACTGCGCCCAAGCCCACACCACTCGCGTCAGTGTGAATTTCTGTCGGACAGGCGGGATCAAAATGGCGAAGGATGGGGGGAGAGACCAGCAGGAGACGTAAAGTGCTGAACACTGTATCGCAGGCTGGTGACCAAGACGAGAGGTTCGGGCTGCCAGCAAGAAGCTGCGTTAAAGGGGCGATGACACAGGCGAAATTGCGGATGAAGCGGTGAAAATAGGAGCACAAGCCTATAAAACTGCGAAGTTCTTTTAAGGTGGTCGGTTTGGGGAAGTCAGCGACGGCGCGAAGTTTGGCAGGGTCAGGAAGAACGCCGTCCTTGGAGATGACATGGCCTAAAATTGTCAGCTGCGCAGAATCGAAGTAACATTTCTTCAAGTTCAGCTGTAGCCCGGCGTCAGTAAGGCACGTGAGTACGCACTGGAGGCGCTGCAGATGAAAAGGAAAATCTGGAAAAAACGACAATGTCATCCAGGTAACATAGACAAGTTTCCCATTTGAGGCCGCTGAGAATATTATCCATCATTCTCTCGAATGTATAGCTGGAGCATTGCAGCGGCCGAATGGCATCACAATGAATTCATACAAGCCATCTGGGGTGACGAAAGCGGTTTTCGGCCGATCAGCGACAGCCATCGGCACTTGCCAGTAGCCGGAGCGTAAGTCGAGAGATGAAAAATATTCCGCTCCTTGCAAGCAATCCAGTGCGTCGCCGATTCGGGGTAGAGGATAAACATCCTTGCGAGTGATTTTGTTGAGACTGCGGTAGTCCACACAGAACCTGATTGACCCATCTTTTTTCATCACTAAGACAACAGGAGAAGCCCAAGAGCTGTGAGAGGGCTGTATAATGCCGCTGGAGCATGTCGTCAACATTGTCACGGATGATGCGGCGCTCACTCGGCGAGACGCGGCACGGTCGCTGGCGCAAGGGGGCGTGCGTACCAGTGTCAATTGCGTGAGAGACGGCCAACGTGCGCCCCAAGGAGGGCTGGGAATGGTCGAAAGAGTTCCGAAAGCGGTAGAGAAGTTCAAGATCAGGTCACGGTAAGCGGACGGAAGGTCGGGAGCGATGACACGATGAAAGACGTCGGAGGGAAGCGGATTGGGCGCAGTCGCACAACGGCCTAAGGCAGTAACTGGGGAACAGGCACGGTTATCGGAGAACTCGGACGCAAGAGCAGGATCCAGTTCTTCAATAAAGTCGAGGCATTCGCCGTGAAGAACAGACAACGGGCAAGAAAATGGGTTGGTGACATAGATGGCGCAGTGGCCGTCGGAAATCGTGAGAACGGCGAATGGAATCAGAAGGCGCTGATGGCGGGTGGCGGCTGCGGAGGGTGTGAAAAGAACAGGGCTGCTGAGGGAAGAGTCAGGGCGGAGCGGAACGAGGGCAGAACAGATGGGGGTATGTCGGTGTCGGCGGCTACTAGAAGCTTAGCGGAGCGCACAGACACGTCACACAATGACACATTACACACGGGAGAGAGCTCAAGTTCAGCACGGGCACAATCAATCACTGCGCGGTGGGTCGAGAGTAAGTCGCAGCCGAGGATGACATCGTGAGAGCAGGCGCCGAGCACAACAAACTCAATTGTATAGGCGACGTCGTTAATAGAAACGCGGACCGTGCAGGCTGCGATGGGGTGGATGCGCTGAGATGTGGCCGTACGCAGTGAAAAGTCAGACAGCGGCGTTGTCACCTTACGAAGTTTGCGGCGAAGGGCATCACTAATTACTGACACGGCAGCACCCGTGTCGACGAGCGCGAGAACGTGGACGCCTTCAAAAGACACCTCAATGACGTTAGCAGGAGGAAACGGAGGACTTATCGAGTTCGCAAAACACGCCGTTCTTGCCTCCGGAACTGCGGCATTCAGTTTCCCTCTGGGAGGGGGTCCGGGCGGCGGAGCATCGGAGAGATGTAACGTCGAGGTGAAAGCGAGTGGCGAGTAGGGCACTGGGAGCGAAGCGTAGATGAGCCAGAAGAGAGATTATAATGCAAGGGCGGCTCGGAATCGTAGCGGAACGTGCGCACGGCATCCCAGAACGAGGAGATCGCTGACGGCAAATACGTGCGACGTGGCCCGGGAGACCGCAAGAGTAGCATATTGGTCGATTGTCGCCGGCACGCCAAGAGTTCGTAGGGTGTCGGCGGGGTCGACGATACGGGGCTGGCGGCGGTGGCACGGACGGCGGTAGGGCATAAAAGGCCGGGCTGCTACGGTAGGCGGCAGAGGTGGGCAAGCGCCGTGGACTGGCGACTGCTTCAGCATAGGTGAGCGGGGCCGCCACAGGGGGAGGTGAAGGTGCAGGGTGGCAGAACTGCAGCAACCTGCTCTTGAATAGCACGGCGGATAGTGGGCGCGAGGGGTGGCTCCAAGTCGGGCGGAGGGCAGACGGGGTCGGGAATGTGATGCAGCAGAGAAAGCTGGCGAGCGACTTCTTCGCGGACGAAGTCTTTGACTTGCTGCATGAAGAGGGACTGCTCAGAAGACGAGCCACCAAGGGCCAAGCCAGCGAGACCCTCTGCAGGCGCGCCGGACTGCCGCGTATTTGCACGTTGCTTTCGGAGTTCGTCGTAACTTTGGCACAGCTGGATGACGGTAGCGACGGAGCTGCGGTTCCTCGCCAGGAGCATCTGAACAGCGTCATCGGCGATCCCTTTAAGGACGTGGTTGACTTTATCAGCTTCGGTCATGGACGGGTTGACACGCTTGCACAAGTCAACGATATCTTCGATGTAACTAGTGAATGTCTCGGCAGGGAGCTGAGCTCGAGCTCGAAGGCGTTGCTCGGCGCGTAGTTTCCGGACGGCGGGGCAGCCAAAAACGTCGGCGAAGCTCGCTTTAAAGGAGGACCAGGTGGGAAGATCGGCCTCATGGTTGCGATACCAGAGGTTGGCAACGTCCGTTAGGTAGAAGAGGACGTTGCTAAGTTTAACGGAATCGTCCCACCGATTGCATCTGCTGAGGCCCAGCCAATCGTCGACGTCCTGGTCGTCGGTGCCACTAAATGGGGAAGGGTCACGCTGGCGCTGCACCCCGGAACAGAGGACGGTGGTAGGGATGTCCGCGATGCTTCGCGCGGACCTTCTGGCATGGTTGCGGGAACGAGAAGCGTTCCGCTATATATATATATATATATATATATATATATATATATATATATATATATATATATATATATATATATATATATATATAGCGGAACGCTTCTCGTCCTCTGTTCCGGGGTGCAGCGCCAGCGTGACCCTTCCCCATTTAGTGGCACCGACGATCAGGACGTCGACGATTGGCTGGGCCTCAGCAGATGCAATCGGTGGGACGATTCCGTTAAACTTAGCTTCGCGCGGACCTTCTGGCATGGTTGCGGGAACGAGAAGCGTTCCGCTATATATATATATATATATATATATATATATATATATATATATATATATATATATATATATATATATATATATATATATATATATATATATATATATATATATATATATATATATATATATATATATATATATATATATATATTGTCACGACTGAAGTCACAGGGAAGGTACACGTTACCGAGGACCAGAGAATAAGGTCGGCTTGCCGTTCCGATCACAGAGTCACAGAGACAAGCACCAGCGCGCCGCTCGTGCCCACAACAACCGCTTCGTCGTCGTCGGCACCAAACAAGGCTGTCGCGCGGCGCTTGGCACGTGGCATTATTCCCCCCCGTGAAAGAAAACATCGTCCCGATGACAAGGTGAGAGGAAGAAAAAAAATGAGGTGAACTGTACAATAACGCAAGGTTTCACTTGCAGGAAGCGCTCAGTAGCGCGAAAAGTATGGCTTTAAGCGCACCACATGCACAATTTCAGGCCGCTGGCGTCGGACACTGACGGTCACAGTTCCATCTGGAATGACTTCGTAATTAACGTTGTTTAAGCGGCGCAGGACTTTATAGGGTCCGAAATAGCGGTGGAGTAGTTTCTCGCTCAAGCCTTTGTGGCGCACGGGGGTCCACACCCACACTTGGTCCCCTGGTTCGTAGTGAACTTCCCTGTGCCGGAGGTTATAGTGGCGAGCGTCGGTGGCATGCTGCTCCTTGATGTGCAGGCGGGTCAGCTGACGGGCTTGCTCGGCCTGTTCTGCGAAATGGGCGGCATCGGGTTCGACCGCTTCTTCCCCGCACGGGAGCATCGCGTCCAACATCGTGCGGGCCTCTCTGCCATATACGAGACGGAACGGCGTAAACTTCGTGGTTTCCTGCGGCGCCGTATTGTAGGCGAAGGTGACATACGGCAGGATCTCGTCCCACATTTTATGTTCGACGTCGATGTACATTGAGATCATGTCCGCCAAAGTTTTGTTTAGCCGTTCCGTTAATCCATTTGTCTGAGGGTGATACGCTGTTGTTGTGCGATGCTTGGTATGGCTGAGAGTTAAGGTGTCCCGCAGTAGCCGAGCTGTAAACGCCTTTCCTCGGTCAGTAATGATGGTCGACGGTGCACCGTGTCTGAGCACAATGTCGTTCATAAAGAATCGAGCAACTTCGCCGGCAGTACCTCGGGCAAGGGCCTTCGTTTCGGCGTAGCGTGTTAAGTAGTCTGTGGCGACTACGATCCACTTGTGTCTGTTCGAGGATAAAGGAAATGGGCCTAAAAGGTCCATGCCCACTTGCTCGAAGGGTGTGAGGGGTGGTTCAATAGATTGTAACATACCGGATGGCTTGAGCGTGGGTTTTTTTCGCCGCTGGCATTGTCGACAAGTCTGTACGTAACGTCTAACGCTCGGAGAAAGAGATGGCCAGTAATAGTTCTGCCGGACTCGGTTTAGGGTGCCTGTAAAGCCAAGATGCCCTGAAGTTGGTTCGTCGTGGCAGGCCAGGAGGATTTCGTGCCTTAGATCAGCCGGTATGACTAGCAGGTATGTTTTCGCACTCGATGTAGAATTCTTCTTATAAAGCACCCCATTGCGGAGGCAATACGACGACAACCCCCGAGCAAGATACCGGGGTATTGTAGGGTGCCCACCTTCAAGATGGTCAATAATCAGTCGCAGCTCGTCGTCGGCACGCTGTTTGGAGGCGAGATCGGACGTAGTGACTGCTCCGAGGAAGCTATCGTCGTCGGTGGCATCTGACGAAGGAGGGCCGACGGGCGCGCGGGACAGGCTATCAGCATCGGTGTGCTTCCGGCCAGACTTATAAATAACATCGAAATCGAACTCCTGCAGGCGCAATGCCCAACGTGCTAAGCGGCCACAAGGATCCTTTAAGTTTTTCAGCCAACACAAGGAGTGATGGTCAGTGATGACACGAAACGGTCGGCCATAAAGGTACGGGCGGAACTTGGCAGCGGCCCATACTACCGCCAAACATTCTTTTTCAGTGGTGGAATAGTTACACTCTGCACGGGAGAGTGCACGGCTGGCGTAGGCAATTACTTTCTCGACCCCGTCTTGGTGCTGAACTAGAACGGCACCAAGGCCGACGTTGCTCGCATCCGTGTGTAACTCTGTGTCGGCATCATCGTCGAAATGTGCCAGGATCGGGGGTGACTGGAGCCGGCGTCGTAACTCGTCGAAAGCCATCTGCTGCTCGGCGCCCCAGGAAAATGATGCGTCATCTCGAGTTAGGAGAGTCAGAGGGCTGGCCATCTGTGCAAAGTGTTTGATGAAGCGACGATAATAGCAGCACAGCCCCAAAAACCGTCGGACTGCTTTTTTGTGGGCGGGGACGGGAAAGGCAGCAACGGCAGCAAGTTTCTCAGGGTCAGCTCGGATGCCATCAGCACTCACGATGTGCCCAAGAAACTTCAATTCGGTGAACCCGAAGTGGCACTTTTGAGGCTTGAGAGAAAGGTTGGCAGACCGGACAGCTTCGAGAACAGTTCTCAGGCGGCGCAGGTGTTCTGTGAACGTCGGTGAAAAAATTATCACGTCGTCGAGATAAACAAGGCATGTCTGCCACTTAAGACCTGTGAGCACAGTGTCCATCATCCGCTGGAAGGTGGCAGGAGCACAGCAGAGCCCGAATGGGAGGACGCGGAATTCATAGAGCCCATCTGGTGTTACGAAGGCAGTTTTTTCACGGTCCCTCTCATCAACTTCAATTTGCCAATAACCACTCCTGAGGTCAATGGAGGAGAAGTACTTGGCTCGGCGAAGTCGGTCGAGAGAATCGTCAATCCGTGGCAGCGGATAGACGTCCTTCTTTGTCATACTGTTAAGTTTCCGATAGTCAACGCAGAAACGAAGTGTTCCGTCTTTCTTTTTAACGAGGACTACAGGCGACGACCATGGGCTGCTTGAAGGTTGAATGACGCCATCGGCGAGCATCTCCTTGACTTGCTGTTGGATAGCGTCTCTCTCCCGAGGAGACACACGATAGGGCTGCTGATGGATGGGTCGAGTCCCTTCATGCGTGATAATCCGGTGTTTAATGACCGACGTTTGCTGCACTTTAGATGAAGACGTGAAGCACACACGAAACTCCAGCAATAGATCTTGGAGTTGCCTCTTTTCAACGGAGGAAAGGCTAGAATTGATGTCGACAGCGTGTACGGCGTCATCCGGTTCAGTGCTAGGCGTAGCTTCCTCTGAAGCAAAACATTCGGCGACTTCGTGCAGATGGTCGACGTAAGAGATGACAGTGCCACGGAATAGATGTCGATGTTCATTGGAGAAATTGGTGACAATATATATATATATATATATATATATATATATATATATATATATATATATATATATATATATATATATATATATATATATATCACTCCGTCGCTGTATCTCCATATCTCCGTCGTAACCTGCGAACGACACCTTCTTTCTTAAAATTACTAGCTTATAAAACATTTGTGCGTCCTAAACTTGAATACGCTTGCGCAATACTTGACCCCCATCAATCTAGCCTTACCTCAGCCCTTGAATCTGTTCAGAATCGGGCCATTCGCTTTATTCTCTCTAACTACTCGCGATACTCGAGCATATCCGCCTTGAGGTTTCAACTAAAACTTCCTTCTCTCGCTTCCCGTCGCCGAATTTCACCTCTTTACCTTTATCACAGGTTTTTTTCATTGTTCACCCCGTGACAGCAAGCTCATTCTACCAGTACGTCGAACACCCCGCACAGGCCATCCAAACAGCGTCATCCCGCATCGTGCCCGCACTACTACATTTCAGATATCATTTTTTGTTCACACAGCTCGCGACTGGAATGACCTTTCCTCCGACTTAGCACTAATCCCTGATCAGCCCATTTCAAGACTACAATCGAGGAAGCCATGTCATCGTCATGATTCCCATGTAACATTCATTGTTAACCGCTGTTCTTGCGCCCACTCCTCATGTAATGTCCCGTCAAAGACCCTTGAGGTCCAAATAAATAAATAAATAAATAAATAAATATTATAGGCAGGCGAGTGAAACCAGTAGCATATAGGTGACAGCCAACTTTCGCACCACAGACAATTTTTTGTTTCGCAAATAATTAATAATTAAATCAAGTTTAATTATCTAAATAATAAATATTGACTTTAAACAGCAAATTGCATTTCAGAGTTGTCGAGCAATTTCAGAAACCCCCATTCCACCATTTCCGATAAGAAAATCCTCACGTTCGTCTTTTTTTCCCAGCTCCAAAGAAAGCCCGCGAAATACAAAATAAACCACGTGACTTACGCACTTACGCGCCACGATTGTGCTGCTTTCAAGCGTGGTTTGAGCGAACGAAATCGCTGCAGCCTTGGCTCGACGGCCCCGCAGCAGCGGCAGGCCGTTAAGTTGGCGGAGGGAATTCGCCCCGTCATATGCGTCACTGGTTCACGCAGACGAGAAACCACCGCCAACATGTCGGCCTGCCGCTGCTGCAGGCCGACATGATGGCGGAGGGAATTCGCCCCGTCTGTGTGTCATTGGCTCACGCAGACGAGAAACCACCGCCAACATGTCGGCCTGCCGCTGTTGCAGGCCGACATGATGGCGGAGGGAATTCGCCCCGTCATATGCGTCACTGGCTCACGCAGACGAGAAACCACCGCCAACATGTCGGCCTGCCGCTGCTGCAGGCCGACATGATGGCGGAGGGAATTCGCCCCGTCAAATGTGTCACTGGCTCACGCAGACGAGAAACCACCGCCAACATGTCGGCCTGCCGCTGCTGCAGGCCGACATGATGGCGGAGGGAATTCGCCCCGTCAAATGCGTCACTGGCTCACGCAGACGAGAAACCACCGCCAACATGTCGGCCTGCAGACGAGAAACCACCGCCAACATGTCGGCCTGCCGCTGTTGCAGGCCAACATGATGGCGGAGGGAATTCGCCCCGTCATATGCGTCACTGGTTCACGCTGACGAGAAACCACCGCCAACATGTCGGCCTGCCGCTGCTGCGGGGCCGTCCAGCCAAGGCTGCAGCGATTTCGTTTGCTCAAACCACGCTTGAGAGCAGCACGATCGTGGCGCACAAGTTCGTGAGTCACGTGGTTTATTTTGTATTTCGCGGGTCTTTGGAGCTGGGAAAAAAAGACGCACGTGAGGATTTCGTTACCGTAAATGCTGGAATGGGGGTTTCTGGAGGTGCTCGACAACTCTTCAAATGCAATTTGCTGTCTAAATTCAATCTTTATTAATTCAGGTAATTAAATTTAATTAAATTGTTAATTATTTGAGAAACAAAAAATTGTCTGTGGTGCGCAAGATTGCTTTCACCAATATGCAACTGGTTTCACTCGCCTGCCTCTAATAATTGATTTTTTAACCCTTGGCTCAAGTTAGCTGGGACACCAGGTATATATAATTTATAAATATCGTCTAAGAATCCGGTTTAAACGTGAAACACGTAGGAATGTAAACTGCATACGTAACCTTGCTCAATTACATGCCGGAGAAGCCAGCTACACGACAAGGTATGCGGAGACTTGGGTGGTGCCGACTCCTCGAATAAATTCAGGCATAGAACGCCTGCAATTCACTCTTCCTTCCCTGTTAAATACATATGCATATAATAATTTTGACCTCTTTAGTTCGTCAAAAAAATCTTTGCGTGCTATGTACGTTGACATGTAGAATATGTTTATTCTCTTCTTTGCTATCGATCTGTGTTTGTCGAGTGCGAATGTCGATTCAATATTGTATAATGTTGTTTCACTTTATTTTGTAGTTTCGTTATTGTATACCTATTAATGCGTTAACCAACTGCCTTTGGTTTATAAGCCTTGCAGTCAAGCCGCTGCCAAGCTAAAGGGGGCTGCGGCTTTGTCAAGCTGTATCTTACAGCGTTTACTGCGCCTCCGCTGTCTGTACCTTTTAAAGGCAGAAATAAATTTGATATATATATGCGAAAACAAGATTTACTTGACTGCTTAAAATAATATACATCGAAGTATACGCTTCATTTAAGGAAACATTTTTATTTTACTCGACGTTTCGATCGGAGGACCGATCTTTTTCAAGAGGGAAAAAGATCGCTCCTCCGATCGAAACGTCGAGTAAAATAAAAATGTTTCCTTAAATGAAGCGTATACTTCGATGTATATACATATATACATATACATGAAGGAACCCAACAGTCACCGAAACCAAGGTGCACAGGGGAATGTTTTTTTTTTAATTTGCAATGTTGGTTAGTGGGAGAATATTACTTCAATTAATCTGTCGTTTAAAGAAAATTACATATAAAGCAGGAGAAAAACAACCATCCCGCCGGTGGGATCCGAACCCACGACCTCCGAATATCGCGTCCGGTGCTCTACCAACTGAGCTACGGTGACGGCAGTCCAATCTGCTGCTTTCGTGGGTATTTCTATTTGTTGTCTGTAAGCGAACCTTGGGAGTGTTCACCAGCGCCACCCTCGTCAATAGCGGTGGACGTAGCACGTCCTGTATTACCGCGAGTGTGACGTGGAACGTCATCTAACGGCGAGGGTGGAAACTGTGCGAGAGCCCTCTTATGCTACCTATGGCATCAAGACTGCCAGAACCGAGACCCCCGTTAAGCTATTAGCAGACAAGGTAAAGGTAATGAGGGGCTCGTTTTGACAAACACATGAAGGAATCCAACAGTCACCAAAACCAAGGTGCACAGGGGAATGTTTTTTTTAATTTGTAGTGTTGGTTAGTGGGAGAATATTACTTCAATTAATCTGTCGTTTAAAGAAAATACATATAAAGCAGCAGAGAAAACAACCATGCCGCCGGTGGGCTATGAACCCACGACCTCCGAATATCGCGTCCGGTGCTCTACCAACTTAGCTACGGCGACGGCTGTCCAATTTGCTGCTTTCGTGGGTATTTATGTTTGTTGTGTGTAAGCGAACCTTGAGAGTGTTCACCAGCACCACCCTCGTCAATAGCGGTGGACGTAGCCCGTCCTGTATTACCGCGCAAAAAACATTCCCCTGTGCAAAACGAGCCCCTCATCACCTTTACCTTGTCTGCTAATAGCTTAACGGGGGTTTCGGTTCTGGCAGTTTTGATGCCATAGGTAGCATAAGAGGGCTCTCGCACAGTTTCCACCCTTGCCGTTAGATGACTTTCCACGTCACATTCGCGGTCTTACAGGACGTGCTACGTCCGTCGCTATGTACGAGGGTGGCGCTGGTGAACACTCCCAAGGTTCGCATATACGCAAAACATAAATACCCACGAAACCAGGAGACTGGACAGTCGTCGCCGTAGCTCAGTAAAGTAGAGCACCGGACGCGGTATTCGGAGGTCGTGGGTTCGGATCCCACCGGCGGCATGGTTGTTTTTCTGAGTAGGGTGCCTCGATGCGGAGGGATCGAAGCTTCGACGCTACACGAGTGCGCGCAACGCACGCACCAGCACGCGCCTCGAAGAGCAGAGCCATTGTGAATGCAGAGCGCTGCCCACGCTGTTGTCGTACAGTGGCTCCAGTACGATTTCTTGTTTATGCGCGCGATACAGTTGCAGGGTCACCTTCTTCTGCACAGCGGATTGCCAATGAGCGGTTTCCGCTGCCTGCACCTGGGCCTACACTTTGCGGCTGTTCGCGCTGGTATGTTCGGTGTTCTCTTCAATGGAATGTGTACAGAAACCGAATTTGCCGCGCAGCCTTCGTACGCAAGCACCCTTTGCGTTCTGGTTACTTTAAAATGCAGGTACCGTAACACTTGGCGCAATCAGCGAATGTCAGGTAGTATGCGCAGCCGCGACTCGAAGACGATTTTGTTTCTGTCTTCCCGAGCTTCAAACGGCGACCAGCCGAGGTCGCCCTGGATTGCCCCACGGCGACTCGGCCATGACACCCCAGGGCCACTCAGCCAACTTCGTGTTGTCCTCGCTCTGGCCAGGCACGTGTGGAGGCTGACAAACACACGACGGCATTCGCAAAAGTTAGGCCCGGGACGTCCACGGCCTACCATAGATCACGAACTATCGCATACCAACTACACCCCCACAGACAACGTTTGCGCATAATGCAGCAGGCGCGCTGGGAGGAGAGTCACACGCGCTCTTCGTTTGCAGCGCACAGGTCTCCTTGGGCACTAAGGGTGACGCCGATGTATGGGTATTCGGGGGTCTGTGGTATCTGCTCTCCGCTTGATCGATGCACCGTGGAGACGTCGGTCTTGTAGCCCGCGAAGCGCAACACAGCCGACTTCTTCGGGTCGAAGCATAGCCCCATACTGTCCGAGATGGTCGGCAGACAGCTTAGATCAGCTGTTGTAGCTGCGCCTCATCTTCGGCTAAGAGCACGATGTCGTCCGCGAGCACAAGGCCCGGGAGAGTCCAGACCTCCTGGATGCCTTCCCGTACGTAGGGGAGGTCGAAGCCAACGCCTGACCGAACCAAGCGGTGCTTGAGCTCTGCCGTGTAAAGCATGTATAGAACCGGCGGCATCGGGCATCCTTGTTTTAGTCCGATTAGCACCTTTACAGGCTCGGAGTGAGCGCCGGCAAAGAACACTATTACGGTGCTGCTGCAGTATAGGCGACGAAGCAGTTGGACCCACTCCGATGGCATTTCGATAGCTGCCATTCGATGAAGCAGTGGCTCGCGGGGAACGATGTCGTAAGCCCTCCTTATATCCAGGAAGCACGCCACAAGCCCCGGTGACTCCTTGCGAGTGATTTCTACACATTGTGCCAGCGTGAAGATGTCTTCGAGGCGACGTCCCTGCCGGAGCCCATTCTGTAATTCCGAGAGCAGGCCCTTCGCCTCGGCCCATACAACTATCCAGTCTATGATAACCTGCGCGAACACCCTGTACAACCACGGCCGGTGTGGAACGGGGCGCGCGAGCGTGCTCTCCGCTCGAGACCGGCCGTGGTACAACACAATAGAGATGGTAAAGGGTCTAAAGTCCTTGATGGATCCTCGGTCCCCGCCATTTTTGGGCAGGAGGCACACCTTGCCGCGAAGCCAGTCCTTGGGAATAGGGTCGCCGTCAATGATGCCGTTAAAGAGCTCAGCAAGCTGTTCCCGTGCCTCCTAGCCGAGGCATTTCACCAGGCCAACTGGAATGCCACCTAAGCCTCCTGTGGTTCTGGCCCCCACACGGGCTATGGTCCACTTCAGCGCCTTTGGTGTCACCGACTGCGAGTCGGAGGATCGGGAACTGCTGCTACATGGCGTTGGTATTGCAGCGGCATCTGCTGGAGTGCAGGACTCCTCTGGCCTGGTAGGGTGCCCATATATTCCCTGGAGATGCTCCGTAAGGTGCTGTGCTAGGTCAGTGACGGCTGTGCCCCTGGCGACGTGCCGTAGCACATGGGGTGGTGGTTTCCTGTCCAAAGAAGACACATAGGCCCAGAACTTGCGTGGGGCGTTGTGCCCCGCTCTTCTGAGCCCCGCTCTTTTCAGCTCCTGTAACTGTTCGTGGTTGCACGCTGCCGTTTTCACCTGGCTAAGTTGTTGCGCTTCCTTCTTGGAACGGAGGTACTCTTGCCAGGCCAGGTGGCTGTCTTCAGCGGAGAGATGTTTCAGA
Organism: Amblyomma americanum; assembly: GCF_052857255.1. Taxonomy (NCBI): domain Eukaryota; kingdom Metazoa; phylum Arthropoda; class Arachnida; order Ixodida; family Ixodidae; genus Amblyomma; species Amblyomma americanum. Next base: position 151,148,163 of record NC_135503.1, read on the forward strand.
CCTCTGCGGTGGAGGCGGTTAGCCGTACGCCGCGCCTCGAGGGCAGTCTTGACTTTCCTGTCCCACCACTTCTTGCGCCGCTTTCCTCCTCTGGAGTGAGCGCGGACTTCGTGCTAACGCATGATTTGCAGTAATTCTCCGACGTACTCGGTGTACAAGGCAGCCTCCATGCGCACTGTAATCTGATCAAAAGCGTTGGCAACAGCTTGATACGAGGTCAGTGGGAGGTACCGTGATGCCGAATCGCGATTCTGCGTTACAGAAATGTGACGTATGGGAGCTGAGAGCGACAGGCAGTTGCGATTATGGTCACTGGCGACACTGAACAGACCGTCTTCATCAATGTGCACCTCAGTGATGTTGGCTGTCTATCTGGGCGACACAAGCTCATAGTCTAAAGGTAAATCGACCGTTCCGGGCACTCCACGTGAATTGTCCTTCGCAGTCGGCCCGGACGTTGGCGATTTCGAGGCCGTGCCCGTGAGCCCAGTTGGGCAGTGAGTCGACACTGTGGCCCTGGGAGCCATCAAGAGACTGAATATGCCCGCTGAAGTCCCCCATGAGCAACGCCTCTGTCTGACGCCCATCTCCGGATGTCCTCAGAGAGGCAGTGCTTAATCTGAGCACACTAATCATGGTGTTCGCTCGTCACGGCAAGGAATATCACGCCGAAAATCACAGGCATGCCGAGGATTTGGCGGGCCATCCATAGGTTTTCACAGCACGTGCCTGTCAACGGTTCCCACTCGGAGTCGCTTCGCCATAACATTCCGACACCACCTCCTTTTCGGGACCCATGATCGCGATTTCTTTCAGCCCAGGGCTATTTCTCGTACACCGGGGGTACGTCCTCCAGGTCTCGAAGGTGTGTCTCGGCGACAGTAAACAGAGTAATAGTCTCCTGGTCTAGTGCCTGGTATAGTTCTTCCTATTTTGTCTCCTTTCGTGCGGCGTGGAGATTCAAGAAGCCTACGCTGACCGTGACGGGGACGTGGACAGCGCCGCCGACGTCCTAGTGGGACAGTCGGTGAGCTAGCATCAGGTGATGTCGAACCAGCTCTCCAACAGCTCCGTACATTGCAGCTGGGCGGCTCTGGGGCCCCATAGGGGAGTTGGAACAGTTCCACACTGGGGCAGAGTGGGGATTGCGACTGGATGGATGCTGTGCGTCTGGTGGTGCTTCTATCGTGTTCTTCGCCTCTGTCTGTGTCGTACAGTCTGTTGACAGAGGCGCTGAGGTTTTTGGGCAGATGGTGCCCAGGCATTGCGTGGCAGTCTCTGTGAGTTTTTGTGGTCGTAGCGGTGGCCCCGGGCTAAAAGGGAATTCGTGGCTTCGCTCACCTTCGCTGCAACAAACTAGGCACCCTGAGCGCTATAGTGAATGCCGTTCTTATCCAGCATTGCTGGGGTCCAGCCCTTGCTCAGGTCGAGGAAGCGGTGTCGTTTGCGTTTACACCACTTTTTAAGCTGTGCATTGGCTATCAGCACGGCGGCAGGGATCTCCCCCCCAGGAATGGTAATCTCGGGTAGTGAGCATACGATGAGGCCCGCTGGGCGGCCCGTCCACGCAGTTTCCAGAGATTGAGTTATTAGCTCTGGCTTTCGTCGTAGCACTTCCGCGAGGCCTACATGTACCACGTAGCGGCGCTGGATACGTCGGGACCGGCCGTCGTAGTGATTAACAAATCCCATTGCTTTTTCAGTTGACATTCGCTTGCCGTACAGGAATCCAAGTGCTTGCGGCGCATCGAGCGCTTCCCGTAGCGCTGTTGACCGTTTGTCCACGTTCTCGTCACCGATGCGGATGAGTTCTCAAGCCAAATCAGATGCAGGGTGGCTCCTCTACTTGACACTCTAGCTGGGACCTCGCAGTGCGGCATCACGTACTGAGTTATGTGGTCCTTGACGGCAGCGTAAGGTTCTTTCTCGGCTTCCTGTGTGGGGAGCCATGCATTCTTGAGCTGGAGCGCATTGATCAGCCCCGTGGTGGTGTCGGCGACCTCTGTCAAGGTTCAGCACGACACTTTGTTGCTGACCAGACTGTTTTTTGGAGTGTCCAATACCGTAGCGTTCAGGTGGCTTGTTGAGGCCTCTGCCTGGCACTGGACATCGCCATTCGCCGTCCGCAATTTGTTGGGACATCAGCAGGTTCTGATCATTTGGTGCAGCGTTTGGCACATAACTTGGATGAACTGGTTTCACTTGCTCAGTCGAAGCCTGCAGCATATCCTCTTGTCCGAGGCGTGTGCATCCATGGTCCTGTGCCTGCTATGACGTGGTGACCGCGTCCTGCAGTTCCGATCTCGAGGGTGGATGGATGGATACGGCTGAACCCTTTAAATCGGGCGGTGGCTCAAGCCACCTAGACATGACTTATGAAATTTTTACTCTTCTCTTGATTTTAGCCACCAATCGGATAACCTTCGCTTGGTTATTTCTACCCGCTTAAAATCTACTTTCCCTTCACTGTCCTTAAAGGGGCCCCGAAACACATTTTCAGTGCATTGTTTTGCCCGTTGGTTGCATAGAATGAGCTACAGTGATGCTATTGGCATCGGCCGTACCGCGTATACTGTGGTTTTTAATATTTTAATTTGCTCGCAAGAACAAATTCATGGCGCTGACGGTGTCACCATACAGTGGCGGTTTTTGGCACCGGATATGACATAACGGAGGGCGAGCTTTATGATTGGACAAAGAGTAAATATACTGCAAATTGTGTTAATAACTAGAGATACGTTTTGTCACGTTTTTGTGTTCTATATTACATTAACAAAACCAACTTGTTTGCCCTAGATAAAAGCACTGTAAAGCAAGTAAAACAAAAATACACCACTAGAGGCTCTGGCTACTTTTTGCATCGACGGACTTTGCGCCGCTCTGTAAACATCCAACGACCTAGCACTAATACTTATGGGTACTATCTAATGGTGTCTTCGACTGGTCGCTTTAGATCGCTCTAGAGCGCTCTGAGAGGCGGCCGCACATTCGGCTGGTCGAAACCGGGCGCTCTGACTACATTCGGCTGGTTGTTTCTGAGCGCTCGCCTCCAGCTCAGAGCGCTCTGACGCGCTCCGAGAAAAAAGTCGGAGCGGCTCCGAGATGTGTTCACGTGACAGAGCCACTTCCGCTACGTCGCGGAAGCGGTGCGAGTTAACCGCGGCATTCCCTACTCGTAGGCAGAAGCAAGTGTCGGCTTTTGGTGTAGTCACGCATTTGTAGCGTCCTTGCTGAGTTGTGTTTTGCGTGGGCCGCGCTGTGTGAAACAAAAAAAATGTCCAAGAGGCGCCGGTTAACTACGCTTGGAATGCCGTCTGTGTTGCTGTCACATCTAGCACATGACAACAGCGATTCCAGCAGCAGCTCAGACGAGGACGACAGTGCTGTCTACAAGGCGATGTTTAAAGAAATCTTCAGCGTGCCACTGTGTGTGCCGAAGGTTGCTGACTATGTCTGCACAGTGGTGAAACACTACTCCGGAGAAGAGGTAAGTGTTTATGCGCAAGTATGGTCCGATGAGTAATGATGTTTTACAGTTCCGCAGGAATTTCCGCCTGAGACGCCAGGCATGCTATGACCTCATTGCGATGTTCGAGGAATCTGAATGTTTCCCGTCGAATAGACACCACGGCGGTTCTCCGGCAAAGACGCCAGAGGAACACATTCTTTCCTTTGTCTGGTGAGCTTCATTTTAAGCACCAAGAAAATGAGAAACGTTTGGTGGGGATGCGAATACTGCGCGTGATAGATGAAAAATTTTTCTGAGCTGTGTGACTGTTTGTGGATGCAAAACAAGATATGCAATCTTACTAATGTTTTCATGTCGTACTCACGTTTGCTATAGTTTCTTCCAGTTGAATATGTGCTTAATTATAGTATAATAATAATAGAGTTTATTTCCATCAAAGAGGTGGTTGCTGAGTAAAAACTGCCCGAAGGAACGGCAGCTTGATTTGAGCTCAAAGCTCCCTCAGCATGTTTCCACTTCTTTTTTTTTTCTTTCTACAGCACGCGTTCTAAAATTGAGCCTTGGTTACTTCTATAAAATTATTGTATTGTATGCACTTGAAAAGAGTGCTGAGGAAAAAGAAATCGATGATACCTCTTATTAGATCCCAGCATGTTTTTATTTGGCACACAAGGACATGCTATGAACAAATTTTTAAAGACGATAAATGTAGCAAGGCTTGCTCAGAATAGCTCTACTAAATTATCATGAATTCTATTCATCATGTAACTGCAAGAGTGTTTGATAGTGACTGCTGGTTTGGTAAATTATAATTACTGTATTTATTTAACAGGTATGCTGCCAACAAGGCATCGATGCGAGAGTGTTCTGTCCTGTTCAACATGGCAGAGTCAACCCAGCTAGTGGTCATAAATAGGGTCCTGGATTTTCTGTGCCACATCGCTTCGAATGTGATTCACTTTTCATCAGATAAGGACAGGTTGGCTGAAGATTTCCGGAAAGTGAGTGTTTAAATCCCTCTTAGCCTACTGTTAAACTTTGAATAACTGATTTCACCAATGCCATGTTCATGATCCTTGGGCTTAATGCAGTGTAAACAATGCATATGTTTAAATGTTGAAGCATTTCATGCATTAAATTTTCTAGCTTTTGACTTAAGCATGCTGAAGAATGCTCCTTTCTTACATGTAAAACTGAGGCAAATAGAAAATGCTCAGAAGCAAAAACTAGTTACCGGTTGGTTTTGCCTAAGCTTGCACACTGCTGTCATGTAACTAAATTCCCCCATTTGCCACAGAGTTATACCACCATGCTTGAGCAGTTTCATTGACCAACCACGGTGAAGGTCCTGGCTTTCCCATTGTAACTGTTGCTGTCTCGTCTTTTCCAGCTTGCAGGCTTTCCAAATGTCATTGGATGTATTGATGGGACCTACATACCAATACGGTGCCCTAGCAACAAGATCAGGTCTACTTACATAAATAGACATGATCAGGTGTCAATAACTATGCAAGGAATATGCGATGCAAGAGGAAAATTCATGGATGTGTTTACCGGGCCACCAAGCAAAGTGCATGATGCACGAGTGTTGAGGCTGTCTCCGGTGCACGAAGACTTGCCTACACTGTGCGAAGTCAACAAATTCCACATTTTAGGTGATGCCGCTTATCCCATTAGAGAGCACTTGTTGACGCCATTCAAGCACTACGGGCCGATGACAGCAGCCAAAACTAATTACAACCAGTGCCATGCAACTACAAGGGTGATCATTGAAAATGCTTTTGGAATGCTGAAGCAAAGGTTTCGGCAGCTTCGCTACGTTGAGTTTACAACTGTAGACAAAATAACAAAGTTCGTCGTAGCATGCTGTGTGCTCCATAACATATGCTTGGATGGAGGTGACTTTGACGTCAATGATTTGCTGACAGATGATGAGAGAAAAGAAAGAAGAATTGATGCTGCCCTTCACAACAGGCTCAGCCTAGCAGAGGTAAGGGCAAGTCGACAGCCTGTGTCCGAAAGCGAAGGCGCTCTTCGCCGATTGGGCGAATTGAAGAGAAATTCCTTGGCCGAGAACCTATAAGCTGCATTCACAGAGATCAAGTTTTTGTTGTAGAAACATTTATTGCACATCAAATGTTTTTCTTCTTGTCAAGTTTGCTTCATCATGAACTCACGACGCATGCAACCTGTACATATTATTGTATAAATAGTTTTTGTATATACTAAGTCTTCTCCTTATCCTCTCTTCCTGTCCCCTCACCTCTTTCATTTAATTTCTCCATTCGGCCTGCTATCCTTTACTTCCGCTGCCCCAGCTCGGGTGCTTCAGTATTGATGGCAGATGCCGGGGCTAGCGAAAATCTTTTCCTTCCTTTTTATTATTATTTTAATAAACCATTTACTACTACTACTTGTCAAAGCGTTTTACAAATGACATGCTTCGATTGTATGAAAAATGAGATCAGAGCAGACATTTATTGCATGCTAGAAAAAGTGTGTAAATAAATTAGAATCAGTTTTGACGGGAGATGTACCTCCCGTCAAAAGTATTCGGCCCAAGGGGGTTTGCTTGTGAGGCATCCTGTATGCATCCTCAGTGACCATAACCTCTCAAAAAAAGGTATGGCTTCATGTCCTCAGTCCTCCCAAGCTTTGGACTGCTAGATGCGCTAGGGATCCCAACTGAATAGCTTAAAAGCAAACCCCTTGGGGTATATTCTTTTGACAGGGGCTGTACACCTCAAACCAAGTTCTGGATGCTACTCCTTTTCTGCTAGAGTTTTCAAAAGTGCCATATGCTCGGAATGAGCTTTTAGCAGCTCCTGATGCCTTTGCTCCTTCCTTTGTTCTCTATCTTCCTTTTTTTTCTCTTTCTGCCTGTGCAGTTTGTTCATTTCGTCAAAGAACAACTGCAGGTGTTGCATTCTAGAGTTGCTTGGGCGCAACCTCCGGTCGGCTCTTTTTTTCTTGGGCTCTTCGTCCTGCGAATCTGTACCGGCTTCAAATGAACAGTCTCCCCCTGATGATATCAAAGACAGGGTATCACCACTGAACTCCGAGTTTTCCTGGACGTCTGCGCTGGTTGATGGTCGAGGACTTGCTTTACAAGTCGACGCTTTCTTATACCTCACGGTGTCCACACCGCGCAAGACTTCCGGCTCCAAGCTGTCATCTATAGCCTTTATGGCATCAAACTCTTGCTCATATTCCACGCGGCAGCGGGAATTTCCTGATGTATTATTGTGCTTCTCTTCGTTCCTCTTCCGCTTTGACACTGTCTTGAAGCGTGTTTCGCACTGCACAGCAGTGCGATGAATGCCGAGAATGCCGAACATATCGCAGGCAATTTGCTCGAACATAGCTCGCTTGCTGCGAAATTTCTTGAGTGGGCCCACGTCTCTGGCAGAGCGTGCATAGTAGTCCAGAAGCAGCTTTGTTTGGCGTTCATCCCATGAAGCTGCGTTTGAAAAGAAATAGGTGAAACAAGCTTCTCTAGGCATTTTTGAATTCAGTCTCACAATTAAGTTTGAGTGTTGTTTATTTGGTTTAAATATACATTATACCTGGAAATTTATCTTTATTAAGACCTTTTTTATGTATGTTGTTTAACTCTAGGTGAAACTTTCAAGCATGACCAAACAGATATATATTATTGCATACATGCTCTCTACATTCATTTTTTTTTCAGGCATATTCACCACACGAGGTAAAATGAAGGCATCCTCTTTGTGGGTACATAAAAATAAGCATGCAGCTTCACCATTAAAGCATAACAGTGGAAGAAAGACGAATTGATTTGATGCATGCAGGGTAGCTAACTCAGGTTTGCCAACTGCATCTGAATTGCTATGGTATTAACATGCATTCAGGAAAGTTAGTATCTGAACTAACCAATTGACACCGCAGTTTCGTTCGGCTTCTTTGAAGAGTCCATAACTTCAGGCATTGTATGGTCTTCCTCCTCTGCGTAGAGAAAACATGAAGATAATAAAAAATGACTGGCAGTTTAGCATTGTCAAGCCCAAAATATTGCGCGAAAGCACGTTAATTTCTTTAGGCACACTGACACAGATAGCCAGTTATACGGCCTTCCTTTCCTCAAAATGAAAGGGGTCTAAACTTTGCGCTGTTTTTGAGAAAAAGAAAGGCGCATAACTGCCTCAGTTTTGCAGGTAGACGTCACCGTTTACTCGCAGAACGATTCAGGTGTCCGCCAACCCAGTTACGCTTTTTACTCAGAGGCTTCACGCAGACACCCACTGCTGAAACCCCGGGGAGTGTGCTGTGTAGCGACACGCGAGGTAAGTGCAGGATGCTAGACATGCAGTTGACACGGGTGTTATGAACACGGACTTCATACGTTGATTACGCATTTCTGCTGGCCACGTGAAGAAAATTATCTGCCGCGCCAGTAGTGTTATTGGTGAAGGCTTATTCCAACGGCCGACCAAAGACCATTATTCATTCCCGGGCAGACAGATTGCACTGAAGTTTGTGTGAAGATGGTAAGGCTAGGAATAGACGTGCACAAGCGTCCTCCGTGAGCTGCTACAAAATGTGCAGTGCGTACGCACGGAGCACGAGGGAAGGAAAAAACGCAAAGTTGGAAACAGTCACACCATAGCAAAAGTTATTGTCCATTTTTTTTTACACTAGAAATCGCACGCCAACGCGCACGATATTAGGAAAGAACCACAATGCTGCTTTCGGCGTCGTACGTCGCTAGAAACTTCCACAGCCCTCAAAACAACGCCGCTGCGAAAAGGCGCGGAAGCGCGTTGTTCGTCCGGAAGAGAAATAAGGCCCGACTTACCGTCGATCATTGTAGTCAACACGACTTCGGCTGGTGAAGTATATCCAGAATGGTCCCATGGGGCGCTCATTTTTGCCGGAGACTGACAGCCGAAGTAGGGACAGGTACACGTGAAGCAGAAGCGGCGACTGCGACGCAGGCTAAGTGCGACCACGTGCGGCTACTGTTGAGTGTTGACACCAGGGGCCCTATTCTCGACACGCATGGCCGCCGTTCGCCGCCATATTGTCTCTCTGATTGGCTTATTGGGCGATCACGTGCAAGTCACGAGTTTTAAATTTGTGGCGCGAAACTATCAGTCTTCGAAATAGCTTTCTGCCGTGACGTCAAAATGACGTGTACTTGAAGACTGATTTTTAGCACAGTTATATTTTGTGCCGGGTCGGTAAATTTAAATGTCTGTGGAGGAAAAACGAAGCTACAGCTGGCATGGAAGAAAACACTTGGCTTGTTTTAGCAATTTTGAGAAAAAAAAGTTCGTACTGTGAGGGTTGCTTCCTAGAATGTGATTGGCTGGAGGAATGTCACGTGATTCACGTGATACGCAAGCATAATTCAGTGAGGTCAAAATGACGTTTAGTGACGCAAAGGAAATGCTGCCATTGCTGAAAAATGCCCCATTTGGCCGCCATAATTTGAGACGGCCGCAAGATGGTCGAATTATGGTGGACATAGTCGAATTATGACCACACTGATTTATACGGCTGTTAGCTCACCGTAGTTTGGTAGGCGCTTATTTGAAGTAATAAACTGTTCCGAAACATGGATGTTTTGAATGTAGAAGCATTGAACGGCGTTGTAATGGTACCTCTTAATTAAGCAGCCTTTTAGAGCCTTAATTATCAGAGCGTAATTTTACACCCGCGTGAGGTCTCTAGCTGCGCTCCCGTTTCAAATGCTTCTCTCATGATAAGAAATTATCGGTCCGCGCGGTCGCGGTTGCTACAGCGCGGATATGGCGGCGTCCGTAGCTGCCGTTTGTTGTCACGGGCTGCGAGAAGCGAAGCATTCGTGAGTGCGCCTCAGTGTTTTCGAAGGACTGCCCGGTTCGTGAGTGTGGCTGCCTGGCCAGCGATATATGGTGTGGTGGCTGTGCAAGAAGATTTGCGGCAAGAGGCAGCGCGTGAGCACCTTGGTCTGCCTTAAACATGGTATTGTAGGTGCTCCGGCCGTTACTCTGATCCTGTGTTTCAAGGCGCGATCGGTAGCTGTGAACGTCTGGACACCAATTAGTTCAGTGTTTGCCTCTATTTACACGCTGTCGCTGACCTGATATTCTACTGCGGGAGTGATGAGAGGGTGGCACAAAGGGTTGTCTGCCGGCTGAGCAACATGCTTCCAGAATGTGTTCGGCTTGTCGGCGGGACTGTGCTCATCAGGAAATTGCCATCATCAGTGCATCATCTGTGTGCTCAATTTGTGTGCATCAGTGTCTGTGTGCATAAGGGCAGTTTCTGAAGACAGCGGTGTCAGCAAGGCAGCGTACATGTGCCAGGTACATCGTCTCGAGTATCGATGAGGTAAGGGAAACAGCAACGAAAAATTGCTGTTGACTTTCTTCAGATGGCTGCATGCAAAGTTCATATTGATGGCTGGTGGCTTTCTTCGGGTGTGTAATAACAAGTCCCTTATGTTCCTGCCCTTTTTTGGTCACATGCAAACAGCTGTGAATCTCGTGGCACATTTATTTGTAGCCTATTAAGCGAGGAAGCCTTGCGCAAATAAAAACAGCATTTCAAAATAGTCTTGTCTGTAAAGTAAAACGCACAACGAGTTTTCAGATTACTACAATATGCGGATGTGGGTGACTCGTAGGGCGTCTGCATGTCTATGGTTTTCTTTCATTGCACACAAATGCAATGGCTTGGCATCTGTATTTTGATAAATGCAGCTGCAAAACCATTCGTGTAGTGAGATTTTAGTGCAGTTCAATATTCTGAGGTAAAGTTAACCTTGGACTTCCCCTACAATGTGCCTTGTAGCAGTTGCCTTCACTGCAACACAATAAAAACAAATATGTAATAATTATTTATACCCATAAGTCTGGCTGTAGTCAAGCTGTTTTCACAGTTTTGTTTTACTTCCTCCATCATTTTGATAGAGATGACCAATAAAATATAACTGTTACAAAAGCAGTTTATTTGAGTAGTAGTTACAGTCATACATGAAAATTTAGTTTGATAATTACAGCCCTGCGATGTCTCGTATTTGAAAGTCTTTTCTCTTGTGTGTATGAAACTTGCATTGCACTCAAGCTCACGCACTAAAGACAGTGTTGATTGCCTTCCAGGTGACATGTGTATAATGTGCCTCTTCGATGCATCACTGCTATCCTAGGAAGTCATGTGCTGAGGAATGCTGCTGCAAGGTTCAACATCATTCACCTCTCAGCTAGAGTGCTTCTCAAGCAAAGAATCATTCTTTGGAAGGGTTGCATTGGATGTCTTCACAGGTGTCAAGTGCTGTACATATGGAACAGGATTCTTTTCAAAGGCAATCACAACTTGCACTGTGCGACACATTGCATGCATCCGCACTTAGCTGCAGGACTCACTGGCATAGTTTTCACCTGTAGTCATGCTATGATCAGTCTATGTAAACATTTTTTGTGCTTCAAGTTTCATTGCACACAGCAAGAAAGCTGTTCAAGTCTGTGATTTTTGTGCTGCTCTTTAAACAGGACCAAATTTTCCTTTCAGTTTCTCACTAGAGTGTGTAATGACAGGTGTGTTTGATGTGTAGACTAGGCTTTTCTCTAATGCTGCAGTTCTTCACGTGACAGGAAGCGTAGAAGAAACTTTAATCCTACCATCTGCAAATTGGCCGGATGTGTGCTTATACACATGCTTTAACGCTACTGAACAGTTGCTAATTCTTAATGTACTGCAATGTTGTGTGCTCTCTTTATGCAGAATGTGCATGTCGGTGCTTTAGTGCAGTGAAACAGAGGAAGTCACCAAAATGTTTTTCTCCTGCCAGCAGAGCTTTGAACCAGTACTACTCTTTGATTTCTGTTAAAAGTTTGTGCTCCATGACGTGATTACTGCTTCACTGAAATTTCTTGACATGCACGAAACATAGGGATGTGTATGCAGTCATTTATCACATCTTGCTCAGGGCGCAGTCTGATTTTGTAGGCAACTGTTCGTCCGATAGGAGGTCCCTAATGTGTCATCTGTGTGTGCTCACAGAGCAGAGCAAGCTTTGTCTCCTGACATTTCTTTGCCTCTGTGCCTGTTTTCTACTGTTGCTTTTAAATGCTATGTGTAGTGATACAGCAATCCACTAGTTTTCCTCTGAGCAAAAAGTGAGGCAACTCTTTCATGTTTGCCATCTGCCAAGCTTGTATGAATGAAAGACAAGGCAGCTGTCTGCTAGTTCGATTAGTTTCGCTGTGTAACGCCCTGCTTTTACCAACCTTGTTGCTGGCACTTTGCTTCTTGGCTGCTGCTAATGCTCTTAGGCAAATTTGACAAAAATTCCAGACAATCTGTTCAACCTATGTTTCTTTGGTAAAACTGGGGCATCAATGGATGCATTGCTATTTTTTTATTCAACACAGGAATCTACTGGATTTGGCACTTCGTGAAATGGGCATTATCAATGTGCACATATACCGCATCACACTTCTTTCACACATTGCAACTTGTCTTGTTACCGGAGAAATCTGCCTCTGTGACCCTGATGTGTGCGGGATTTTACCACTTTTGCTGTGTGGCAGCAGCAATCGGCTCATTACTGTCATTGCCATCACATGTCCTGCAGCAGTCATGAAATTTTCTTTTGTATCAAGAACAAATGTGTTTGTTGTGATACTTTGCAGAAAGGAAGTTTGTTCTACAGCTGACTTGCTCCGAAATTTTGCTTGAGCTTCAAAAAAAAAATTGGAAGCAAAGCAATTATTTTTTTAAAACAAGCTAATATTTCAGGAGGCTCAAATTTTGTGCAATATATCTTCCAGTGCACTCAATTTCCACTAACATATTGCAGTTTTCTCTGCCTTTGTATTACAGTTGATTTGTTTAGTCAATAAAATACACCAGTTTCACTTACATCTATCCTGATCACCAGTTTATTGTCTACTTTACCCAGTACTCAGGCCTTCCCTTGCGATTAACTGTGTCAGTGCCACCAATGTCTAATCCCACCTCTGTGTAAAATTATCTATGCATGCGTGGCTGTGCTGATGTTCGTCAAAAAAAAGGTGCAAATGACTAAATGCATGAGAAAATTGCATTCAACCCTTTAGGGCACTTTGTACAGAACTGCGTACATTGCAAAATAATTTTTCTCGTGGTTTGCTTTAGTTGTCACTGATTTATTCATTTCAATCCCATTTAGCATCCATCGTCCTCTAAATAGGGTGCTTTTTATGGTTGCAGCACATATTTTTCTGGCAGAATACAACAGCATAGCAACTGCTCCAGTATGTATGTTTGTAAACAATGCCTAGATCAAAAATTGGAATGCTTGTTCTGCTTTGTATTTGGCATTTCTGTTTTGGTTTTTAATGGTGCGCCAGCTGTCTTCAATTGTAATGGATTCCAGGGTTGTAGTCAAGTCTTCAGGCCACATGGTCTGCTTTTGATCCCCGAAGTGCAAAACTCAGTATTCTTGAAGCTTAAAGGGCCTTGAAAGGCTAAAATAAGGGTTTTCCTCACCTCGCAGAAGTTTATAGCATGATGGGTGCCTTGAATAGTCCACTACACAGCTAAAAAGTGAACCCTGTGGCGTGAAGTCTTCACGTAGGGGTCTACATGCACCGTATCGTTGCAATTCCTACTGCTGACTTCTCCTTTTAGCTGTGTATTGTATGGTGCTGTGAGGATAATTTATTTCGTGTTGAACAATCTCCGGTGGTTTATTAATTATCATGAATACATCCTGTGTGGTGCACACATTAAAAAACCTACCGGAAGCCAGTGGCTACCGTCGCTGGCTAGATTGCTTTTTGTGCATCCTGGAGACTTTTATCTTAATAGTACCCTAACCAGAACACTACCGCTGTCTGTATTGGTGCCTCCCATATGTTGTCCTGAGGGCGACATCAACATTGAATGTCTTGCCTATTTTCTGTCTAATCTTACGCTTTTGTTTTTCCTGCCATGTTCCTACCTCTATTGCTGCAATATTTGGCTGTATTAAATTCAAAAAAGCAGTTACCAATTTTATGTGTTCCCCCCACTCTTCTTTGTATACTTCCGGGCCTTCAGAGTATGGAAATAAATTAATTTCCTCCTTGTCTCTAGTGCTCCTAAGTTTACTGTCATGTTTTTGTTCTCCTTCAGCTCTTCGGCTCATGGTGCCACTTAGTTGTCTCTTTAAATACTGCGTGCAAGACCAACCGGAATGCTTGGCCCCAAAACACATGTTCGGGCTTTGTGTGACATGTACTAGGCAATGAGTGTGCATACATGAACATTAATTTAAGTTTCTTGAATCATACAAATAAAGCTGCCGCGGTGGCTCAGTGGTTATGGTGGTTGGCTGCTGACCCGAAAGACGCAGGTTCAATCCCGGCCGCAGCAGTAGAGGCCCGTGTACTGTGCAATGACAGTTCACGGCAAAGAACCCGAGGGGGTCGAAATTATAGAGAGCTCTCTACTACAGCATCTCTCATAGCTTGACTCGCTTTGGGATCATAAACCCCATAAAACAAAGCAAATAAAGCAAATATCTTGCACATTGCATATGTCTTACTGTAATATGGTGTCGTCACCGATATTTACTCTCTACCTCTATGTTCCTCCCCTGCCCCTTTGTGGAATAACAGGTGAAGGAACTTTTCCTTATCCGACCTCTGCACCTTTTCTGGCATATATCTTTCTCTCTTACTTGGAAGCTTGCTGTACTGTACTTGATCAGGCATCTAAAGGAGCTGCTTTATTTTATGGTAGGTGCATAACTGTTATTCTACAACGAAGAAACTTCAAGACGCTGCCTGACTCGTGTTGCTTGTGTGGACAGCAAGGGAGGTGAGGCGGCCTGTAAGTGCTCAAGAAAATAATTTTGCCCCACCTCACAGAATGTTTTGCTTACTTGCATCGCACATATAGTGTAGCTGCTTCTGTGTGGTGGTCGTGAGTGTTACGCATTCACTTGAACAAGTAGAAAAAATTTATGCCTTTCTAGGAAGGGAAAAACAAGCAAAATTGCTGACAACATTTGTAATTTTTATGAAGTAATATATGTGCCACTTACATCACAAAAGTGCATGCGTTCAGGCTTGCGAAGCAAAATATGAGTACATCACTGAATATTGTGAGGGTACGCTCTATTCAAATTATGTTGTGTGTGTGTGGGGGGGGGGGGGGGAGTTTTCGCTTTGTTTTATGTTGTTTGTTATTAATGCAGAAAAGAATCTTTTTTCCCCGGCTTTGCACATTTAAGTTGATAATAAGGGATGCGCACTCGGTGTGTTCTCCTTGACGAGATTTACTCCGATATTCCGCGCTTTGGAGTTTCGTTTCGTGCGCGGGTGCATGCAAACATGACTAACAACAGAGTCTGGTGCAACGCGTTGCCTAAAATGTGCACATCGGCTTGCCTTGCCAAGCATGCATTTCAGCACTAAACACATCTTGGAGGCCTTCCAAGCGCACACAGATACAACTCCGCTGCACCCCGCTCTCTGTTAAAGCCGATACGTAGCGATTAAAAGCTTTAGCACCTTTGCTGACCTGACGGTAGCTGACGCGGCGCCTAGGAAACAGTGGGTTTCCGCAGAGTTTACAACGCTAAGTATGCGAGCGTTGTCCTCAGACAGGGACTGCTGGCCTGCGCGTATTTAGGCGCCGTTTCGGGCGCCTTTTCAGCACTGGCGGCACCACTCTAAAAATATAGCTCTCGTTGCTTCCTTTCCTGGCCTGGACGAGATGACTTTTCCCTCAGAAAACTGCCTTAGTCTCAGTTCCTGCATTCAACTGTAGCTGGTAAGCAAATGTGCGAAGCTGTCGTCGATCGTTATAAGGAGCAATGCCACAAAGGCATCATGCCGGCCAAAGCTTTCACTTTCCGCTCCCATTCGGCACGTACGCCATTACGAATACCCTGGCCCCGTTCCTGATGTTCGCCAGCTTCTCTGGGCAACAGTACGCACGCGTGTGGCGCCGCTCGTGACTCGCGGGTACGCCATCAGTTCACCTCGACTGAAAAGTCGTCTGGGCTGCGCCCTCGCTCGCACCGCCGCATCGAACTCGATGAATGCTTTGACAACCGACGTGCGAGTCTTTCGCACTGAGTAGCCTAAGTCGGTCTGCCCTTAGCTGCTGCCGGACATCCGACATGATACTCAAGAGGCCGCAACATATTTCACTCCTTCGCACTGCCCCTCGACGCGTATGCACCGAAGATTGCAACGCAGAGGCTCAGCGCAAGCTCCCGAAGCGGCGTTCTGTTCCGTACTTGGCGCCAATAGTAGCAGACGACGGTATTTATTTCTAGATCAGTTTTTACTTTTTTTCTCTCTCTTCACGTAATCAGATTCTGTGGACACGTAACCTGGCACCGCCTTGATGGTTACGTCACGCCAACGTCACAATTTGAACAAAATGGCGAAATGTCGAGAATAGGGCCCCAGCGGTGCCGCGGCGGGGTTCCGGAAGTGACGGCCCCCCTTCTGCCTCCTGCGCTTCCGCTCTAAGAATTCGCAGACCATTCGGCTTGACCAGCTGAGTCTCGCTATGCGCTCGGAGCGAGAGCGGCTCCCACTATGCCAGATCCAAACCGGATCGCGGGAGCGACCAGTCGAAGACACCATAAGTATCTGAGAGCGGATTTGCGGAGTTGATCCGATCGAGCCGTTGCACTTTATAAGCGTTCGTTTCGGTCCCAAGGAATGATGCGTTCAGTTCACATTTAGCAGACAGAGCGCATCGTCAGCTTGTGGAGGATCACAGGGCGGCGGCGCCAGATGGCGCCACGTTCCCGTCAACAGCGCGCGCTCCTTGCTCGCCGTGACCAACCAGCGCGCTAGGGGCGATGGTTGGCGGTAAGCAGTTTGCGGTACGCGCTATGCTAAATGTGTCTGATATCTTGCGCAGGCCGTCACACCGTCGCAGTATCTCGCGCTCGAGTTGGGATCCATAAGTCAGGGAACGTCACTGATCAGTGTTCCCTTCTGCGCCGTCGAGGTGACGATGAAGCATCGCTGGGTCAGCTGGGCGTTCACATGGTTGTTGTAACCGTGCAAACGGCGGCGCCAGCCTTGGCATGAACGAGTTACAGAGAACAGGCAACCATGGAGTGTAAACTTCCGCCACGTGCTAAGATAAGCTGTTTTGATTGGTCGCACAGTGTGTCGTCATTGGGAGAGTGAAATGGGAATGGGAAGCTGCGCGAAAATCGAGTTGAGGGCAGCATTTTGTTTGCTTGTATTTTGAAATTTCTTCATTGAATAACTCCCGTTCATATGCATCGATTCTCGTAATTCTTTTTGAGTAAGCATCTGTGTGACATAAAGAATCCATCTGAAGTGTAACCGGCGTCCGTTCAAGCGGTGTTTCGCAGCCCCTTTAAACCCCAATGCCTTGGATAAATCAGTCCCGCTGCTTTCCACTGTAGGGTGAAGCCCTTTACAGAAAAGTATCAAGTGTTCAACCGTTTCCTCCTCCTCTCCGCACGCAACGCACAACGTGTCTATCTCGTGGTACCTGACTCTATATGTCTTAGTCCGCAAAACTCCCGTCCTGGCCACAAAAAACAAAGAGCTTCCCCTACAATTATCATAGATATTTTCTTTGTCAATTTCCTGCTTAAAAATCCTGTATGTTCAAAGTGCTGATTTCGTCAGCATCTCTGTTTTCCACAGAGCTCTCTGTTTCTTCAACCTTTTTCTTAACCGATAATTGCTGATTTGCCCCCTACTGCTGTCCAGAAGCATGGAAGATTAAACGCTTGCCACCAAGATGGAGGAGATGATCTGATGAACGGTTGCCCCCGGAGCTTCAGGTCCAGCGGTCGGTCGCCCACAGCCGAAGGTCAAAGTTTAAGGACTCGCGGGACAGCTTGGGCGGGGGTGCCATCCTGGTTCGGGTCGTCGTCGGGTCATGCTGCGTCTCGTCCTGGTCGTCGTGCCTAGTGGTCGGTGCTGGGGACGGGGCGGAAGGAAAGCGGCTGGTCTGTTCTGGTCAGGTCGAGCTGGGGTTGAGCCGGGTGGCGGAGTCCAGGTCCGCTCGGCCGACGACGAAGGCGAGCTGAAGGCGGTGATGCTCCAGGGACCAGGACGACGATGAGGAACCCGCAGCTCACACCAAATGTTACGAGGTGGCAAGCCAAGGAACGCGACATGATGACAGATGAAAATATGATTTAATGACTGCGGGCCTAGTGCGAGCGCTCCGACCCGCGCCACTACCCTCTTCTCCGTAACATTACCCCGGGCCACCGAGCGATCGCCAAATCTAGTGCTTGAATTGCACTACCGATCCTTAGCCCAACATACGAATGCCACATCCCAGCTCTTACCACGTCCGTTCCGCCCTATCCTAGTCGTCTATCGTCTACTGCGGCCGTGTACGCAGACGAGTACTCGAAAATGATAGCTCCCGAACTATCTCATAATCTTCGACGTGTTTTGGTCTTTCCATGCTGTCTTTGATTCTGACGACCACACATTGGGCCAAACATCCGGTGTTGAGCATAAGATAAGCACAGGCGACTCCTTCCCTGTTCAACGGCGGCCGTAGAGTCTCCGGAGCTGAACGGACAGTCATCCAACAGAAGTTGACAAGATACTCGGCAAGGACTTTACTGAGCCCTCCTCAAGTTCATTGGCCTCTCCTGTGATCTTAGTCAAAAAGAAAGATGGTACCTGGCGCTTTGCATCGATCACCCCGCACCTCCACCAAATGTTAAGTGGTGGCAAGCCAAGGAACGGGACGAAATGACAGATGAAAATATGATTTAATGGCTGCAGGCCTAGCGCGAGCGCTCCGTCCCGCGCCACTGCCCTCTTCTTCGTTTTCGTAGCAATGTTAACAAATGGCTAGGTACTAGAAAGCATAAGGAATACAATGTTAGAAGTACTTTTTTATGTAACGAATATTAGCGATGCTATAGCAATCCGAAGTTCACTGTTCCAAACGTGGGTACCCTATTGTCTTATCTAGAGAAAAACTGCGAAATTTTAAAGCCTCCAAAATCTGTTCGCACATTGTGTGCCTTGCACACTTAGCTACACGCCAGAACAAAAATTGTGGTTCTACCTGTCTTGAAGGCCGAGGTATCGCTTCCGCAAATTAGTACGAAGACAAAAATGGGTGTTTTGAGAAAACGACATAAAAAAGGAACCCACTTTTGATCAAAAATGCAGAAAAAAAGTGCCATATTTTGCATCCTGTGTATCTAAAAGCCACCAAGAATGTAGTCACCCAAATGGCGCTTTCCCAAGCTTCAAGTCGTTGTAGAGTTCCCAAACCGACTGCGCGCACAAAGTCGTCTGCTTCTCGGCACCAAGAGCCGCCTCGGGTGCCAACTTCGTCTTCATGTACCTCTGCCATGTTTTGATACGAAGGCCACGGTGGGAAATGTTCATTGTGCCAAAAAGCGATGGTAAGCCATCGTTTGCATGTGCTAAGTGCCGGCTCTCACCATGTCCTGGCGCTGCGCTTAGATTTTGAAAAAAAATCATGAATTATGAAGCTGAAACCTGTCGTACTCGTAATTGAGGGCCGTGTTCACGCTGACAAGTGCAACACGCGGGTATTTGGGTGAATTATTTCATGAAGTGGAAGTCGTTCGTGAATGCAACTTGCGGCAACCGTTAAGTCATCGGTAACCAAACGCAATCCTCGGCAAGTACGGTTAACGCTTGTCGAAGTATTTTGCGCTTTTCAAAAGATCATCTCCGAGACACTTACGAGGAATGTGCAGAATGGTCACATCACACTGCTCTCAATTCACAAAAAATTTTGTTCCCTTCTACCACCTTTCAATGCCCGGGTACACAGGCTGGGAAAAACCAGCTTGCTGCGTCAATGGCTCCAAGCGATGGGGCAAACGGACTTCAGGCCTACCAGACACTGTTCAGCTCACTTCGAGCGCCTTCGGATACTTAAATGGATCTTAAACGAACTGCGTGCGTAGCCAGGTAACTACACCACAAGGCGCACAAAGCATGCCTGGATGAAGTGGAAGGCTATGGCAAGGCAGCCAGCTTTCCCTCTAGTTAATATTAAAAAACTCAAGGGGCTTGACGTTGGTTGCCTCGATTCCAAAAAAGCTGGATCGAAGCACCTTGCTTGACGTTATGCCTGCCACCTCGTAGGCAAGCGCACGCTGAGTGCATCCACCGACAGAACGTCAAAAAAGAGCCATCCGCTCAAAAATAACCGGAATGCTGACTGTACATTGTAGCTATCGTATCATACGATCCTTTTAAAATAAACTTTCCGCTCTTTTCTGTTTCGAGAGTGTTGGTTTGGTCACACTCAGTGTCACAGCGTGAAATCTCGGCGGCAGATTTTTTGTTCGCTATCCCTTTAAGCACTGGATGATGAAGTAAGTTGTGGTGTATCGAATGCTTCAGGGTCGCCCTCTGGCCTTGCAGATTGCTCAGCATCTTAATTGCCATTTAAAGATGGGCTCTCACGACTGCTGGGGCAGACAAGCAGCAGGATTGCTTCGTCGCGTTTGCCAATTATCTCCGAGGGCTCAATAATGCTTCGGAAATATTTACAACCCATATTTAAACGCGCTAGCGGCAGCCCCAAAATGCTCCAACATCAGTCTTTGGATGTCCCGACCATAAACTGGTCGCGCAATGGACTGTGGTCGCTTCGTTGGGGAGGGGATTATGGCTCTAGATTTACGGTCGTCCAAGTAGAAGAAGGTCCACCAGAGGTCCGAACATTCGAAATGGGGTTTCCCCGAGGTCCGTCAGACATCAGATGCCGTGTGGGGAGACGGCGCTTGAGGACCAGGACCCTTAGCCCCGTGCCACGTCTACTTTAAATGTGAATAACCGCGAGGACACCGAGACTGGCTTCAAAGTTTGGTTCTCCAACTAGAGATACCTACGAGCACCAACTCCGCCAGAAGCCAGCGCACTATCCTAACTACTTCACATACGTCTTGTGTACCGTGTCATGCACCTGTCGTGTACCTTCGATGCCCCACACTACACCTCCACCCAATCCCTTCTTGCATCGCGAAGCAACGGCCCGTGGACGGCTTGGCTGCGCACACCGGACTCAAATAGACAAACCACCTCAGTATGTGCCTCATGAAGGTCATGAAAGCAAGCGCACAAGTTTCTAGTCTGTCCCACGGTTCATCCAAAACCTTCATTTCTGGCTTTAATGGTTTAACATCCTGAAGCTGCAAAATGGCTTCAAGAGAGTCTGTGGTGGTATCGCGGAGAGTTCTAGATTTAAGGTCGTTAACATGAACTGAAATCACACAGCCCATGAGTGGCTAAAGGAGCATAGACACCAAATTTTTTGCTTCAGTGTTTTCTTCTTTCAAATGATACATTAGGTGTTGGTATACATGGATCACCCGTAGTATTTGCCTACGACCGGTAAATAATTTAGAATTGAATTTCTTCTTGATGCTGTGCCAGTTTTGTCTTCATCAGTGTAGTTGGTGTTTGGGTCACGTGAGGTATGAAAGAAATGGCAACTACTGATACGTCGTTTATTGCTACTCCAGCTCTAAAAGCAGGCTGTCTTAAGTGTTGCAGTCAATTAAAACGGCGTACCAGCGATTATACTTGTCTTCTTCGTGGCTCATGAGACCTAAACACCAACTACACATCACAGCCATTGCTCGGTTGGTGAAAGCAAAAGCGAAAAATACATCAAGAAAACCAGATATATATATTATATGGTGGTTTTAGGCGAATACCATGTAGTGAACAATGTATAAAAATTGCTAACGCATTAATTAAAACAAGAAAACGCATACAAAATTAGTGTCTATGGTCCTTTAATGCATCCCGCCAACCTGGCACACAGCTTCACAGCATGCCAGACCAAGGGCAATGTACACGACCAGCAGTTTTGTATACAACTGCCACATTTATTTCCGTACACAGGCAGTACACACAAAGGAAAGGGGGGAAGGTGAATGGGTGGGGGAGGTGCCACAGTCTCATCTAACTGTTGCCCCAGGGCTGCACTAAGTACAGAACTGGGGCAGACCCAGGGCTCCCCCAGTGGACACTGCCTGGCTTGGGGCCAACGCAGAGTTCAATGTAACGATGGCAACAACATCGAGTGCCATGGCTATTTTCAAAAGCACAGCTGGAGGAGGAGGGGGTGATGCGGCTGCGCTCGTGCACCTAGGGTGCCAGGTGGATGAGGGCCACACCTGAGTCAGATGCCATGATCGCAGAGACTCCCTCAGAAACACTTCACCATGCAGACTGCACCCCAGGATCATAAGGGAAGTCACACACACACACGCACACTCCGTAAAGGATGAACTTTTTGGATGGTCGAGTCTGTCATTACGCAACATATGCAGGTGCCAGGTTTGTACTTTATATAAAATAAAACAATCTTTCATTGCACGGCTCGACCGAAAAACCGGCAACTTCACTGTTCTTTTGCAACACACACAGGCCACGGCAAAGACCAGCATTGTACTTCTAATAAAAATGCTTAATAATCACAAATAAAGGCAAATAAAAACTCTCCCTCTCTGCCCACAGTAAACTTTTATAAATAGTCTCTATGTGAACTGCAGCTACACAAGCAAGCTCTTACGACATTGCTATCATCAAGGACATGATTAAACCATCACACCTCTTAAAGCCATTTTTCCTTTCTGCAGTACAGCACAATAAACAGTGTGTCAACAAAACCAGAACATGATAAAGACACTGCACTTACAAATTATGTCCCAACTAAAAGCATTACTAAATTTCAATAAATGGATACTTTTCCATACAGGGCATTTTTTTTGCACAATAATTTAGCATCAGACACTTCCGACACTCCAGAAAACAAGCTTTGAATAACCGTCAAAATGTCTCGTCATGAACAATCACATCTAACTTGTAATAAAACACTACCATTCTGTGACATTGTGAAAATCCAAGCCCCAAATCCACAGAAACGGATTCAATGCAACTGGCAACTGGCGATAGCTCGACTAGAACAACTTCTTAAGATGCAATGTCTACAAACCAATTGCCAATTTTGATTGATTCTGTTGCACACCTCACCATAAGCAAAAACATGCACCCAGCAGAGGAACAACTGCTAGTACATAAAAAAAAAAACAGCTCAACATGATCAGAAACAAATGCTACAGAAGGTTTTGTGCAATATCAAAAACCCATTCGCACAAGTGAGCACATTCACTCAAGCAATGAAAACTCCAGTGTGCAAAATGAAAAGGAAATAAAATGTGAATATGAAAAATCGGTAGCGTGCACATGAACAGCCTTCCGTCGACTGAAATAGATGACAGAGACAACCGACAAATGAAGAAAGCTGGGATATTGCCACATAGTCTCCCCCACAATCAGGCCTAATGGGTGAACAGAAGATGCCCCTCAAATCGAGGTGCACAGCTGCAGGATTAGAAGGCAGCAACGCAGGACGAGCACTTGCCCCTTGTCTATCCTTTTTGTCTCTTCATCTTATGCGCTGTAGTGAAATGTGGACCAATACCAAATCTCCAAACTTGCCTTACTCCTATAGGCGCTAGACTACCAGGCCCACCAACTCTGCTCTGAAACAGACTCCTACATTGGACGCTGTGGCTTGGCAAAAGCGTCCACTGTCTGCTGCTTTCCAGCATAGGAGAAATGACCAGCCTACCCCAACCACACTCTCTTCCCAGTTCCACACCTACCTCCAGTCAGTGCTGGAGCTCTTGCAAGTTACAAGGGACACTGCCCAAAAGAGCCCACAAGGACTGTATGCAAGGGGGTCTGCTAGTCCACAATGCGCAACTGCCTAAAGAGGATGACACTAGCCAGTGGCGAAAGTGTGGGGGAGCTTCAGGCTAAAACCAAGGGGTTAATGGCGCTAAGGACTGGGACAGCGGCGCGTCGTCATGAGTGAGAAGAAAGGAGCAAGGTTGTCCAGTGGGGGCAGGGGGGAGGGGGCACCACCATCTCTACAAGAAACAGTTCACCCACAGATGACGCTAGGGATTTTATTAAAAAAGGGGGGGTACGGAGGAAACGGGGGCACGGCCCCCTCGAACCCCACCCCCCTCTTCACGGGCTGCAGAAAGCCAGCCGGGCCAGGTGGGTGCCTTCTGTAAGCGGCTGCAGCAACCTCAGGTTCTCAGAGCTGAACCAGGCGGGAGAGTTGGCGGGGCACTGAGCAGGGACCCCTTCCTCCACCTGCAACCACCCAGAATCACAGCTGCACTTCACCAGCAAACAACTAGGGCCTGCTGCAAATGCTCCATCTCACATGGCCATTCCACACATGCTCAGGTCCGCCTTATTGCTCTCCCAAGCGTCCAAGTAATGAGGGAAAGCCTGACGCTTGCATGCAGGAGGCAGACTTAGCACAG
Organism: Amblyomma americanum; assembly: GCF_052857255.1. Taxonomy (NCBI): domain Eukaryota; kingdom Metazoa; phylum Arthropoda; class Arachnida; order Ixodida; family Ixodidae; genus Amblyomma; species Amblyomma americanum. Next base: position 151,171,928 of record NC_135503.1, read on the forward strand.
CGGTTAGAGCAAGTGCAAGCTCAATCTGCTTGCTTTTTGGACATTGAACTTGCTTTACTCTTATCAAAATACTATTGCAGTGAATAACACAGCTTGCTAGTAATGCATCAGCTGCACTAAGACTGCCCTGTGAGTTACAAACAAAATACTCGCCATGTAGATGGGTGGCACCATACGTCAAACATGTCACAAGCACTTTTTTTTAACAATTAGCACATGAACAAAATGAAATGCCGCAATGCATGAGCAGAGTACGTGTACCAATGGACTGTCAGAAGAAGTCTGTGCTAAATGATGTGGAGGAATTGGCTTCTCTGCAATGCATGGGTGCTTTTTCAGTCATGTGACCACTTCTTTTCAAATCTGCTAAAAGTTTTTTGATAGCTCATTTAGTTCATTTCTTACCCACAATACAATGCTAGAAACAATGCACGTTTGTGCACACTTCGGCGATTACAGGAAGCCCAGCAGAACACTAGAATTCAATAAAGCATAAATATATAGTGCTCCATTACTGCTCTGTTCTAGAAAAAACTTCGAATCTGAAGTTTCAGTTTTACCATTCCCAGGCAAGAAACTTTTGAAATTATTTTGCTGAATATGTTTGGTAAAAGCTCTGAAAGTAGTTTCCTTGAATTCAGGACATGCTAAAGCATAACCATGCCAATTTTCATTGTGATTGGACTACAAAAAGTGCTCAAAGTTTAGTGCACAAACCCTAAAAATGGGACAAAATGAGGAACAGAGAAAAACGCGTTTGAAAGTTAAAAAACATGTTTACTACTGTACTAGTCAGTCAATACTAATTAAATTTGCACAAAATGCCAGCAATGATGTCTCAGAAGAGGGCACAAAGCTAGAAGGCACCAGCCCCATACGTCGGCCCCTCACAGTCCCTGCGAGCCAACTCCTCCAGACGGGCATTCGTTGCGTTGTGGCGAGGGCCTGCAACGTTGCGCGATGCCCCCGCATTGTGGCGGTGGGCCTGCAAGCTTTCGCGGCGGCAGCATGCACTTTTTTGCCAATATCAGCAAAAGCATTGTGGTGCACCGGTTTCGAAAAACCCATAATCGCAAAAAACCACAAAAGCTGCTCATCTCCAACGCCGATCGCGCGCAGCGACCACGGACTTTATGTTCACGGCGAAGGTGTCCCGTGCACTGCCGTGGGCGGATGCCTCATCACTGCCGTTGCACGATCAAGATACGCGGCTCGAAGAATATGTTGATGAAACAACTGTTGTCGGACACGCGTCATTTCCGCAGTAGAGTTCCAAAAACGATTCAAGTCCTTTCCGTTTTGCGGCCGATTCTCTGACCGAGAGATCACTTCTTCCACAGGCGGGGCATGCCGCCTGTGCTTCCGCGCTCGTTCTCACGCTTGTTTTGGTCGTCGATTATCTTTATCTTTTGCTCAGATGCATTGACGAAGTCATTGATGCTTCGCAAGAAGCTTGAAGGATCCAAATCGGGTGCATCGCCATCGTTGCAGTTAGGTCTAGCAGCAGACGAACCTCCCGTCACCGGAGCTCTCCGCTTGCGCTTGGGGCGTCCTTCCTTTACACTGATACCTCGTCAGGAACTTGCGTGAACGAAAATCTCGTTTCTCGGTCACATCCATGGCAGAGAAAGGAGAAAAACCCGGGCAGAAGTGTTGGTTCATGTCTCGGTGGCGGCAGAATGAAGTAAGAGCGCCTGCGTCCGACCGTGCGTGGAATGCTCGTAGCCAATGGAAGGGCTCTGATCATGCCACGTGATTCATACCCCTGTCACACGGGCATTTCGAAGGCCCTCGAACCGATAGTCTATCGACTCAAAGGCGATCGAGCGCTGCTACATGGGCAGTTTCAATGGCCATCGAGTCAATAGTCTATCCAGTCAACGAAGCAGCGCGGAACTCCATGGAGATTTCGAGGGCCTTCGAGCGCAGCCCAAGGTTGCTAACGTTGCTTCGAGCGGCGCCAAGCGCATTTTCGCGCACGACACATTCACGGTACAAAAGCATGAACAAACATTATTAGCCTAAACTTCAATGCAAGCAGTCAGTACAATAATTTTAAAATTGTATAAGACTGGTTTTAAGCGCATTAATTTTGCGTTGCGGTCTTTGTGTTGCTTCCATACTTAGCGTTGACAACATGGCGGCGCCCTGCCCGCCCGCTTCACAGCAATAATAGCTTCGTCGCTAATCCCTCGAAGCAATATCGTGTTCTAAGCTGTTGTATTCGCCTTCGATTTGTCGATTCTTATCCTCGCATAAAGTTTCAAGAGACAAATAGCTCGTTTTTCAGATATCGAGGCGATTTCCCAGGTCTTAAGCATGACCAAGCAGCGCACCAACGCAGTTGGACTGGCTTGGTTTTGGCTCGTCTTGTATTAGAGTGGCTACAGCAGTGTCTGCTTCTGTCCGCCGCGTACGCGCAATTTAAAGGGTTTTAAACGACATGCGCGTATGCGTGTATTTAAGCATGTAGTATACATTTATCAAATATTTTTATTATTTTTGCAAAATCCAAAGTAGCGATTGTGGCGCCACACTAGCTTGGCGTAAGACACGAGAACCACTTCAATGGCCATTGAGATTTGCCGTGTAGCAGCGACAGAACTCCTTCGAGTTCGATGGCGATTGAGAATTTCGAAGACCTTCGACTCGATGGCCATTGAAACTTGCCGTGTGACAGGTGACAGGCCCAGTGTGACAGGCCCAGTCGCGACGCTAGACTCAGGCGGGAAACAATCTTTTTTTTTTCCGTATTTTATCAAGAATGTGCCGCTGCCAAATTCGCTTCTGGTAGACGAGGGTTGGGCCTACTTCCCCACGAAAATTCAAGAGCGGGCGACGCCGTGGAGCGAAATGCCGCGTTCCCAATATTCGGTCAAATTCGCACTTTCCCGAGCCACCACAAGTGCTTTAATTGCATTTTTTATTAACTCCCCATTGATTATCGGCGTTGATTTTTTTATACACAAAAGAAGAGGCTTGGGGGAATACAAAATGCAAGAACACACAAAATAGACTTTTTCAAAAAAAAATGCAGTTTTTTCGCTCGCATCTCCCCTTAAACTCTTTCTCAGGAGAGTTTTAGTCTACACACATGAAGAGAAGAGCAGGGGTGGCATAACCTACACCAATATCGTGAACGTGGGCGCAAGATACCTCAGTGCTCCTCGAAGCAAACACAGATCAGAACGCTTCACGACAGGCTTTCTCAGCGCAGTATCCGAAATAAGTGGCAATTAACCTTTCTAATTTCAACTGTCGATGTAAACAAGAAGGTATCGCCTGCTACGAAGTTGGCTAGCAGTGACACTGCAACTACGAAAGCCAATGCCGGCAGAGCGCTTGCCTCTGTCATTATCTTTTTTCGCTATCTTCATTCTTGTGGGTCTTCCGTGCAGCGAGTGCAGCACAGCTGTCAAAGGTAGAGTTTGAGGACACAGCCACAGGGCCGCGCACACAATGCATGCTGACATCCCGAATGGTGCAATCATGCAGAAGTGTCGAAGCCCTATCAAACACCTCGTTATTCACTTTTATATTTGAAACGTTAGAATATTCACCCAATCCTAGTAGTATGCCTTTGACTCAAAGGTCATGAGAATTTAGTCAAGCAACTTCTTTTTATGCGAGAGCATATACAGCTCCAGTCGAAAAGCCGACAGCGTAGTAGTAGTCGGCACTGCGTGTTGGAAATAATCAGGGACTGCTTAAAAAAAATTGTATCATGGTAATTTGTGGTTCTAGTGATTGATTTGTGTGTTATAGGTGATGATGAGTTAATGAAATCATTGTAATTATTGATTATTTAAAGAAAAAAATTAAAAATTGGAAATGCGGGGCTCAAACATGTCAAAATGGTCAGAATGAAAATCCAATGCTTGATGATGCTACAGTAGCCGACGGGTAATTCGGACTCAAATAATTCGGACTTGTAGAATATTTCGGACCCCGATGAGGCACCGTCAGTCACCCCATAGAAGCACATACATATTCACGACGGACATTTCGGAAAGTCCGAAAGTTTGATTTTTCGGGCTAATTTTTTCAGTCGCCTGCGGGCCAAAATCGGCCATCATATCAGCTTTTCAACGGCGCAAAAGGCGCCACCTTGGATTGAGGTGGATTTACGCTGCAGTTGGATTGGCTTGACATACTTTCGGTACCTCAATGTTGCCAGTAGAGGTCCCTGCAATCTCTACACTTCGAGGTGGCAGCCCGATTGTCATCACCGTCAACTTGCTTTTGTTGCCCAAGTTGTCGCGGGTGTTGTATCATAGTAATGATAATTAGCAATGAAACAGTACACGTAGGATACGGTCGAGCCAATCTGTATTCTCCTACTTCGTCGTCTTCTCTCCCCCCATGCGCGCGAGTGCGTGCAGCGCACTTGCCACACTTCATCTTTATCACATTTCCGCCGCACTTAAAAAAAACAAAATGTCTAGCAGATGTCATAGTCTTTGAACCACGCAGGCCGCTTCTTTTTGCGAGTACTTTGGCGAGGCGGCGCAGGAGGTGAAGCCGCAGTTGCCGCTGTGGATTTACTACACGAGGGTTGAGGAGCGGCTGCCGATTCCGGAGCGGGCGGAACGGCTGGCATCATATGGATTGAAGGCGCGTCCGAAGAAGGACCACGGTTCCGGACTGTGGACTGGGCGGCGGCATTCGGTTGCCGTCGATAGGCGGCGAAATATCAGCGAAAAGGGCCGCTGGAGCTGAGGAGGACAGTTGCTGCTGAACTACTTCTGGGCGAACCGCAGAAAACTTGGACGAGTGCCACACTCGCCCATCATCCAGCAGATAAGATGCAGGTCCACGCTGCTCCACAACCTTCCGAGGCTCCGAAAACCGAGCTGACAGTTTGCCTCGCACATTTGGTTTGCGGACACGCACGTACTGGCCAATCTGAAAGTCACGACACTGGGCGCCACTCCGCTGGTCCGCATAAAGCTTGTATTGCGCTTGTTTCTCGTCAAGCCTCTGCCGCAAAAGCTTAAGCGCTTTTGTCGGATCCATTGAGAACAACTGATCCGGCAGTCCTACGACGTTAAGTCTTGTGCGGGGCAACCGGCCATGAAGTAGGACAGCTGGTGCAATTCCTGTCGTGGCATGGGGCGTACAGCGGTAGACACCGAGGTAGTCCACAATCACTGTACGTAGGTCGCGTCGCTCGCACAGAGCTAGCTGAATGTAGGACTTAAGCACTCGATTGAATCGTTCAACAAGTCCATTAGCTTGGGGATGGTACACTGAAGAGTAGCAATGGCGTATCCCCCGTTCGCGGAGGAAAGTTTGCATGGCCATCGATGAAAATTGAGGTCCGTGGTCAGAGACAATCTCTTGAGGGTAACCCTCACGAGCGAAGAGGCCAAGCAGGAATTCTTGAACGGTTTGAGTTGTGATGGCATCAGCGAAGACAACTTCTGGCCACTTACTGTAATAATCCATGAGAGTAATCCATGAGAGTAATCGCGAAGCGGCAGCCACTGGGAGCTTGGTCGAAAGGCCCCACGATATCAATGGCAACCTTATCCCAAGGTTTCTCTGGGAAGGCAACAGGTTGCAGAGGAGCTGCCACCGGACGAGCCGATTTGTCACAGGACTGGCACACGACGCATGTCCGTACCATTTCTTCGCCGTGCTCGTCCATTCGCGGCCACCAGTAGAGCTCTCGCAGTCGACTTTTCGTGCGGCTGATCCCGGGGTGTGACTCGTGCGCGATGTCCATGAGGCGTCGTCGCAAACTTTCGGGAACGACGAGCCTGTCACCTCGGTACAAGACGCCTTGCACGACGGACAGCTCCGAGCGCAGGAGATAGTATGGCCTAAGGTTCTCCGGTAGGGATTTCTTGTCCGGCCATGTCGCCGATGTAAACTGAATGGCTTGAGCAACTGCCGCGTCGCTGATGGTTGCCTCTTGAAGCTCTTGTAGAGTCACGGCTGGCGATAGCAGGCAGACGAAGTCGTCGTCACTGGCGTCGAACTCACTGGGCTCACTGCACGATGTGGTCGGTAAGGGAAGGCGAGACAGAGCATCCGCAACAGAGTTGTCATTGCCTTTGCGGTACTCTACAGTGTAGTTGTAGCACAACAGGCGAGCCGACCAACGTGAAATTCACAACGGCCGATGGCCCGTTCCTTTCGTCGACAGCAAAATGACAAGTGCACTGTGGTCGGTGCGTAGAACAAAAGGCCGGCCCCACAAATACACGTGCCACCGTTCGCACGCCCAAACGCAAGCTAGGGCCTCACGTTCACCAACAGAGTACTTTCTTTCTTGGGGTGTCAAGGTACGGGAGGCAAACGCAACAGTTTGCAGGGAATGGCCGTTGTCTTGCTGAAGCACTGCCCCAAGGCCATATCCGGAAGAGTCAGTCGTTACGACCACGGGAAGGGCAGGATCAAAAAAATGCAACACGTCCCATGACGTCAACATGGACTTCAGTAGTTTGAAGCTTGAATCCGCAGCAGCAGTCCAAGTGAAGGCGGAGTCGCTGCCTCGAAGTAGGGCGCGCATAGGCTCAACGACGTCGGAGTAATGCCCGCGTGGGTTCGGATCCCATCCTTGTCGCCAAAATATGTTGTATCGTAGTAATGATAATTAGCAATGAAACAGTACACGTAGCATACGGTCGAGCCGATCTGTATTCTCCTACTTCGTCGTCTTCTCTCCCCCCCATGCGCGCGAGTGCGTGCAGCGCACTTGCCACACTTCATCTTTATCACAGCGGGCAGTTATTGCTTGTCCTGTATACGTTGAAAATTGGTGGTTGGGGGAAGGAAATTGTGCAGGAGCTATCTCACGTCTCGGCGGGAAAGGATAAAGGAGGGACTGAGAGAAGAAAGGAAGATAGAGGTGCGGTAATGGAGGGCTCCGGAATAATTTCGACCACCTGGGAACTTTAACGTGCACTGACATCGCACAGCACACGGGCGCCCTTGTGTTTCACCTCCATCGAAATGCAGCCACCGCGGTCGAGTTCCAACCCGGGTGCTCCAGATCAGTAGCCGAGCTCCCTAACCACTGAGCCACCGCGGCGGGTCTCATACGTCTCATACGTTCGCCATTCGCCATTTCGTCACTTGGGTTTCTCTGACGGCGTCGACCGAGTGGCGCTCAGTCTTCACGAAGTTCATCTGTTCGCCGTTTTGTGATTGCGTCCGGCGGTTCCGCCGCTTTGAGCGAAAAGTGCCTTATCTTTGCGTGTGTTTGACGAGCGGTGTGGTGCACACTCAGGTTGGGGACAACATGGACCCGCCGGGTCCATCAAAGAAGCGTGGGAAGTATTCCAACTAAATGCGGTGACCTTGCTGTCCTAGCGTGTACAGTGAAAGCACTACTCTGGCGCAAATACAGGCGCAAATCGTCGCCAGCAAGAGAAATTTGTCGCGAGGTAAAATCAGTGACATTTTAAAGCCAATTTCATCTAAATAAAGTTATTTTTTTGTACTTTGTACTTCACGGATTTTTCGGACTGTTTGATTATTTGGACCATTTTTCGGGTCCCTTCGAGTCCGTAAAAGCGGTCGGCGACTGTAATTAAGAAAATTTAGTGTGTGTAACTGATCAATTAATTGAAAGAATTGAAAAAAATTAAAAAGCGTTCAAAGATGTCAAACAGCTCAGAATGAAAAGCCAATGTTTGCTGATGCTGAGTATCGGTGTAACCTTTACACTGATCTTGTAAAATGGTTTACGGTTTATGGGGGTTTAACGTCCCAAAGCGACTCAGGCTATGAGAGACGCCATAGTGAAGGGCTCCGGAAATTTCGACCACCTGGGGTTCTTTAATGTGCACTGACATCGCACAGCACACGGGCCTCTAGAATTTCGCCTCCATCGCAATTCAACCACCGCGGCCAGGATCGAACCCGAGTCTTTCGAGCCAGCAGCCGAGCGCCATGACCACCCAACCACTGCGGCGGCTCCATCTTGTAAAAGAATGTAAAAAAATTGCATCAGCATCAGATGACGCACCCCACTGCTGCAGTGCAGTTGTCTAAGACATTGTCTTTTCCCTCTCGAAAGTATGAGACTTGAACATGCACATGCATGCAGCAGATGGAGCCCATCCTCACCTTGGCGGCGTAGCAGCTGCGTAAACTTGAAGAAGGGTGCTGGAAGGCCTTCCACAACAGGTTTACGAGGGCAGCGCTCTCCCGGCCGGGCAGGGCCACATCGCGGTGCCGCTGCAGCTCCTCGATCATGTCGTCGTCCAGGTAGCCGTCACGCAGCAGCTGGTAGGCAGGGCTGCCCGCTGCCAGCTGCAGTCGCCCGACCAACAAGCGGCCCGCCGGCACAGCCCCACACACCTCCCGACACAGCTCACGGGCTACACAGCACACCTGCAGATCAAAGAAAAAGCGTGCCAGAGCATTTTGTGGCAACTTGCAATAGTCATTTTGTGACAACTACCGTAAAAACCGGAATATAGGTCGAACTTTTTTCAAAAAACCATGGCGAAAAGTCGACCCCCGTCTTATATACCGGTCATTGGCGGAAAAACTACGGAAGCCTTGCAACAATGGGCGCCTGAAGTCAACAGCCTCCATCACATGCTCCATCGCCATGAGCAGCCGCGCGGCTTGGCTACGTTGTCACACCGCCATTTTGTGTTTGCCTTGTTGCAAACCATTTTATTACAAAATGAGCGGAAGCCGACGGCAGCGCACCGTCACCTTCAAGAAAAACGCAATTGAGTATGCGGAAGCTCACAGCAACCTGGCAGCAAGGTGCGAATTTGGAGTATCCGAAAAGAGCATTCATTACTGGCGGAGGCAGAAGCTGCACATTACTACTTGTAGCAACCAGAAGAAAACATCATTTCGTGGGCAGACCGCAGCACATCCAGAATAAGAAGGAAAGGTTGCGCTGCGTGCAAGATAGCTGCCTGTGACTGCTGAATGCATCCGCGTGAAAGCGGTAGAGATCACACGTGCCTCTAGACTCACGACGGTGCAATTCAAGGGCTCACCATCCTGGGTGCGGCGATTCATGAAGAGGAAGGACTTTGCTCTACGGCGCCGTACTTCTGTGTGCCAGAAACAAACACGCGGGTCAACGGGTGCGCAATACTGTTAAAAAATTGGCCAGGTGTACATACGAGCAGCACTTAAGTGAAAATAAACACTGTCACCATTGTGCAACCTGTCAAGTCGCATTTGTTTCAAGGTAAGGATGTCTTTCAGTACTTTTTCCATTGAAAAAGATATTTTTCATTTTTAGAATGGGTTAGTTAGGGGGTCGACCTATATTCCGATCCGACCTATAGTCCGGCTTTTATGGTATTTTTGCACTTGACAAAACTGTGCACAGTTAAATGTAGAAATACAGTTATGGCAGTTTTCTAGCAATGCTTTTTGTCATGAACATGATGCTCGTCAAAACACCCGTGTTCAACAGTACTGCAAAAAAATTTTTTCAGCAGTGCTAGTGCTTCACGGCTCCAACCACCAACGATGGCAACAGTGGAGTGGAAAATGTTTAACACAGTTGAACACAAAAAAATTCCCAGGAACTGGACTGAGCAAATGCAGCTCATGCGGGCAACTTTGAAAGTGTGACGTCACTGGATTGCGCAGCCATTGATATTCACTCTGCACTTGTTGGACAGAATTTCGCGCTCACTTTTGGTCATTTCAGACAAAAGATGACCCATGCTATCAATTGCATTCATCAGCTTAGCAACACATTCATGGCATGCTTTGTGACAGTACCCGTGACGTAATAGGTTGATCTGTCAAGACGTTAGTCGAAACCTGGTTTTGGTTTCCTGCTTTTTGCTCTTCTAAAATACTTCTACTGGGTATTTAGAAAAACGGTTTTTTGTACTGCGTACAGGGGACTCCAAGAAATGCGATAATCGACTAAAAATGTTCAAAAAACCTCTGGTGCTGCACTTTACGATGAACTTGAAGGAACCATGAAAATGTTAGTCTTATCAGAAGTTCATCCGAACGGAAATGCCTCAAAACAAGATGTGTGAGTGTGCTCGGCGTGTCCAAATACCGTATTTACTCGATTCTAACAAGCACCTTTCTGCTGGAAAAATCACCAAAACTGACATGCACATTAGAATAAAGTGCGAAAAAAACTTACACCAGCAGCACGATAAGTCATCAGCACCTCAAAATGGCGGCTTGATATTTCTGGCACATCAATATCGATATTGCCTACCCAGCCGGTCACAGTCGCGGTTTCTGATGAGCTTTGCAAGAATCTAAATTGTCTCATGAGCAAGGCGCCGACCTGGACCTAGCGAACATGGTAATGGTAATGTTGGTTGCAAAGACATGCCGAGTTCCCTAACGCCGGGTTGAAAACAAACAAGGCAATGTTGTACGTGGAGGCTTTTTGAGGAGGAACAGGGAACATGCCATCAACTTTCCTATTTATGGAATCTGATGAAAATTGGCAGGGTAGCTGGTAATGCTTCTGTGATACCACCATAAGAGTTTCTGATATCTCAACAACTTTTTTGTTTATCAAATTTTCCTCCTTTTCGTCTTATACCAAGCTTGAGCAACTTACAAAATATGATAAAAGTCTTCTTCGAACTGCATTGCATTCCAAATTGAATGGATGAGGTCGTGAAATTCTTAGGCTTTTTTATTCAGAATGCAAAAGTTTTTAGTTTTCAACTTTTATAAGCAGACTCTACAACAGGCATTTAGACTGTGAACGACTAGTCGAATCAGTAAGTCGGCAAACAGTGTGCCAGAAAACCAAGAATGTCGCGACCTGAACCGTTTCTAAAAGAATGCAGCAAAAAAATCTGGATCAAAATAGCAGCGGAACAACCGAAACAGGTGCCAAAAAAAAAAAATCAGTTTTGAGAAAATGGCTTCCGAAGTAGCACCTTTTATTTCACTTATCAAAAGGCACTGGGGGTGTAGTTTTTCGTGTTGTTTTCAACACGGGGCTTCTTGGGTGCCTTGACTCAAGATTGAAGTGCTTTTGCTGCCTTTCTTTTTCCCACAAGATATCCTTTTCCGCTGATCTGCGAAAAGCACCTTGGCCAGTTTATAGCCCTATTGTAGCACAGTATTCTGCAAAAGCACGGTACATGCAAACTGCTTCATTGGCAGCCGTCTTTGTAGCAATCGAAGTCACATTTTCATCTTTTGGCAGCAGCGAACAAATGACTGAATGCAGGCTTTTAGCAGCATTTCGGGTTTTTTCTCCCAAGACAATAACTGAGGAGCTGCACATCAGAAAGCCGCTGGTAAACAGGCAGCAATGCATCTGCGACATGCCTTGCGAGCTGGTACTTATGGGAGGGCAGAGGTTTGCCCTCTGCTTCAGCAGCTTACCGTTGGCATCAACTCTGTGGTCAATGAGGGCAAAGTTCGTGATGTGCGTCTTCATTGGAGGACGTTACGTGATAAAAGGTTGCCATCACAGCTTTTTGCATCTCCAACATTGTCACGATCACAGCTTTGCCATAATAATTGGTCAATTTCTGAATTAAATCCTGAGTGAGGCCACCTTTTCCACCAACAGGGCGACCCTCTTTTTCTCTTTGTGCTGAGAGCACGCAGTGCTGTGCGCATCCTTTTCTTTGTGTGGTTCCCACAATCCCCCTTTGTGAAAGGGATAAACCTGCAAGTCTCATCTTCACAGAGTGTCACGAAGGTTCTGCTGTCCCCCATCACAAACAACGTTTGTGTCTGTTTCACAATGTTGTGTTTGTTTCAAAGGACCTTCTAAGTAGGAGTAAGGCAGCTTCAACTCCCGTTCTGCCAGATTTAACATCTGTGTTTTTTTGGCCAATGTGGGGTGCCTTCCAGTCATCGTAATCATCGTCTCCTTCTTTGGGGCTCACCGTGCTTCCGTGGCACCGATGTCGAGCGCCAGTCCTGTGTAGAACTAGATGACAGTGCCAACACCTACGTGATACGTGTGGCCATGTGTCAACTATGCCCCATCATAGACCACCATTATATTCATTATGAAAAAACCTGGCGCTATCAAACGACGACACAGATAGCACCAGGTTTTTTCATAATGAACGTGTACCAACTAGCTCAACTTTCTGCCCTGTTGCACCGTTATATTACAGTAAAAGCTCGTTAATTCGAATTCCACGGGGCCGCCAGGCCAGTTCGAATTAACCAAAATTCGAACTAATGAAAGTGAGCAAAAATGGACGCGTTTGATGCCCGGAGGGCACGAAAAACATTTATTTAGCAAAAGAATCTGTTATCATCTTCTGCTTCTTCTCCCTGAGGGCTACCGTAGTCACTCGGTCTTCTAGCGCGCGAATGCGACGCAGGGAATCTTCTTCCCCCTCTTCAAAGCTGAAGAAAAGGCGCGCGACATTCAGCGCTCCCATAACTTCTGCCGCGGACGGACACACGGGCTCTTGCTCCTCATCGTCGTCCTCGTCTTCTGCCTCTTCTGGGACAGATTGCTCCCCAACAATTTCAGCGACAATGTCCTCATCACTTCGGGCACCGCACACTGCTGCATCGCTGTCTTCTTCAACGTAATCATCAAAACTAACGTCCTGCAGCACAGCACGCACAGCCGCAGGCAGAGGCTCTGGACTCCCATCGTCGCCACTTTCTTCCATACTTCCGGCAGCAAAGCCACAGTGGTGGAAGCAGTTTGCACTTGTGGACGGCGTGACCTGCTCCCATGCACGCACCAACATATGCATTGCTGTGAGCAATGTGATGGTGCTGGTCTTCTGGTTTTCCAGTGCACAAAATCTTGCGCTCGATCATGTGGCGCCTATAGAAACATTTAATGTTTCTGATCACCCCCTGATCCATTGGCTGCAAGGCCGCAGTCGTGTTGGCGGGCAAACATACTAGCCTTGTGGCTTTCAGCTCGGCGTCGACTTTGTGTGCCAAGCAGGCAGTTATCCACAATGAGAACTTGACGCTTCCCTAGCTCCATCCTCCGATCGAATTTCAGGAGCCATTTTTTAAACAATTCGCCCGCCATCCACGCCTTGCTGTTGGCGGCGTAATCTGTCGGCAGTGGCCTTCCTCGATGGCCTTCCTATTTCGGACGTAGGTCGACAACGTGCTTGGTGGAATCCCGTGCTTTTTTGCGATTTCCACTTTGCTGGCCTTCCGTTCGTCCACCTCGCGTAAAACCGCCACTTTCTCCTTCACCGTCTTGGCGCAGTATTTCCCACGCGAACACATCTCGCGGACACAAGCTCACAGCAAGCGGCGTGCAAAACGAGGGCTAAAACACTAAAACATCGTTCCTCAAAGCAGTCGCGGCAGGAAAGACTGGTTAGTACTTGTTCCAGCACCCTAGCGGCACCCCGATGGTTGTGCCATCTATCGTTCTGCCGTGAAAGCTTCCAACGATGGTTTTCAACAGCGGCGCTTGGCGGCGTGCAGTTCGAATTATGGGTGGCGGCGCCAATTTTTGAGTGAATTAACGAGCTGTTACGCGCATAGACTTCTATGCACTGCGAACCGGACCACGATGACTATTTCGAATTAACGAGTTGTGAATTAACGAGCTTTCTCTGTATTATTAAAGGCAGGGTCCATTTCACTGTAATCACTGCGAACAGTTGCAGCAGCATCAGAAAAATATTAGCAACGGCTGTCTCACTGGTCAGTCAGAATTCAGATGCTTCTGAAATGTCTTACGGTGTAGCACTCTGAGACACATTCATTCTCAAACAAAAATCGGTCAAAGCTGTTGCCCTTTTGCCAATGCTTGTTACAGCTTGCATAGCCCTCAAGTTCAGATAAATTCTTACAGCCTTCTTTCCGCGGCGATGACTACTCCTTTGCAACGGTGGCACAGAAAGCGCATGGTAGCATCAATTGTGCTGCCAACACAATCCTTGTTCCCACCTGTACTGAAAGCCCTGGTTGGGAGCACTGCTGGTACTTGGCATTCTCGCGAAGCGCGTTTAGGGTAGTGACTTGTACAATAACAAACTGATCTGCTTGTTCTGTACTGGCAGATGCCTCGCCCTCACCCATCAGTTCCATTTTCTGAGGCTCCATGTGCGCCTGAATGATGCACCCAGTGCTTGTGGATGGCATGGCATCTTCGCATTAAGTGCCAAGACGAGAACCCACAACATGCGCTATGAGATGACATGATGGCTTGAGCGCGACGCGGAAAGTTCAGAAGTGCCCCCGTGCTTGCACTTTGATGTTTCATCCACGTATGAAGCGCTCGGCAGCGGCTCTTGAACAGCGCCACCAACACCTGTAGCCGTGCAAACAGTACTCGCCTGTGCGTCCGTAACATCGGCTGTGTCCTGCACATCAGAAGTACTTGAAGCAGACAACTTCTTCACCACTGGCAATTTTTGCTTACAAGTGCCATAGGCATGCGCCGTCTTTACTTCAGCAGTCGCTGACCCATTATCACCAATGAAAGCCGCTTCCGGAACTATGCTCCACGTGTACTGACAAACATGGCGGCCACGTAAACCGTATTCGAAACCATGCTCTGTGCAAATGACTGACATGGCGAGCCGAGGAGGCGCACACAGCACACAATGCACCCACCAAGGAGACCAACTGCGCGCGCCGCCTATCGGAAATCGTAGCGCGACCTTGGAGCTCTTGCTTATGATGCGTTTGTTTCCACTCAGAGGAGACCGCTGAAGTGGGCAATTTGAAGTCAGAAGAACGCACTTTCCATACAGACCAAAATGGCCGCACTCCGTTGGGCGGTTTCTGAAAGATTGGGGCTAGAAAAACGCGTTTTGTCACGACTTGGAAGAAGTTTGCCACTACCTTTGATGATAAAAAAAAACTGTGATTTGGAGTACTTCTTGATGGTTTTCGACGATAAAAATTTGTAACCACATAAAAAAAGGATTTGTAAAAGCAGAAACTAACATATTCAAAACATTTTTTTTGCCCATTTTCCACAGTTTAAAGCAATGTCCCCACACTGGCGGTGCTGGACAGCCCCACGCTGTAACTGCCGCCCACACTCCCATCCAAGGCACACAGCGTCCTGGCGCACTGCCAAGTTCACTGAGCACACCATCGCCTCCACAGGTCACAGGTCCCCCCCACCCCCCCAAATGCTAACAGAAGACTGTATTGTAGCTGTTACTATCCATACCCAATGTCGATAAAAGCACACACTGGCATTGGCTGCCTTTCTGACCTTTTCTCTTCGTGTGGCACAGTGTGGGCAAGTTCCATGGCAGTAAATTTTTCAAAAGTGGTTTTTCACCAACATCATGGCACCAAGCAGACGATGTCATTATAACGCAGCCTAGAAGCAAAAAAGTGTGCTCGCTGCAGAGCAGTCTTCGAACCTGCAAGCCGGCTGGGACTTTGCCAAGAACGAAAACAACGTTCTCTTCTGGAGGGGGCTGCGTAATGCACTTTTTCCTTGCTCTGCAACAAGGAGGGCCTCCGTGAAGTCCGAAGGAAGGCCATCATCCGAAGTGGAATCAGCACTGGCAGAGTTCATGAAATCGCGAAGGTCAGCGGCACTTCCAGTGACTACAGAAGTGCTACAGGCCAGAGTGAGAGAGCTAGAAAGAGAGCGAGGAATTGCGTGGGACCAGTGAAACGCGCCAGCTAACTCCAAAAGGCCGTATCAAGCATGTGTCGCTAGTAGTTGTAGATAGCTGGATCGTTGCAACCTGGCAACACATCACGGAAAGCTTGGCTGCATGCTCGTTTCGAATGTACAGCATTCACAATGCACTTGATGGCGCATAAGATTGTGCACTGTACCAAGATGCCAGTGATAAGGAGGTCAGCGATGACAAGTGAGCAGGAGCAGGTTTGTGGAAATAAATGGCTTTTGCGTGCTTGTCCCTGCTGTCGTTCTTAATTGCTTTTTCTACCGGTTTACATGTTTTCAATGCTCTAGCACTTACAGTGGCCATTCTTCACATTTAGCAGTTGTGCGTTTGTCTGGCGTGTCAGGCAGCAGCTCGTTTAATCGTGAAAGGCTGCTGGGACAGAACAACAACCACTGATGGCCAGCACCTGCCATAGAAGGGCGCATCGCTTGACCACTGCACCACTGTGCCTGAACCAGAAGTGGCAGGAAGACTATGAATACAGAGAATGACCAATTCCACACATATGGGCACTAACCCATTATCGCTATCCGAACAACTGCCATCCGTGAACACTGGATATGAACATCGGAACTGAAGTGATAACTGAACTGCTAGCGCACCTAATTGCATTTGATCGAACTAGACAAATCGATTTTTTTTTTTGGCCATCAACTTTCATATGTCTGCTTAGGACCGCGGGCTGCCTAGATTCAAGTAAATATGGTATATGCGTGATTGGCAAATGCAGCTGGCAAGGCGATAAGGCCTTGCATGGATAATTTCAAAGCCAGCAGGTGCTTGATTAAGAATTTTATGAAAAACAGTAATTGTCGGCTCAAAGGCGAGCGGGCGTCTACCAGAAAGGCAAATCAGGCGGTAATGAGGTATGCTTCATCATGATATTAGAGTGGTTGCAATAAAGGTTGGTGCTCCAAGACAGAAGACCTTTTTCGTTATCGAAGCATGCAAATCTGATGTACGTTACAATCGAAGTCATTGCACATTTTTTTCCCGACCTTGAAAAACGGGTGTGCATTACAATCGAAAATGCATTAGATCGAGTGAATACAGTATCCTCACACAGAACAGTGAGGTTATAAAAATTAAAACATCCAAAGGAAACAGCTGACATCCTCTCAAGAAGTGAGCCCTTTATGTCAGTAACCCCACCTGCAGTGCATTGGTGCTGGACGCTGCTGGACTGAGCGCAGCGTTGGCCACAACCAGTTGCCTTGGCTGTGGCTCTGGCTGGCCCAAAACCAGTGGCTGCAGCCGCACAGTCAGCAGGTGACCGTCAGGCGTCTGCCGCAGGTGGCTCTGCACTGCCTCTCGGTCGGCCTCTTCTAGGGTCTCCAGGTCCTGTATCCAAAGACGGCAGAACGTCCCTCACTAGACACGCCAAGCATGTTGGCATACAGAGAGGGTGCCACTGAAGCAGCTAACATGCTACTCTTTCCATGTGCTCACTGGCTAGAATGATTCTGTCCTCTCAGGAGTACAGTACCCCAACTTCCTATGCTGCATGCTCACACCATTTCCGCCTCGCAATGCCATGCTGGGTCAGCCGTGCCTGTGGTGCTGCCATGGTGAGCAAAATGAAGAGACTCAAGTGGAAAGACATTTTTATCATGGTAGCAATACTCTGGCTGCTTGCAGTTCTTTGCACAGGAATATCAACAATTTATGACAGGCTGTAGTATTCCCAGTGGGCTGGCTGCACTGGAAAGGGAATGTGTTCCTCATGACACTGCCAGATAGGAATGGAAATAAAGGTCACGCGAGACCAACAGGCAACTCAAAAGTGTGCAAGGTAACGGATGCGAAGCGCTTGCATTCAACATTGCATCCTAACAACCACTGAAATTTGGAGCTATTGTAACACACTTCTTGAGCTTGATTTTTTGGCAAAAAAGGCAAAACATTACGGGTTACTGGCAATGGAATCTACCTGTTTCTCCTTATTCTCAGGTGTGCTGGTGCTTATTTGTGGTAATGCAGTAAAAGCTCATTAATTCAAACTGCCATCGCAGTTTCGAATTAACTGAAGTTTGAACTAACGAAAGTGGTGTATTCTTTATGTTGTCCGTTTCAAAGTTAGTGCACTCCTATGTCTTTATTAACAACAGTGAACAGAAAGGCTGCACATTGCTAGTGGCATTTTTTCTTTTTTTTTTACAGAGGGCAAGATTCTAAAGCGCAAACATAGCAGAAGCTTCTCATTCGTCTTCTTCAAAACTGTAGAGGCAAACCATTCAGTGTGTACTCGTGCAGCAGAAGGCCACACCCAATTTGCAAATGCTGGTAGCCGGCAGCTGGAATCCTGCCTACACCGAGGTGGTCATTGCTGCTCACTACTCTGGCTGCTCCAGCCTATGCAGGGCAGAGGTCACACGATGCACGCACCACGGAGTGATGTTAGTGATTGGCATTGCTTCATAGTACGCCGTTGACGCGAGGTTTGGAAAGGGCGCCGTGCACCAAAAATCTGTTGTGATTTTCAAACTTCTAAAAAGTGATATGGCTACAGGGTCTGTCCAGAAAGTAATGAGACAAGCCGCAGCATGGCGCACGCATGCGCTAGATTGGAAAACCGGTTTTGGGGGAAGGAGGGGGAACCTTCAGCTTCACAATGGGCAGAGCTCAGTTGGCCTCACGCAAGCAAAGTGAGTGGACGTGTTTTGAGTGTGTACACCTGTTTTATTGCTGCGTCGAGCAAAGCGGGGAGTGCTACGCGGGGAAGCTTTGCGTTAAACTGAGTAAGTCACCTACCCAGACACCTACCAAGAGCATGTGGGAACGATGCAGTGTCCAGACCGCAAGTGTTCCAATGGCACAAAGCATTTACAAGCGGCCGTGAAGACGTTCAGGATGCCACAATCAACATTACCGTCCGTAACCGTCGTTGACGGGTGCCCGGACCGTTGCTCATCATGTACATTTTCACGGCAGTTTGTAAATGCTTTGTGCCATTCGAACATATGCAACCTGGACAACGCATCATTCCTACATGTGCCGAATGTGTCGGTAGGTGACTTACTCGGTTTAATGCAAAGCTTCCCCGCGTAGCGCTGTTCCAACGTTTGCTCTAAGGTTTCCTCGACATAGCAACGAAACAGCGGTACATGCTCAAACGCCTGCTCGAAGCCAACCGAGCTCATCGCATTGCGAAGCTGAAGTTTTCCCTTTCTTCCTCCCCCAACTGGTTTTCCAACCTAGCCCTTGCGCTCGCCAGTAATAACTAACAGCCAGCAACAAATTCGCAACTGAAATCAGGCACCAAACTGAAATTCATTTGCCAGCTTGCTAAAAAACACCTGTTTTTGGCTGTCTGCCAACACTGGTATTATGTCGCAAAAGTCACCTTGATATCTCAAAAGGCCTACTTTTGAAAACTCTGGTTCACTTTCACTGAAACAACCAGCATGCCGCATACGGGCTCGGCACAAGTCACGGTAAGACAAGTAAGTAGTCAGCAGTGCTGCAAGCAGCACATCCCACGCATTGCTGACATTGCACAGTACACACCGCAAGTGCTGCGCGGCCCGCGTGCTATCGATGTAACAGTCGTCAGTCGCACAATATGCATCATTAACACTGAGGAGTAGCCCCTGACCGTAAATAAATGCCATCAGCTATACACAGGTTTATGTAAATTTTCCTGTGCTCCAGCATATGCGTTTTGCTACCTTTTTATTTCGAATTTCAGATAAATATTTTTCGCAGTTCAGGGTGACTCCCATCAGCGAGACTGAGTGTATATTTGAATTAAGCACATTGTTAAATTATTGTAAACTTCAATTTTGACACCTGCTACTTTGGGAATAGGATTTCTTGGATAGCCAACACGGTGCTGGAATATTACCTTGATTCAGACACAGCCGGGCTCCCAAGGGGAACCGCATTTAGGTGCTACCAACATGGCTACCAGAGGCCCAAGCAATGGAGTTTGTCAATATTGCCTAGAAGGAAAAGTGGTACTGCGATAATTCATCCACAATGAAAAGACGCAGGAATGCCAGGAAGTAAAACCTAGGTAATTGAAACTCTGCAAATTCCAAATCACGCGCAATTCGAACAATTTCTGCAGTCCCATAACTTCTAATGTAAACGTTGGTACACCTGACAACGCATCAGACGCACAACACTGCCTGTGAATAAAGAAGTTTATTTGACCTTTTTGTCGAAGCGTCGTAGCCAATGAAAGAACGACGTTATTTTAGTCTGGTGCTGGGATTCAATTGCGTTGCTAATGACTTCGGCTTCAAAAACAGTGAGGCACTTGAGTGCTTGCTCACTGAGGTTTCTCAGAGCGCAGTAGAGGCGCAGTTCGTTCAAACAGTCAAGCGCATCTTTGCATGAAACTTCTGCTGCACGCTCACTCACTTCGTCGGGCTCATCCTTGGATAGAGGCTCATCGCGACCGCTCACCGCTGCCACGATGTCTTCATCTGTGGCGGCTACTTCACACCCAATGTCGTCGGGGTCGGCGACGACGACGACAAGCTTATCTCGTGCCAGTCCTTGAAACACTGAATACAACCGTTTAATGGGTTGAAACCATCATGCTCCAAAATGTTTACAAGGCACCTGGCCCTGGCTTGTAATATTGAGCCACTCACAAGAACGCTCTGGGCCCGGACCTCGCGAAACCATTCAAATAACGCAGCAAAATCGTAATTTCATGCACGAGTCCGCTTCCTTGCAAGCGACGCGGACTCTTCCTGCATCTGTTGTCGCAGCTTGTCGCTGTTCTTCCAAATGGCAGACACAGTAGCGTCGGCGACACCATACTTATTTGCCACCGTAGTCTTTTTCAAACCGCTCTCGACGTCCCACACAATGCTCTGCTTGGTTTCGAGAGCTTGCCGTTTGCTGGCTTTCGGAGGAGCAGACACCATTGGAACTGAAGACAGGCGAGGCTGGTAGACTTGCTCATGTTCTCAGCTGACTTGCCTACATTGTCAAATTTCCGCTACACACAACGACATATGCCTCGCTCATGGGCTCAGGCGCGACAAGATGCTGCTGCACGCGCGCGTGGTACGAGCAGCGCTTGCAGCGTCATGCCATGCGCTTGCCGCCGCTCCAGCATGCTCGTCTGCCGTGCCATCACGTGCTTCCCAGTTTTACCCAATCAGTGTGCCCTACAGAAGAACACTGGAGAGTGAGAGGAAAAATGCCTGCTTTGAGACTTCTATTTTTTTTTCTATTCTCTCCTGCCTTCAGCCTTGCCTTGAGCCACGCTGGCAATGCTCCCCCACCCAACCTGTTGCCCCCTTCTTGCGCAATCTGGGAAGCACGCTCCTCGCGCCCGCCAGGCTTTCCAGAACCCACACTATATGCGGTCTTCGGTTATGCGCTGCCGCGTATTAAGCGGTAAGCCAATACATTGAACTCTATGGGAAGTGAAGCAGTTGTCACAAAAAGCTGCATATAACACGGTCCCGCATTATAAGCGGTTACATTATGAATGGTCTGAGCTGTATACTCGTGTAAGGGCCGCACCCCCAACTTTGGAGCCGAAATATTGAAAAAAAAATAAAAAAATTCTTTCTCAGCCAAGCATGAAAATTCATGCACTGGCAAAAGTTTAATTTCCCACGGTGCTACTAGATGGCACTAGCTGCTTCAAACCCTCTATCATCATCAGTGCTTTGAGATCACATGGAGACGCGGTCTCGTTTTTGCAACCGTTTCGCTCCGGGAGCCATTTTTTCTTTGTGTAGTGCTGTTGTCTTGGGCAGTGTGATGGCTCATTGTGGTTACTGTGTGCAGCGTTGTTCAGTGGATCACAGCCTATGTCTACCACTTGGTGACGATGGACAGAGATTCGATTTCGTACGCCGTGGCCTTCCAAGATGAAACTCGTCGCTTACACCAAAGAGCACGGCAAGCAGACAGCTCATGCAAGTTCGTAAAATAAATTTCAAGACAATCTCCACTGAACAAAAATTTCGCTGAAGCAGAAACGCACCTGGAAAGACAATTCGTTGTGGCGAGAACTAGCATGCATTGTTTTCTATGGCTAGCTGACGGGGAATCTGAAATATTTCGTTCAAGCGGCGTTCGTTGTAGCGGGGTTCGACTATATCCCTCAAAAGAAAATTACACAACAGCTGTGTCTTACCGGCACTTGCCTACGAGGCAGGAACGTGGAGGCTAACAAAAAGGGTTCAGCGTAAGTTAAGGACAACGCAGCGAGCCATGGAAAGAAAAATAATAGGTGTAACATTAAGAGACCGGAAGCGGGCACAGTGGATGAGAGAACAAACGCATGTTAATGACATTATATTCGAAATCAAGAGGAAGAAATGGGCTTGGGCAGGGCATGTAATGTGAAGGCAAGATAACAGCCAGTCCTTAAGAATGACGGAGTGGATTCCAAGAGAAAGCAAGCGTAGTAGGGGGCGGCAGAAGGTTAGGTGGGCGGATGAGATTAAGAACTTTGCGGGGATATGGTGGCTGCCGCTGGCACAGGACAGGGTTAATTGAAGAGATATCGGAGAGGCTTTTCTCCTGAAGTGGACGTTGTCACACTGATGTGATGATGACTTCTCTGCCAATGAGAGCTCGGACACTGCGCTGGAGCTCTTGGACAAGCTGCAAATGATGCTGATGGAGTCTCGGCAGAAGAAACGCAAGCAAATGGACATCACTGATTACTTCTAATTTTGACAACCTTTCACCGTAAATGAACATGTTTTGGAGCATAAAGACTATATTCCAGCACTAAAGCTCGCTGCTCACGTGAATGCATTCCAGTACTTGTTTCTGGCACATGACTGGCCGATCAATTTGTTTCATTTGCACAGCATGAATTTAATTTTCAGAATCGCCTGCAACAAACTTGTAGTAGTGCCTAGCTCGCGATAACGAGTCTAGATGTGACTGCTTTGGGTTCTGTAATGCTGCCCATTCCAATGCCCATTCAATAATTCGAACTTCGCTTAATTCAAACAATTTTCCGGTCCCCTTCGAGTTCCAATTAACGAGCTTTTACTGTATACGGTAATTGGAGAGATAGGGGGGGGGGAGGCCTTTGCACAGCAGTGGGCGTAGTCAGGCCAATGATAATGATAATGAAGTCTTCTTTTTTTAATCTGAAAATCCGAAGTTTGGGAGAGAGGGGGGATGGACTTACAGTCGATACCAAAGCACGGCATCATCAATAAAGATGAGGCAAACGAAATAGTATCGGGGACTACAGCGTGGTTACAATTTTATGTTTGCTCTATAGCTGTGCCCAGTAGCATTACGCTATTCTGCGCGCTTGTTTGGAAGGATTTTCCTTTTGTTTTTAACGCACACGCACACACACACACACCTGAGCAGGTTGTCACAACTCGTGGGCAGCCTGCCACAAGGAAAGCTTCAGACAAACAAACACGCAATGGCTAAATGCAGGAAATGGCTACTATACGAGCTAGAGCACTAAAGAACTGAGGGAACACTCTGGTATGAAGCGATACCATTACAGTCGAGCCCAAATATAACTAACACGGATAGAGCGAATAATGCTTCACATCAAACAATCGGAAGTTTTTAACTAACTCGGATAGAGTGAATAATGCTTTACATCGAACACTTGAAAGTTCCTCTAGCATTGAGCATGCATAATGCATGTTTTAACAGCAAAGTACACATTGGAGATCTCGAACTCTGAGTGCCCGAGATCAGTCACCAAACGCGCCAATGAGCTGCTGCGCCGCCTCCAGGCAGTATTAGGGCAATCACGCTGCCTGACTACACTTGAGTGAAACCCAGGGGCAGGAGCAGCCCTTAAAATCCACGGCATCAGTCAGCCTTGCTTTGCAGCGGTCCTATTCCACAGCTGCCTATGACATGATCAAGCATGTGGAGGCAGCTTCAGACCTATCGCGCTGGCTTCAGGACAAGATGACAGCTCAGCGGTCTATGAATGCTACTACAGCTATGAGACTTCGCCGTCCTCCATGCTTCCTTTGTTTGCATTTGTAAGTCGTCCTCTTGTGCTGCTCTCTTGACTGCGGCTGTGCCTGCATTGCTGCGCGCTTGTGCTTTCCCTCGCTTCATCCTACAAGATGACGAAGCTTGATTTGCTTAGCTCCTTTCTCAGAAACATTCCGGCTTGAGGGATATCGAACCACACAGGCATTTCGTCAGCGTTTCCGATCTGTCCCATCATGTAGTTGCTTTGGTGCCGAAGCGCAATTACATACCGCTGAAACTCGAACTTTTCTTCGAATTTTTCGGGCAGTTTCTGGCACACAGAAGTACAGCGCCGCAAAGCAAAGCCCTTTCTCTTCATGAATTGCCGCACCCAGGATAGCAAGCCCTTGAACTGCGCCCTCGTGAGTCCAGAGGCATGCGCAATCTCTACTGCTTTCATGCGGATGCATTCTGCAGTCACAAGCAGCAATCTTGCACGCAGCTCCCGAACGAGCTCCGCAACCTTTTCTTCCAATTCTGGATGCGCAGCGGTCCACCCACGAGATGTTTTCTTCTGGTTGATGCAAGTTGTAATACGCAGCTTCTGCCTTCGCCAGCACCGAACGCTCTTTTTGGATACTCTAAATTCACGCTGTGCCACCAGGACGCCGTGAGCTTTCGCGTACTCAATTGCATTTTTCTTAGAGGCGACGGGGGATTGCCATCGGCTTCCACTCATCTTGAGACAAAATGTGAAAACGCTGCCTTTAACCAAAA
The DNA here is from genome assembly GCF_052857255.1 of Amblyomma americanum. NCBI lineage: Eukaryota > Metazoa > Arthropoda > Arachnida > Ixodida > Ixodidae > Amblyomma > Amblyomma americanum. The sequence continues at coordinate 151,196,140 of NC_135503.1, forward strand.
TAGCTTCGCAACAACGGAAACACAAAACGGCGGTGCCACAACGTCGCCACGCCGCTGACGGCGATTAAGGCTGTTGAATTCAGCTGCCCATTGTTGCAAGACTTCCGTAGTTTTTCCGGCAATGACCGGTATACAAGACAGGGGTCGACTTTTCGCCATGGCTTTTTGAAAAAAAGTTCGACCTATATTCCGGCTTTTACAGTACGTTTATTCATCTAAATTAATAAACATTGACATTAGACAATAAATTGCATTCGAAGAGTTGTCGAGCACCTTCACAAACCCTCATCCCATCATTTACGACACGGAAACCCTCAAGTGTGTATTTTTTTTCCCAGCTCCAACGAAAGCCCACAAAATACAAAATACTGTTGAATCCCGGCACAACGAATGAAGCTTCAACGAAATTTTCGCCACAACGAAGTATTTTTCATTTCCTGTGAAATGCCCATAGGAGTTAATGTATTAAAATTAACTCGAAAACAAATTACTTTGTGAGCACGCATTCGCTTCTATGAATTTTTCGCCAGCCTTCACCGGTCAGTGGCCCGCCTTTCTTCAAAAGTTGGGTGCTGTACAGGATAATTCCCTGCTAAAGCAGTTGCTTGGAGCAGCTAAATAATGCACGGAATGTATGTTTATTTTCATGTATTCTATATTGAAAAATTTGGTTGGGAGTCGTTTATTCGTCATAGGGAAGCAGCGAGGGGACCTGTTGGCGCCGTGCGAAAGGCCGCCGGCTGTACGATGGCCAAAAACGAATCCAAATCCAGTCGCCAGCCTTCTCAGCAGCCCTTGCCGCCATTTTCTCGTGTGTCGGTGTGTGTTGATCGTCGATCTCTCGCTGCAGCCTGATCTCGTCGATCGCCTCTGCCATGTCGCCGCCAATGAAGAAGCGAAAATTTATTTCGCTAGAAGAAAAGGGTAGAATTATCGCTGAAGCGGAAAGCGGGAAGGCAATTATTGCAGCAGATTTTGGCATCACGCAGAGTTCACTATCGACGATTTTGAAGAATAAGGACAGCATTAGGAAGGCGCTTTGATCGGACACTTCAGCGCAGCACAAGAAAGTGACGCAACCAACGTATGAAGAGCTCGACAAGGCTGTCTATGCTTGGTTCGTCGATACGCGAGCAACAAACAGGCCCCTGAGATGCAAAATTGTACAGCAGAAGGCCCTAAATTATTGTTGTTTGTTAGGGCTGAACGACTTTAAGGCAAGCATAGGATGGCTGAATCACTTTAAAAAAAGGCATAACATCGTCAGCAAGGTTTTGTGCAGTGAATCGGCATCTGCGGATGTTGACGGTGCATCAGCATGGGCGGCGGACAACATGACTGACATAATGAGCAGTTACGCTCCGTCTGATATTTATAACGCAGACGAGACGGGCCTCTTCTATGAGATGCTGCCAGCGAAAAGCTTGATTTTAAAGGGCAGCGTTGCCACGGAGGCCAACATAGCAAGAAACGAATGACTGTGCTGCTATGCACAAATGTGGACAGGTCTGACAAACGCCCTCCTTTAGTTACGACGAAAAGCGCAAAACCGCGCTGCTTCAAGGGGAACAGGAGCCTACCTGTCAAGTACGTGGCAAACAGCCGGTCGTGCATGACCCGTGCCATTTTTGCTGACTGGGTGGTGGCATTTGACGGCGACATGAGCAGACAAAATCGAAAGGTTTGTTTGCTCTTGGACAATTGTTCAGCGCACCGCATTGACGACGTCAAGCTGTCAAGTGTGGAGCTGAAGTTCTTCCCGCCGAACTGTACCTCAGTCATTCAACCCCTGGACCAAGGCATCATCCGGAGCATGAAGTCTTCCTACCGGGAGAGGTTGATCCAGCGGCTGCTCCTGAACACCGACACTGGTAGGGAGACGAAAGTCGATTTTTTCATGGCTTTAGAAATGATGGCTGCGGCATGGAGAGCAACACGGTGCAGCGTGATCCACAACTGCTTCAAGCACGCCGGGTTTGTCGACAGCAAGGCCACCAGCACGACTGCAGCCGAGGAAAGTGTACCGTCATCGACTCCGGGGAGTGACGTTACTTGGAAATCGCTCCAGGAAGCTGGAAACGTCCCTGCTGACATAGCGCTGGACGATTTCCTCGACGCTGATGCGGACGTGACTGTCCACGAGGAACGAAGCGATGAAGACATCATCAAAAGTGTTCGCGAGCCGGAAGAGCCGTACGATCATGAAGACGGCTCTCAAGATTTACCTGCCCTGGCAGCCTCATCGCAGGTACTGGATGCCTTCGACGTTATTAGAAAATTCCTTGGCACACACGATGACGACGCTGCGATGTCGCTGTTAACAGAGTGGAGAGTCGCGTGACACCACTGCTGGCAGTGAAATGCAAGCAGGCTAAGCTCACAGATTTCCGGCAATAAAACTATGTATTGCTGGAGTTATTGCCTTGCATTTTTGGTTAATTTCTCAACAGCGAAATTTCGCGACAACGAAATTTCTCACGCGTTCCGCCGATTACGTTGTAGCGGGATTCTAATGTAAGCCACGCAACTAACGCACTTGCGCGCCAAGATCGTGCTGCTCTCAAGCATGGTTTGAGCAAACGAAATCACCTGCAGCCGAGACTCAGTGGCCACGCTTCAGCGAAACTCGTGAAACGCTGAAGCTGGAACAGGCCTTTGAAATCTGCGCTGTCGGCCAGCCTCGCTTTGCAATGCTCCTGTACGTCAGCCGCCTAACCACATGATCAAGCACGTGAGGGCAGCTCCAGAACTATCGCGCTGGCTTTGGAAGTAGGGATACTAATCGGGAACACAAGGAAAGCGGATAGGAGTTCATTGAAATGATGTTGCATGTCGAAAATGAGCTTCTAATTGATGGAGCTAAACACAGTGTTCAGGAAAAAGAATCACTACCTGCTGCAAATAGGGGTACATTCATCTCCAATAATCTTCTTTTGGAGTAGAATTCATGGTGAGTGGAATGCTTTTTCTTTCATCAGTGCATTTTCGCTTCACTGTTCGGGACCTCATATACAACGAATTTGGTACTAAAGTTCATTATAAGCGGGTTTGGGAATATTGAATTACCGTATTTGCACGATTGTAAGTCAACTGGAATGTAAGTCAACCCATCCACATCACATTTCTGAAAAAAAAATAAAAGCTTGGAGGTCGTTTACACTTGGCCTTTGATAATAGAACGCGATACCACTATCCCGCGGCCTCCGCTTATCGCCAGCCGCTATCGGCTGCAGCGCACAAGAGCGCCCGTGGGCACATTTCAAAACGAAAATGTATTAGTCACTAGACTACTCGTCCATGCTTGCGCCATCGTCCTCACTAGCGCTGCCGCCGTGATCGCTGCAGCGGTCCCACAGCTCATCATTCTAACATCGTCGTGCAGCAAAATCCCGCACTTCGCAAACAGCCACATCATGACATAGCATGGAAGAGCTAAAAATTTTGCCTCGCTGCAGCTGCCACAACTGTATCACCCATTGCGAATGTCGAACTTGCATCCCAACGCACAGTTGTTCGTTTCTTCGGCACAAAAAATGACAGCCATCTTGGATGTAGCAGTGAACTAGCGCCGTTGGCTTACCAGACCGGGAGCACAAATGACGACTGACAAAGCACTACATTAAAATCTTGTGAAACGTGGCCAGCAGTAGTGAAATGCGTCAGACAGGGTTTGTACAGGCTTTGAGGGCACAAATTCAAGGGTTTTTAAGGACTTTCAAGGCCCCCAGAAGTTTTTTTCAAGGACTCATTTCGATACTCAATTTAGTACCCTTTATAGTAAAACAACTTTTTTAAAACACGCTGTAACAAATTTATTGAACACTAAAAAAAGACGCACTTACAGACTAGACTAGTTTAATACTAAACTAAGACAGGTTGCAACAAGTATTCATGAAAGCTCCTGAAGCTTTGTGATTATTTCTTGCTTGATTTTCAGAAGTTCTTCAGTCTTGCTTTTTGCCGTTTTCCTAAGGCAATTTGACTTCGCAATGTGCACGACGTCGCCCGTCTCTTCTGGTTTCTCAGCCAAGTTGTCTGCTGAAGCTGTCAGATCAGCAACGGTTGCTTCAAGTCTTACTTTCTTTCGCTTTAAGGTATCAATTTCTTCCTCAACAAGACGCCTCTTTGACTCCTTTGCTTCTTCAAGTAGCTCCTTTTTCTGTGCCTCCAGATATGCCTGATAACGATGCCTTGCAGCTGAAACGGAGGTCCTCAACTCCTTTGTTACAGGAATGTTAAGGATGCCACCTGCCTTGTCAACGGCGTCACATATAACGCGTTGTGAGATATACGACACACTTTTCAGGTTTTCCACACAGACCTGCCGGTTGACACTAAACCCTCTTTCCACAGTTCCCTGGCCGTGGCTGAGCACAAGCAAAAGTTGGACTACTGTCCAGAGCTCAGCGTAGGATGAATTGAACTTTAGGAGTTCTAAGAAAAAAATGTCTAGCCTGTCAGAGCTCTTTTCAAACAATTGCAGCTTATGCTTCTCCATCTGCAGCATTTCGGCGTACTCAGAGAGAACAGAGTCCCGTTGGTGATTGCTCAACCTTTTTGCAGCGATGAGGGCATTCAAAACATTCTTGAGTCCTGCTAGGCACTGGTCTGGCTTGGTGCACATTTGACGGGGATCCAGTGAGGAAAGGCCTCTGACCAAAGGGAATCTTAAAGAACTCTTCTCAAGAACCTTTTTACACACACTAACAAGGAACTGCTGGCATTCCATTTTAAAAGCAAACGCATCTTTTGCACTGACCTTGGAATTCTTCAAAATTTGTTCAGCTGCATAACCAATGTCCACTTTCTCAAGTGCTGTGTGATTGTTCACGTCTTCAATGTTGATTTTCAACAGGCCTGCAGTCCCAACTGACGCAGAGAGAACTGAACACTTCACAAACTCTGTGAGAAGCTTCCTGACAATTGTTTCGAGGTCCCTTGCCAGAAAAAACACAAGTGGTTGGTCTGCCTGATAGTCCGTCAGGAAAGGTTTCAGAATCAGTGCAATCCGAAGGGCAAAGTTAAGTTTTGCGGGGACTAGTGGGTCACTGGAGAAACTGAGCAAGTTTTGAAAGGAGGCACATTTCGGCTGGTTCACTTCTTTCTTGCTGACTCAATGTAAATTCTCACACCAGGCCACAGCGAAAGGGCTCGTTCAATTACCGGAACGTTTTCAACCCAGCGATGGGCGACGTACTTCTCGCCTCGCCGGGGAATCTTCAAACAATGCACTTAGACTAGACAACAGAATGTCCACTCCCCACTTGCTGGCAGTTACACCCGCCCTGTAGGCGTTGTGCACAACGTGCAGACCGCAAGTGCCTAAATCTAGGCATTGTACTTGATAGTTTTTTTGCAGGTGCTCCTGAAAGCTTCTGAAAAATTTCAAGTTGACATTCGGTCCGTCCATGGACACTTGTAGGATCTTAACAAGCAGTAATGGCTCCAGTGCCTTCAACAATTTATCCTCGATGTCACCTGCAGTCGCGTGGCCCATAAAAACGGATGTGAAGTACCTTGTTGTTATTTTCTGAGATGCATCCCAGTACCTGACGTGTATATCCATCTGCTTCTGATGGAGGTAATCATTTGCGGATTCATCAAACAGAACGACGTAATAGTCGCACTTATCTATTGCCCGATGAATGGATGATAGAAAGAATGGTCCAAGACCATGACACGCCAGGTACGCGCACTTTTTCTCTCCACATGTGAAGACCTTCGCCACTTCGCTATCGGGAAACATTCTCTTGAACAGATCGCTTGTGTGGGCGGATGAGCTGTACGAGTAATGACACGTGACAACTTTCAAAGCCCACAATATTTCTGCTTCTGTCACTAAATCGTGAGCCTTGCTTGCGACGTTCAAATTCGGGGACTGAGTTTCGACCACATGAACGGATTCGCCACACTCGCGCGATGTCACGTAGTTCTACATGGAGCTACCTGCTGCGTTCTTCATGCTCGCGCTGTGTTTCGAACTCCTCTTGTGGCTCTTTAGCGCAGACTCTCCCATCGATGAGATGTCAAACACTTTTCCGCACGGTCTGCATCTAGCACGATGCGAACTCGTGGTGTCCGGCGCAATCCAGTCTTTGTACTCGTCATGGCTAAGCCACGATCGCTGGAAATTGCATTTCCCAGGCATTGTGCGCACACACAATTACGCCCACGTCCAGCGCGTGCCACAATACAAGTGCTCTGAATAAGCCAACGGGAGGCGATTAACAAGCAGTATGAGGACGGCAACTATAAAAAGTGCGCGACCGCAGCGAACAAAAAAACACAACCCGACAACATGGAGGACGAACGCCCGAACCGGACTGGATTTTCTTGGCTTGGATCGGGAGGCTACCTTCGCTTTCAAGGTGGCCAGCTGATCAACGGGCAATCGCTGAACGGCGCCAATGACTATCATCACGGAATTCAAGGGTTTTTCAGGAACCAATAAATATTTCAAGGTTTTCAAGGCCTTGAAAATCACATTTTCAAATTCAAGGGTTTTCAAGGCTTTCAAGGACCCGTGCGAACCCTGTTCAGAGCCAAAGAGAAACTATGTTGAGCGGCGTTGGCTCTTCTGTCGGCTGTCGACACTTCCCAACGCCGCTGCGGTTCCGAGTGGAGGTGCCGCCGCTATTGGAACAGCGGACCTCCCATCAACTATAGATGTTAGCGCAGAATGCACGGTTGAAAGTAAAAAAAAAAAAACTTGGACGACGCCTATTAAGAGCAGAATGCGAATACAATATTGGGCCGCCACCGCTTATCAGAAGACGCAATCTGCGGCCACGTGTGGGGAGTGGGCAGGTGCCGGTTTGCTGCTTATCGACAGCCACCATCGGCCGCCGCGCGCAGTGTGGGGATGCCGGTTCTGTGCGCTGACACTGCAGCTGCTCAAGGCCAGCACCAAGAGCGATGCGACGGAGCCAAGCAGCAAAAATTCAGCCGCACTGTAGCACGACTGATATTTCATTTTTCTCGCCTTTATTTATGGTGCGATGCTTTGTTTTCGACCCCCCAACTTAGGATTTTCAAAATTTGAAAAATAGGTCAACTTGCAATTGTGTAAATACGGTATTCCATATAGCAACAAACTGCATTGAATCACACTCGTTATAACCAGGTTTGATTGTACTCCTTTGTCACCTAGGTCCTGCCTACATGCCTGTGCACGTGGAATTCGTCATTCACTAGTTTACATTCACAATCCGCTATGAGACTTCATACCACTCCTGGCACAGTGACGCAGCGCTTAAGCGATGCACCATTGCCTGGGCAAATGGCTGTTTCAAGCATAGCCATGGGTGCAGTGCAATTTGAGAGAGACAGGTTGCTCCTGCTGAGCAAGCTCTCGTGACCAATCATTAATTTAACTGCCACCTGCCATGGTGGACATTTGCTCACAATCCAGTGGGCAATTTGTGATGACAAAACAAGGTCATGTGACCCAGTTGGCAGGTGGGTGACTGTTTCTACAAAGATTTTTCTCTCACATCCTCACTGCCAACGCCGACATTAGATTTTCTGCTGAACTGTACCCTTAAGGGGGGACACCCCTCTCAGAACTTTTTTCCTTATTTATGGGTGGATCTGGTTGAAACTTGCACCATTTGTATATTTTTGCATGCTGATTTCAAATATCTGATTAGTTTTCTTGTAGATGAAATAGTTTTCAAATTTTCACCTAATTCATGTTGCTCATTTGGAGGTGGGCTAATTAATAAACACTCTATGGCACGATGAGAATAGATTTGCCAGAGTGATCTAGGAGGATCATAGAGTGCAACAAGACACGAATTAATGTGCTAGAAGAATTTCAACCAAAGTTACACCTAGTCAAACTTTTGTGACAAAAAGCCCAAGTTGGCACCCAAGATTGATAATTAATTTTGTAAATGTTGCCGTGTAATAACTGAACATATATTAGACTTAATGCACTGTCCAAGAGGTTTTCTTTCTAACAGAACAAGAATGAGAGCTATAGCACAAATAGTTTAAGAGATATCGCTCCTCCAAAATTGCAGAACCCTGAAAATTGCAGTTTTGAGAAAACGAGAAAAAACACCTCACAGTATCTACATGTAAATTATGACAATGATTGATATGTCAACATGATCAGAAACACGTGGAAAGTGAATTAACGCAAAAATTAATGGCTTATGCCAATTTCAGCCTAAGTTATGCAATAGGAAACTTTTGAAAGGAAAGGTCCATTTGGGTACCCAAGACAGATAACCTTCTCAGTAAATTTTTTCTTGTGGTCATTGCATTTACCTTGGTGTCATGTGACTCACAAGGTTCCCTTTCTAGCAAAAAAAAAAAATTATAGCAATAGTGAGAACATGACCAAAGATATTAATCTTTCAAAAATGCAACACCACCAAAATTGGGGGATTGTGAGAAGCACTCAAGCCTCACAGCGTATTTAATCAGGGAAGAAAACCCCAAAGACCTTTGCATGCTTTCAAAATGCACCAAGAGCATAGTCAGATTGCATGCTGTCGCGGTGCTTCTTTTTTTCCCGCTTTAGCAAAGCCAAGCGAAGCCGCCCGCTTCTTCGCAGAACGCGTGTTACGGCGCAAGTCCTTTTCTTCAGCTCTCCTGGAGACAGTTGCTGGCACGTTCGCGTTGCATTTTAGCAGAATTGCTGTTGCTGTATGCTTGAAGCCGGCATTGAAGCGCAGCACAGCTTCTGCTGTGGCTGCTCCACAGCAAACAGTAACGAATGCCGCTCTTTGTGGGTCAAGGTGCAGATGATCGATTGGAAGCTCTCATTTAAATTCTGGGTCTTCCCCCGAATGCACCTCTGCAGCAGGCTCTTCTCTGATAAGCGACTGTACACGGGCAAAAGAGCTTCAGCCACATCGCTTGGCAGACTGTATTTATGCTTCGGTTCGGGCTCCTCTTTTGCTTTTGCAGCGTTGTGGCGGCACCAAGACTGCTCACCAGTGGAACACAAAGTGTGATTGGGGGCAGTCATCAGTAGACGTGACGTGGTAATATGTCACCATCACGGCTCGCTGCATGGCATCCGCATTACCTACATTTGACCTTAGCGCTCGGCCATATTATGTAGCTAGCTTGTCAACTAGATCATCTGTGAGCCTTCCTCTGCCACCAAGACTTTGTTTTCCTGCACCCTTGTGCCTCTGCAAGAGGTTGCGCAAAGCTGCTCCCATACGCTTGTGCACATGGTTTATGCAATCCTCCTTGACTACTTCAATGTAGCCATAGATTTTAGCATCTTGAAGGGCATTAAACGTGCGACTGTCCCCATCGCAAAACATCGTTGTGTAGCGCATGTTGTGGCGCTGTAGAGACCTCTCAAATAGAATTTTGCCTGCCTCTACCTCCATTTGGCCAGCCTAGCAGTTGGTGTTCTTTTGGCACTCGTGGCACGATCTCCAGAGTTCATAGCTGTCAGTGTTTGGCTTTGGGCCAGTTTTGCAGCCCAGACAAAAGTTTGACAGCACCACATAATCGAGCACATAACCAGTGAAGAGTTCCACTACGGCACCGGCGCCTATATGTGACGAGTGCCCGCGCGTCATCCATGTGCCGTCATAACACACGGCAATGTTCCCCCTGTGCCCCAAAACACGTCGTCATATACCTTCGCCACTGCCTGCACGGCCTGTGCCATAGCTGCCGCGGCTGCCCGAGTAGCAGCAGGTTGCAGTGTGTTTTTCAAGTGCCGTTGAAACGTCTTGTTGTGCATGCCAAGCCGCGACAATCCCATCGCCGAAAAGATATCGTTCACTGCTGTCTGGGCGTTACCGGTTGACAGCATTGCTCGACTAACAAAAATATTGAGCTCGAAAGGATTTCACTTTTTCTCACCGTCAACCCTCCGCGACTTCCACTCGGCTACAATCTCACCACAGTTGTCACATAGCACGACCAGTTTCACGGCGAGGCCATAGCTCTCGTCGCTGGTAATCAACCTCACGCATCCGCGACACGTTTTGCACCGCACGGCATCCAAGCGGACGTTCGCAACGCTGAGGTCAATTATTGCATAGGAGGCTGTTCCGTCTGCGTCTGATCCTGCGGACGCACCACTTCCATCGGCGAACAGCGCGGTCTTTCGTGCTGTCGCCTGCGTCGATTCCAGTCGATCAAGTGTAGACTGCTCACGGGCACTCGCTTGAGTTATGTCACTGTTAGTGACAGGCGCGGTGTCAATTCGTACGCGACTACAATCGGTACGAAGAACACCGCCGTTAACCAGCGGAGACTGAGAAGCGTCGCCGCCCGCAACGTGACCGTCACTCAATCCCGTACCACTGGCGCTTTCTTGTTGCACAGTATGCAACAATGTCGCGTCATTAACAAGTTTTTTCCTTTTGCACGTTTTCGCCTGAACTTGTGCACAGAGCGGTACTTCTTCGCGCCTCCTGGCATGGTTCTCGCGTTGGACTAGCGTGGGCGGCAGAAGGACAAAATGGCGTCGCCGGGCGTCCGCTTTCCATGGCTAGCTTGCCGGAACCAACCAGACGACGCCATTTTTATCACGTGCCTAAACCAGCCAATAGCAGCGCGCGCCGCTATTTATTTTTTCTTTCGTTTCTTTGGCGAATACGGCATGTACAGGGTTGCTGCTCGAAAGAAAAATAAGCCGAAAGCCCGCGCTTTCGAACGAGGCCAAAATGGCCGCGGTAGAGCACGTAGTTTCGATGTGCCGGGCGATCGAAATTAGGTGTTGTTTGTCCACAATTTAAAGGGCAGTGGGTGTGGTATAACCGCTATAACTGCTTAATTATGTGAGGTATAATGATAAAAATTTGCATACAGATGCGGAATGGTGCGGGGAACAGGAAAATTAGAAGATTGAAAATCTGATTTTTGGGCCGATTTTCGGTGCCAAAGAGCCTAGTCCCCCCTTAACTCTTTCCTTACCGCGGAAAACGGCAGTTTTTGCTGTGTCGACAAAATATTTTTTTTCTTGGGAGAATTTTGTTGCTCAATGAATTGTTATATATGAAAATGTAGCTGATTGTTTTGCCTTTCCAATGTAGTTAAATACAAAGTAATCACTGCACCATTTTTTGACATTTTATTTCTGAAATCTGAAGAAAAGGAAGAAAAACCTACATGCGAAGACACAAAATTGACACTATACTTCACCACACATAGAATAAAAAGAAACTGGAATATACATATGATTGTGCGTGAACTCAGGTACACTTCCTGAAAATTTGAGCGCTCTAGGTAAAAAATTACATTTTCAAGTGAGCTTTGAACTCAGCGCCCATGACGCATGTGCCAATCGGCGAAACAGTTGTGCGTTGTCGTGAAGCACAGGTGCGCTTCACAGGTTCTGCAAAAAACATTTGTCTTGAGTTCTTTCTTTGTGTTCTCATAACACTGCCTGCAGTTCCTTCGGTTGTCAACCTTCTCAGGCTTATGGCGAATCCAGGGGGGTGGCAGATAAGATATGCCGGCTGGTTGATCGTCATCAAGATTCAAAATTTGCTTGATGAGCATCTCTCGGAAAGAAAGCTGGTCAAAGCGGGCACTCAGACGTAGCTCAGGAATATCGGGGCACTCCTTCCGATGCTCTTGAAACAGAATAAAACTATTTACACAGGCTATATCTATGCAGTGAAAAAAGAGTTTTCCACCAGCGCACACATTTACGAAGCACATTGTACGTTCCAATGATCTGGTCTGACTTGTCAACACCCAGCATACCTTCGTTGTACTCATGCACCAACAAGGGCTTTCTTATGGTCCTCTCGCTCCACTTGTTGCCCGCTTTTATACGTCTCTTTGCAGGCACATGTTCATTGGGTGTAGGAATGGTGCTCATAAGACTGACAGCCCGACGGTCCTTCCACTGAAGAAAGAAAACGTTTCCTTCCCTCATCCAACGGATGTCTCCACGTTCTGCTTTCTTTTCCCATTTTGAATCTTTTAGATCGACAGGAAAGACTCGACTATCTTTTCTCGTTGTTCCACACGCCAGCGTTTTGCACTGAAGGAGGTGTTCGAAAAGGTGCTTCGAAGTATAAAAATTGTCCATGTAAATTCTGTATCCCTGTCCTAAATATTTATCACAAAGTTTACTGACTACATCAAAAGCCAATCCATGTGGTCCCGGTGTCTCCCGCTTGCCCGTGTAAACGAAGATCTGTAGTGTGTATCCAGTTTCTGACTCAGCTAAAACCCACAATTTGTAACCCCACTTCGTCACCTTGTCCCGAATGTATTGCCTGATTCCCGAGCGTGCTTTAGATTTTACCATCCTTTTAATCGACTGAAATGGCTTCCCGTGGCTGAAAAAGTCGTGCCGACGTCTCGTTGATTTCTCGAAGTAGCGGGAGTACCTTCCGCAGTTTGCCAGCTGAATCATCATCCTCAGGGTCTGAGACATGCAAAAAAGCAAGCAGGGAGAAGAAACGCTTCCTGCTCATGATCTTCCCTGGGAGCTGACCGCCGTTCCGGTGTTCCAATACAAGTGGAGGCGAGGTAGTTGCACTATGCCCATGTAAATCAAGAGCCCAATGAAATGCAACATCCCAGGGGGCGTGACCTCTAGCCAAGAGCCATCTGGCTGAGCATAGCTCGGCTTCTCAAAAATCTTCATCCACGCATACTTGTTTGTGTGTGCACAGAAAGTGGCAATCATGTCAGCGGTAAAAAACATCATGAACATGTCCAGTGCACCGAGAAACCTCCGCGTCTCACTCCGGCGCATCACGTCCAAGTGTACGCCCGGTGCGCGTTTCGGTGAGAACCTGACTCGGCATGGCGTGTTTGGCAAAATATCGCCTCCGTATGTAGTTGACACCCTGAAATAAAAACGTAAACAGGTGTCGTTGCTTACAAAGCACGCGCACCGCATAAAAACAATACTGATATCCGAAACTATGCTTACCTTGCCACACTAGTTGAAGGTCCGGGCTGCGTAGACGAATCATCACTGTCTGAGTCGAAATCAGACGATCCAATGTCCTCTACGGACTCCTCACTACTGCTCATACTCAGAATATTGGCATCAGAAGCAGCGGAATCACTTTTAGATCACTTCTTTTCTAGCAGCGCGTCACGTGTTCTCAGCGCGAAGTCGCGAAAACTCCGCACTACCTCCTCCGCGGGTTTTTTTTTTTCCGCAACAGCCTTCGCGCCGGAACGCAAAAAAACACAACGAAAACGTGCAGTAGTTCTTTTATTAGTGGCCAGATGGCGCCACACGCCCGTAAGCGCGAGTTTTATTTTTGGCGGGGCGTTCAAAAATTGTCGATCCATTGCGTTCGATGCTCTATGGCGCGGTAAGGAAAGAGTTAAAGGGACTATGCAATGAATAAAAAGTCGCTTGTAAATGTTTTCAATGCTTAGAAATGATGCTAAGAAGCACTTACACCAAGTATGAGTCTTCGGAACTGAGCCGGCAATTTATTATGAATTTTTAAAAACCGTGTTTAATATTCGCAGGCCGATTGGTGTGCTCGTAGTGACCGATTTTGAAACTAAAATCGTGAAAAAAGACGTCACTGTACCCATGCCGTCGCCAGGCCACCACACGCTCTCATTCGCTGGAGCCTGGGCAGCCACGACGTCACGGGCACACTTAAGGTAGCCGTGAAAATCGTCTGCTCGTGCCGCCGCGCGACCCTCTCGGGCAAGTGCGAGCCAGGGCATTCCCCTTCGCGCGTATGGTTTCAATTTTCCTCTGCCATCTCCTTCTGTCGGGAGTTCCGGAGCCACTCGCAGTGGCTCGCCGATTCACTACTGTCGTCACTGGCGTTCAGCCGGTACGGCGTGAACGCATAGGGCTCGATGCCCATCGCGGCCGTAAGAGCGAGCAGTCGCGCCTCGAGGTCCCGGTCCATTACTGCTAACTACAACAGATGACAAGCAAAGAACCCCGACGCTGCTGCTGGAGTGCTAGGAGCGACAACCGGAAGTTGCAAAGGGAACGTCAGCGGAAGACGTGTTCATAGTTCGGGCCCAGTCCCAGACCTGTTTTCTTTATTTTTCTGGTGCCCCGCGTGTACGAGTTGAGTGGGGAGAGGAGGAGCGTAATTTTTAATCGTCTATATCTTGGTTGTTATTGATGCTAGCTCAAAAATTCTTGCGTTGGGGTGACAAGTGATGAAATGTCTATCTCTCGTCTGCTTTACGTAATCTCAATTAATTTATTGTATAGTCCCTTTAACGCTATTGCATTAAAATTCTTTCTGCCAGAGCCCAAAGAGTGTTTCATGCCTGAAATTCTACCACAACTTCAGAACACATGGTTGGCATGAACATAAGGACACAACAACCTGCAAACTTTTACTTCACTAATGAAGTGGCTCCAAGGCATGCTGTAAATGAAAACTTCAGATTGATTGCCACTACATGGAGGTTTTTTTGACAAGCCCCAAAACCTCCAGTGATGTACTTGCAAGTGGTTCAGGACACCCCCGTCTCCGTTGAGACAGCACAGCAAATGCTAGCATTGTGTTATCCTCAAGTGACTGCATTTTCGCACCACGCCACACAGACGGGGACAGGGCAGAAAAAGGGTTCTGACCTTGGCAACCAGGCTCTGGAGGGCGTGGCTGCTGTGCTCCAGTACACGGAAAGCTGCACAGCGCACGACCAGTGCCAGGCCCGTGCCGCGCAGCAGCTCATGGCCATCGGGCAGCTGGGATTCCAGGGATCCCCAGTGGGTCGCCTCCACCCCCTGCAGGGCCAGCACGTCCACTTCAGATGCCTCCCGCAGTGCCCGTTCCACGCTTGCCTCCGCCAAGTCCAGCCACGACACTGAGAACACTCCCCGTTGGGGGCCCACCACGTCCCCATTTTCCCGGGGCACTGACTGACCCCCTAATGCCGGTGGGGGACCTCCCGCCATTCTGGGAGGAACTGCTGGCACAGGCACTGCAGGCGTGGGAACTGCCACTTGGGGAACTGCCAGAGAGGCCGCCAAAGGCGGTGAGGCCACCGTAGGCTTGGCAGCTTCCAAGGGCCCTGACGCGACTGCACCACCACCACTGTTCGAGAGCGTGTTGCACGGCTTCTCAGAACTGGCCTTCTCGGGGCTGAATTTCTCTGGACTCGCCTTGTCTGCACTGAGAAAGTTAGGAGGAACGACCGGCTGGCTTCCAACGCTCAGTTTTTCGGGGCTGAGTCTCTCGGCGACACTGGTCTTCTCCGCACTCGGCTTTTCAACGGGCGTGTTTTCCTGGACTGCCGGCTTGTCAGACAACAGCTTTTCTGTGCTCAGTTTAATGGGGCTTGCCTTTTCAGAAACTGGCTTCTCCATGCTTGGCTTCTCCATGCCTGGCTTCTCTGTACTTGCTCTTTCGGCACTTGGCTTCTCAGGACTTGGTTTCTCGGGGCCCACCTTCTCTGCCCTCGGCTTTTCGGGGCTCACTTTTTCGGGGCTCAGTTTTTCGCGGCTTAGCTTCTCGGGGCTTAGCTGCTCGGGGCTCACTTTATCGGGGCTCACTTTATCGGGGCTAGGCTTTTCAACAGGTGGCTTTTCAGGAGTCAATTTCTCTGCAGCTGGCTTCTCAGAAGCCGGCTTTTCTGGGCTTGACTTTTGCGCATGCTGCTTCTCAGGGCTGTGCTTCTCCCCTGGCAACTCATCAGTGCACGGCTTTTCAGGAGTGCTGGCTGCAGGTTCTGCAGACAAAAGACACCAGTGAAACAACGGATGAGTGGGAGCTCAAACCACAACCATTCACCCCATAAGAAATTTATGCTCCAAGAGACACGCCGGCATCGGAACAAAACAGGATAGGGGATGGAAGTTTGCATCGGTATCGAAGGGCAATATTTTGATGAGAAAAATGGAAACTTCGAATGTAATGTTCATAATCTGTGTGGATGATATGAGCAAAATAGTTTGATTACTAATGCTCATACTGACATTGACTCTTTTCTCTTGCAATGTCTTTGACCATAGATATAACTGACCTATTACGCAGTGATAAAAGTATGTCAACGTTTTATTGTAATATCTGCACTGCAAGAAAAACCTGAACCTTCCGATGGCCTATTTCACAAGACAATCGCAATCGTTACACATCGTAGCACTTACCGAAACATAGCTGAAAAAAATAAGGAGCAAATTACAATTCCTAACTACAATACAATACCTCATCCGAAAGGAGAGGGTGTTGCCCTTTTTTGTTAAAAATGGTCTTATTTTCTCGTGCTTGGCACCAGTCATCTGCAGTTGCCTAGACATAGAGGCACTGTTCATAAAACTGGAGCACTCATTCGTTTTTGGTGTTATTTACCGACAAACAAATTCACGTCTCTCATCCTTTCTTGGAAAACTGGAAGGCATTTTATCAACTCTTACCATACACGCACAATGCATAATTATTGTTGGTGACTTCAACAAACACTGACACAAGTACTAAACACCACAAAGGCTACTTGGACCTGTTGGCGTCATACAACCTCCATAGTATGATTAATATACCCACACGTGTAACCATTATTGATCGTGCATTAACAAACAGAGAGGAGTCATGGTGTCTACCAAATTATTTTCAAATTCCCTGACTTTTCCAGGTTTTTCCTGGACACTACCATTAAATTCCCTGACCCACGTCCTAGATAATAATTTAGACCGCTGCCATAAAAACGCAATATATTACACAGGTAGGCATTGCGCTCAAAGCAAAATATTTTATTCAGGTACATAAAACCGCTTATCCACTATTAAAGAAAGTAAAGCTGTATTTCTTTTGTGTTAGTGAGTGCACTCTTCCACTGTTGTGATCAGCTGCTGGGCTATACACCCCAGCAGAGGGTGCAGGGTGGCTCTGCAACGCAGCTTTTTGCCCTGCGTCCTCTCTCCTTTATTGCTGATGCAACCTTGAGAGTGTTAATAAAATATATCATTCATTCAATTCAAAAATCATTGACTAGCTGTTTCAAGCATGTTTCAGGGACTTAATTTCTTCCTTAAGACGAGACGCCTGCAACTGTGCATCGCTGATGACCTTTTGCTTCTTTTGTTGAAGCTCCTTGACAAGAACAGCTACTCTTTTCTTCTTCCTTTCAGCATCTGATGCATCCATTCTCTCTTGCCTCTTTCTTTGCAACTCCTCCTTCCATCAGGCGTTGGCACCGCGAACCATTTGCAACATTGTGTTTGTAACACAAATTTTGGCAAACCCCTCCAACAGCTGGAACTACGTCATGCACCACTCTTTGTGCAATCAGTGACTGTTCTTATAGGTTTTTGACAAGGTATTCTTTGTTTACAGAAAATCGTCGTTCCACAGCTGCATTGCCATGAGACATGCAAAGAATTAGCTTGACGAACGAAAATAGCTCTTTATGGTCCTGTGAACACAACTCAAACCAGAGCGCATCCAGCCTCAGTTCCTTTCTGTCAAAGCTCCTCAATGGCACCTATACAGAGCTCAATGAGCATACCTCGACATAGGAACAATGGGTACGCTCAGCTTCTAAGCCAGTCAGCCCCTGGCGCTCCGTTTGCACCTCCAGTGCAATGCACACCTTTTTAGCACCAACCTCTGGGGTCAATACACTAGTAGGGTTCAAGCAGCTTGCAGCTCTGGTCAGCTTGTATTGCAAAGGTGACCTTTCCATCACCTCTTCACGAAGGAAATAGTCTTTTTTGAAACTGAGCAAAGTCAGTTGCGACGGTTTTAAGATCTTGCTTGAAGCTCATTTTTCACATCAAACCCAATGTCGAATGCAGCAGCAGCAACCATGTTATCTGTGCTCTCCAAGTCAATCCTAAGCAGCTTGGAGGATGTGTTGGCAGCTTGGAGGATCTCTTTTCGGATGATTCTACCAAGCAATGACCAAGCGCTACTTTATTCAACGCAGCGTTCTCATCCGTCTTTACTAATGAAACCGATACGCAACTTCATACATCTAATTTACTCTTTGAGCATGCTATGCCGGTAGTCGCATTTTCCTCACTGGGTATTGCGTCCTTAATTAGAAACATGGAAATCTCATCTTCATCTGGTGTAGACAATATTAACTCGAAACTCCTAAAGAACACTAATGATATTTGTGCCGAGTTCTTATGCTTACTTTTTACCCAGTCACTCTCAACAGGACAACTACCGGACGATTGGAAAACTGGAAAGGTCGTTCCAGTCTATAAATCAGGTAACAAAGATTCGCCGTTAAATTACCGACCCATTTCCCTTACTAGTGTGCCCTGCAAACTAATGGAACACGTCATCTATACTCATATTATAAACTTCCTCGACTCGAACAATTTTTTCCATTCGTCCCAACACGGTTTTCGGAAAGGTTTTTCTTGTGAAACGCAGCTAGCCCTATTCATTCATGATTTACATGCTAATCTCGATTCTAACCTACAGACCGACGCCATTTTCCTGGATTTTGCAAAAGCATTTGACAAGGTACCTCATAAACGCTTAATCCTAAAACTTTCCCGTTTGAACTTGCGTGTGCATGCATGCGGATGCATACACGCAGTACATGAGGCATCGATACGCAAGGCCAGTCTATTATTGTAGCGCCTTTCATTCATGTACCAGTCCTGTGCTTTAAAGCTGTAGCATTACAGATACGATCTGCAGCAAAATTTTTACAGTATACCCACTTGTTCTAGATGAACGTTCAGTCAGCTGATAACTTTTGTGGATCAGTTATGTGTGCATTCCTTGCCAGCAGCAAAAGCAGAACCCTATCCAGAACCTATCCAGACTCTTTTCCGGTTACAGTCCTCAGGAGATCACGAATGTAGAAATCACAATGACCACAGCGCAGAGTCAATCACCTTGCAGGGTCGATCGTCTTCTGCAGTGGTATACCAGTCATACTTATTGCATAGCAAACAAACGCGATAATCAGAGTACGGCGTGTCGTCTTATGAGGAACGCACGGGCAGTTTTTCCCTCCGATTTGGTGTTGACTGAAAGACGTTAGATTGCAATTGCTCATCGCATGCGTCTGAGGATTTCTTGAAGCTTACACAGCATATTGTGCACCGAAGGCACACACTAGCGTCGTCGTTCGGTTGCAACCACGATCAACTGTTTGTTCTGCAGTCTGCGACAGCCCTCAATAACATCAGGTCGCTGTTTTCGATCTCAAGCAGCCTATTTCTGCCATACGCGTGCGTAGTAACGAGACGCAGCAGAACACGAAGCTATGCAGAGCATCTGCCCTCCGTGATCCGTGTATAGCTTGCCGCCGTGATTGCCAGCAGGCTGATTCTGGTGGCCACCAGCCCATGTGACCATGATGCGCTTTCCTGTCAGGGGCGAGCTTGCTGGCAGCCAGCGGGCTGCCCGAGCGTGGTAAATCGAAAAGGCCCTGTGGTCATACCAGTAACACAAGAGCTGAGTGAGGAGTACTCCTGCCCAGTAAGACACACCCTGACGGCAGACTGTCCAGTGTACAGTCAAGGAAAGCATGACATCACCTTCTTCCATCCCTGTGTGCCATCTTATTTTTTTCACTTTAATGTTTCACTGTTCAAAAAGCCTTCAAGTACTCCCCAGACAGTTCTGGACAGGAAAGACACCGACATGTACTGCCTCAGCAAAATGTTTCTCATAAAGGGAAAAGACTTGCCCTTTTCCTTCTCGTCCTCAGGTGGGGTGGCAGCCACTGGCTTGGAGACCTCTCTCTTGCCCCCTTCATCCTTGTCGGCCTCGTTCCCCTGCTCCATGGGCTCCTCAGCAGCAGCCTCTGCAAGTCAACCGCCATTCAAAGGCTTACGGGCCTCAAAGAGCAGTTGTGTTGTGTTTTATGGCACATAGGCAACTGAGACCATCATGCGCCAAGAGCAAGGTATAGGAAGAGTCTTTTGTTGAATATTATAGAAATGCAAGAATCATCCTTGCTCTAGCGGCCCTCAAACATTAATATTACCCAGTGAACACATACACAAATTTTATAAATGGCTACAATTAAAAGCTTTAAAGAGGGCCGGGTACCCTCAGTAGCCTTCATTGGCTGCGGAAGGACATCGAGGCTCCCAACCAATCAAAATAAAAGCCTCAGCTTTCTTCTCAGGCATGAGAAATTGGCTGAGGTGTACTAAAATTCAAGCAAACCAGTGGGTAAAAATTTAGAGTCTCTTGAGAAATCCCGTTTCGTTAAGAAAGCTAAAAACACGATATATTAACAATTGCATCATCTCCTAAAAGCAGTGCGGGATGAAAAGGAATGCATTTATTATAAAATTCAGTAAAATACGCTTTTCTTAGTTCTTCCAGTTCCACACAAGAGAATAAAATGTGGTTAACCATGAGTTCATCGCCACATTCTTGGCAAACAGGTTTGTCTTGTTTTGTTAGTAGGAAGTTGTGCGTAAGGTGCGTGTGGCCTGTTCGGAGACGGCATAAGATCACTTCCTTGAAATGTTCTTGGTGCACACACGACTTAAATTCACCTAAAACTGGTTTTACCAAGTGTAGTTTATTTTTGACCTCATTGTTCCAAGCCGACTGCCATTTTTTTCTTAGTTTCCTTGCTACTAATTTCATGCAATCATTAAACGGCATATTTACTTTCATTATTTCCTTGCCACGAGCTTTACCAGCACACACATCTGCTCTCTCATTGCCTTTTATTCCCACATGACTCGGGACCCAGCACAGTTTTATATTTTGTCCTTGAGCTGTGGCAGTTACTATGTTGTGTATGGTGTCACCAAGCAGAGGGGAGCTTGCATTTTTAGAATGGAGAGCTCTAAGTACACTTAAGGAGTCTGTGTAAATAACAGCATTTTTGAGGTTCTCACTTAGTATTTTTTCTATGGTCATCCATACTGCGTAGCACTCCGCGGTGAAGATGGAGGAACACTGCGGTAGTCTTACTATTTCCTCCGAATTCCCTCGCACCACTGCGCTTCCTACGCAACTATCTGTTTTTGATCCATCAGTATAAAATTCTGTAAAACTACTGTATCTTCAAGGGCACGGAATTCTTGTAATATATGTTGCTGTGGAGTTCACTTTTTACGGAAATGTGCAAGAGTGAGGTCACAGATTACAGGAAAATTGAACCATGGAGGCAGTGGACCACGTCTTCGAGCAACACCAGGTAATGCATCCATTACGCCGAGGTTTTTGCACATATCTTCAGAACGCAGGAGAAGTGGCCTTATAGCTAATGGTTTGTTGTTAAATAGTGTTCTAGATAGGCCCTTTGTGACTATTTGGTGACAGATATGTTTAAGCGGTGAACGGATTTTTAAAACGTACGAGCAAGTGAGCATGGTTCGTCGCTCGTTGGCTTCCACATAAAGACGGTGACGTCCTGTATGCACCGGTGGAAAGACGCAAGCCTAAATTGTGTACTGGGTCTAGCCGTTTAAGGGGAGATGCGCGTCAAAAAAGAGAGTTTTCCGAGTAATTTTTCAGTTTTGAGTTTTTGCCTGTAACATTATCTTTGGACATTCAGCTACAACTTCCCATAAGATCAAGGCAAAATTCGATCGCGAAATTAGTAAAAAGTCTATTTTATTCAACCACGGTGGCTCGAGAAAGAACTGTTTTTCGTGCAAATCGTCAACTTTCGAGCGCCTGCATCTCGAAAACGGCGCGTTGCCCGCCATTGCCGTTTGCTGGGAGAGGTGAGTAAGCCTTTTTCTCGTAAACAGCGCCTCTTGCAGTTTCGTATCAGGCCGAAAATAATAAGAAAAACACGTTTTTCTCGCATGCTCCAGCGGCTCTACTGATTATGTGGTGCTCTAGCGAGGCCGCCATTGGCCCAGACTGACGCGATGCTGTGGCGAAGCCTATCTCCTTCCTTTCTTGCTCTCGCTTTGTACGGCTAGTACGGCGTCTCGATCGAGCTCTGCGGCCTTTTAGCATTTGTTCATTCGCGATGGACAACTCGCAAAAGCGCGATTTCCGAGCTCGAAAGTCTCGGACGAACAACCCGTACCGAGGATGCCGTCGCAAACCTCACCAGAAAACGGCAACGGAAAAGCAGGCACCCGACGCCAGCTAGTCCTAGCCAGGCCAACGGGCACTCGGATGAGATCGACGCCTCGGAGGTGAAGATTGGACTCTTCAAGGAAGATAAAGCAGCATGCGGTCGACATTCTGCGAGTGCTGCGATATGCGAAATTAGCGCGCTTACGGTGCTGGTAAGCGGTGCTACTTGCCCTACGTGTCGCACCTGTACCCTCGCAGTACGCGAACCGGCGGAAAAGCGAAAGGGGCTTTCAGCTTTTCTTGAGCTGCACTGTGAAAATAGTGAGTGCCCAGCATCGGTGCTTTCTGCTGTGCACACCTCGAGCCGCGTTGTGTCCAGTGAATTTGCGGATGGCGCCAGCGAAAATCGGGACCATCAGAGAGGAACCTCTCGCGACAGCTTCGCCGTCAACGTAAACCTGGTGGTGGCTGCGCGCGCGATTGGCGTCGGGCACGAGCAGCTGTCGCAATTTTGTGCTATTCTTGGCCTGCCAAACCCATTTGCAGTGTTTGCTTAATATTTATCTATTTTGCAATAAAGTTTCATGTGCTTTAGTGAA
The DNA here is from genome assembly GCF_052857255.1 of Amblyomma americanum. Classification (NCBI taxonomy): domain Eukaryota; kingdom Metazoa; phylum Arthropoda; class Arachnida; order Ixodida; family Ixodidae; genus Amblyomma; species Amblyomma americanum. The sequence goes on from NC_135503.1 coordinate 151,218,596, forward strand.
GTTTCTGAAAAATACAGATGTTTGAAACTTTCAAATGCAGTTTTCTCCATTTGTAGTTCTCAGCATTTTTACGTTTTGTGCAACAAATTTCAAGTACATTCAATAGTCAGATTTGGATGAAATTTTGCACATAGCCTCTTCAAAGTGTGTAGAATGTTGCTTTCTATCTGATTATAAAATATCCCTTCAACATTTTTTGAAAAAAATTCAGAATGTTGACACAAGGTGCCCAAAATATACACTTTGGTGTTCCTGAATTGTTTTTACAATTATGGACTAAAATGAATAAATTTGAAGCAGATTTCAACATACTACATTACCAAAGCAACACAATGAGCTATTGCAAGCTGCTCTAAACATATTTCATTATCAAAAATTTGTGCACAAAATTCCCTATATTGTGCTTGTGTGGACCCTTTTACATAAAAACTAATAAATGTATGCTGAAACTAAATACATATTTGGAATCAGCATTAAAAACTATCAGTGGCCAGAGTTTCATAACATTAGGTTCCATATTAAAGAAAAAGTGTTTTCAAGGAGCATCTCCCCTTAAGGTACGATTGCCTCGCTGATCCATAAACTATGCATCCGTAATCTAATGTAGAACGTACTACAGAGCAATGACTCCATAAAAGACAAGTCCTATCGGAACCCCAATGTTTTCGTGCAAGTACTTTTAGTATATTCAGAGATGTAGAAGCTTTCTTTTTGAGTATGTTTATGTGTGGTAGGAATGTGAGCTTTTTGTCATTCCTAGAAATTTGTGCTCATCTTTCATTGGTAGTGCGACTTCATTTAAATACAGGGAGGGATCAGTGTGCAGTCCTCTTCTAAGCGAAAAAAGAACAGCTACTGACTTTTGCGTGGAAAACTTGAAACCGTTTCTGTCTGCCCATGTTGTTAGTTTATTTACTGTCATCTGTATTTGCCTCTCACACGATGTAACGCTAGAGGATGTGCAAGCAATCTGGAGATCGTCGACGTAGACAGAATACATGATAGACTTCGGGATTATTTTTGCTAGGGAATTCATTTTTACTATAAAAAGCGTGGTGCTTAAAATGCACCCCTGAGGCACGCCGTTCTCTTGAATGAAATTCTTAGAAAGAGTGGCACCCAGGCGTACTTGAAATGAACGGTTGGTCAAAAAGTCACTCAAGCATTTTAGCATTCTACCATGGATTCCGAGGTCTCCAAAGTCTCGCAGTATGCCAAACCTCCATGTGGTGTCATAGGCTTTCTCTAAATCGAAAAAGACCGCAAGGCAGTGTTGCTTGTGTATAAATGCTTCTCGGACTGTGTTCTCTAGGCGGACTAGATGGTCGGTTGTAGAGCACGCCTTTCTAAACCCACACTGATGGATGTCAAGAAGATCACGGGATTGTAATATAAACATTAATCTAATGTTAAGGACGCTTTCGAAAGATTTGGCAAGTACGCTTGTTAGGGCTATAGGTCTGTAATTGCCAGGGGAGGTAGGTACTTTTCCCGGCTTCAACAACAGTATAATAATGGCTTTTTTCCATGCCTCTGGAATCTCTCCTGATAACCATATTTTGTTAAAAAATTTCAGAAGCCAGTCTACAGCATGTTCAGACAAGTGGGCGAGCATTTCGTAATGGACTTCATCTGGTCTTGGTGCAGTCTGTTTACCCGAAGAAAGTACACTGTTAATTTCTTGTAGTGTAAATGGGCTATTATATGCTTCGTGCTATATCGGCAGTCTTTCTTTTTCGGCTGTGTTTTTATATTTTAAAAATGATTCTGTATAGTTAGAGGAACTAGATACAGTGGAAAAATGTTCGCCTAATATGTCTGCTTGTTCTTTTATATTTGTCTGTACACCAGAGGCGGTCAAAAGAGGAACTGTGAATGGATCTTTATCCGCTGAACATTTATGACATCTTGGTCGGCAAGGCCTTCAAGCATTTCTTTTTCAGAGAGGTGAACAAAATCAATTTCTGATATGACGCCTCGGACTGTGTTAAAAGATCGGTGTGACGTGATGGAGACAGGAATCTCCCCTATCGATACAATGTTTGCAAGTTTCGAGTGCTGGACGGTGTCACATATTTCGAGCAGTAAGTCGCCACTAGCCATTTTTGATACCTTGTACCCAAACCCCAAGGTATCTATCAGGCACTTTGCTACCAAGAATGGGGAAATCAGTCTTGCTTGTTGTTCTTCTGCTTTGCTGTGAATGACATGAAATTTTGGGAATGACACTTTTCTTTTCTGAAAAAAATCTTCATCGTTCCGCCCTCTTTTTAGAAAGCGATCAGGTTGGGAATGGAGGGGAGCCATAAAAAAATTTAGTTTTTCAGCCACGGTGCCAGCCACCCACCACACGAAGCCCAACAAGGGGACGGGACAGCAACTTTCACGCAAGTCCTGCCCACGCCAGCTGTACACCTCAACTATAACCAAATATGACGAAACCCAGGGTAGTTCGCCACACAAGGTTAACCCTAGCCGCCCATGAAGAAATGAAAAAAACCAAGAAACGACGAGGAGACAGGACAGTAGTAAGAAAGAAGATAGGAAAGTAAAAGATGTAGAGGAGGACAGGAAAAGGCGACTGCCGATTTTCCCCGGTCGGGTTAGGCCGGAGGTGCCGTCTACAGGAACCTGGGGCCAAAGTGGTGTGTTGCCTCCGCCGAGGGGCCTTAAAGGTCCACACGCTCGGCATCAGCTCAACCACCAGGATCGCCTTTTCTCCGGACACGGCGATGCCATGCACGGCGAGGCGCGGGTGCTCGGGTCCGTGGTGATGCACTGTTCACTATCATCCCTCTGCGGGGATGTCCCTGCGGATGCTCGGGAACCCGTGGTGTCGCCACTCACCAACGCCTGCAAGTTGCAGACGCCCCCCTACGGGGACCTCAAAGAGCAGTAATGGCACAAGGAAAAGATGCCATCCCTACTGCCAGGAAGACCACATGCATTACTGCTTGCCAGGCTTTCCTACGCAATGCTGTCATGCACTTTTCTGAGGTGCTGCCCCTCAAAAATTACACACTCAAGCTCCACCTTAAGGATACCACATGATCTTAATAGTTATTCGTTGCTTTCTTAATTAGTACCTCTTTCCAATTACATACACACATTAACATGCATCAGTAAGGACCCTAGACCATGTGATACAGTCAAACCCCACTACAACGAATGCCGCAACAGCGAAATTTCCGCCACAACGAAGTACTTCCGATTCCCAAACAGCATACCATACAAGGCAATGCAATTATTTTTCCCCACAACGAACAGTTTTTGGAGCAAGGTTCCGCAAAATTTTTCCGAGCAAGCGGCAGATTTTTTTTTTTTTTTGGCATCCACACGTGCCCGTATCTTGTTAGGTTTCACCAAACACGGCCGCCGAAGACAGTTCGCACTTTCAGTAGCGCAGCTGACATTCCGTGGAGAGTCAAAATCAATGTGCAGTCATGTACGCATAAAGATGCGATGCGGCCCACGACTGCCTCCGATGGATTTGCTGATGGCCCGGTCTCCGCGCTTGCGAACTCCGGTCGTTGGTGCAAGGCGGCTTTCAACTTTTTCGCTAGCTTCGCTGATGAAGGCATGACAGAAATGAGTATAGCATTCATTTCAGTGTGAAGCAATCGTGTCAACAGAAATCGGTGAAAATGTTAAAACATTATGGTAACCGGTAGCTGGTTCCAGAGCATTTTTTCCGAGGCTTCTTTGCGGAGCACGTTAGGCCTAGCTACACCGAACAAACGGCACTAGATGGATCCACTGTCGCCCGGCACACCAGTCGGCGGCACGTTGTTGCAAGAAGCCCGACGCTGGCTAGGCCACTCGTCTCGCTTTTCCGCCGTGGGCGAGCATAGTGATTGCATCGGAACAAAGCGACGACATACGGAATGACAGCAGTGCCTTGTGGGACGAAATTACCGAGAAAATGGCCGTAGACCCGTCGGTAACTTTAACAGACTACGTTGAGTGCGGCAGCGAAGCCTTAAAGGGGCTGCGAAACACCGCTTGAATGGATGCCGGTTACACTTCAGATGGATTCTTCATGCCACACAGATGCTGACTCAAAAAGAATTACGAGAATTGATGCATAGGAACGGTAGTTATTCAATGAAGAAATTTCAAAATACAAGCAAGCAAAATGCTGCCCTCAGCTCTATTTTCGCGCAGCTTCTCATTCCCATTTCACTCTCCCAATGACGACACACTGTGCGACCAATCAAAACAGCCTCTCTGGGCACGTGGCGGAAGTTTGCACTCCATGGTTGCCTGTTCTCTGTAACTCGTTCATGCCAAGGCTGGCAGCGCCGTTTGCATGGTTACAACAACCATGTGAACACCCAGCTGACCTAGCGATGCTTCACCGCCACGTCGACGGCGCAGGAGGGAACACTGATCAGTGACGTTCCCTTATTTATGAATCCGAACTCAAGTGCGAGATACTGCGACTGTGTGACAGCCTGCGCAAGATATCAGACACATTTAGCATAGCGCGAACCGCTACTGCTTACCGCCAACCATCGCCCGTCACTCCTAGCGGGCCGGTTGGTCACAGTGAGCAAGGAGCGCGCGCCGTTGACGGGAACGTGGCGCCATATGGCGGCGCCGCCCAGTGATCCTCCACAAGCTGACGAAGCGCACTGCCTGCTAAATGTGAAACGAGCGCATCCTTCCTTGGGACCGAAACGAACGCTTATAGAGTGCAATGGCTCGATCGGATCGATTCCGCAAAGCCGCTCTCAGATACATAGAGAGTAGCCGTAAGTGTTGAGTGCTAGGTCGTAGGATGTTTACAGAGAGGCGTAAAGTCCTTCGATGCAAAAAGTAGCCAGAGCCTCTGGTGGTGTATTTTTGTTTTACTTGCTTTACAGTGCTTTCATCTGGGGCAAACAAGTAGGTTTTGTTAGTGTAATATAAAACACAAAAACTTGACAAGACGTCTCTCTAGTTATTAACAAAATTTGCAGTATATTTACTCTTTGTCCAATCATCAAGCTCCCACTAAGTGATGTCATATCCGCTGCTAAATACCGCCACTGTATGGTGAGACCGTCAGCGCCATGAATTTGTTTTTGCGATAGAATTAAAATATTAAAAACCGCAGTATATGCGGTACGACCGATGCTAATAGCATCACAATAACTCATTCTATGCAACCAACAGGCAAAACAATGCAATGAAAATGTGTTTCGGGGCCCCTTTAACGTCAGCCGGTCTGACCGAAGACATCCTCACCAGCGTGCGCGAGAACAGTCAAGGGGATGAGGATGACATGGACGACGACGCAGAAACGCCACGTACGGACCATGCGGACGAAGCTATCTCAACTTCAGATGTTTTGGCATCAATTAGCAAGATTCACGCTTTCATCGCACACAGTGACGATGTGCCTGAACCTGTCCATATGAAAGTCGACGACGTTGAAACATTTGTTTCGGGTAGCATGTGCCGCAGTCGCCAAAAGAAAATTACTGATTTCTTTTAAGACATGAGAAAGTGCGCTTGTTGTGTTATTATTTGATGCATGCCTGGCCCATGCAAGAGCCCTTTCTAAAGGTATGAAATTCTCTTTGAACGGCGTGTTTATTACCTTTTGTTTCCGATTATTTTGTTAGCACAATATTTCAGTATAACGAACGATTTCCGGGGGTCCCGAAAGTTCGTTGTATCAAGATTTCCCTGTACTGTGAAATAATAAAATACAGTCATTGCTGCACAGGCGATTCGAGGCTGCAGGCAACGCTACCCGTGCAGCAGCTAAACAAGCCCCTTGTTTTCTGCAGATCGCTACCTGGCACATGCGCATCTGCATCTACATGGTCATCCTGAACGAAGCACGGATCCTGGCACCACAGCAGCGCCCTTCTACGGCAGACCTGATGATATAAGCCGTCGCGGGAATCACCTAGCCATCATTGCTGCACAGGCGATTCGAGGCTGCAGGCAACGCTACCCGTGCAGCAGCTAAGCAAGCCCCTTGTTTTCTGCAGGTACAGTGTGAATGTCATATATTTTTCGCGAAAAACAGCCCTCGAATCGTTTGTGCACAATGACTGTTGCGTCTCTTGCAAAAGAACCTGAAGAATTCAAGCAAATGTTTGAAAAAAGAATGAAAGAAATGCTTCAAGCCATCAACGATTCAAAATCAGAACTAGCTCAGCATTAAAGGCTGAGATTGAAAGTTTCAGGTCAAGCATGACTTTTATGAATCAAACATTTGAAGAACTAAAGACCGCAAAACCCTTGCTGATAGCGACAAGCAGCTTGCTGATAGCAACAAGCAGCTTGCTGATAGCAACAAGCAGCTTGCTGATAGCAACAAGCAGCTTGCTGATAGCAACAAGCAGCTTGCTGATAGCAACAAGCAGCTTGCTGATAGCAACAAGCAGCTTGCTGATAGCAACAAGCAGCTCGCTCACCGTGTGGCTGAGCTGGAGCAGTATTCCCGTCTTAACAATCTTGAGATAAAAGGCATCCCACTGACACAAGGTGAGGACTGCATCCAGATAATGCAGAAAGTGGGCGACGAGATCAGCTGTGCTGTTGGGACTGAGGATTTTGAAGTTGTGCATGGGGTTCCTACACGTTCTGACCAGAAGAATCTGATAGCACGTTTTCGTTCCCGCAAAAAGCGAAATGAGTTCTTCGCTAAGGCTCGGAAGACGCGGCTGACAACGAAAAGTCTTGGTTACTCGGCCCTGCATGAAAGTGTTGTGTATGTAAATGAACACCTCACACCATCTAACAAAAGGCTGTTTGGAGCGGCGCTGAAACTAAAGAAAGAAAAACAATGGATGTTCCTTTGGACAAACAATTGTGTCATCAGAGCACGTCAGTCAACAGACAGCACTGTGTTCAGGATAACATCCGAGAAGGATCTGCAGGTTTTTTCTGAAACTTCAACTGCATCAGCCGTCTAGTGAATGCATTATTTTTCAACTTCAGATTTGGCAAATAAACTAGGCGGAAACAATCTTACTTCGGCTGTACATTTTAATGTCCGGAGCCTAAGGAAACATTTCGATGAGGTTGCTACCTTCCTACAGTTAACAAACCATCACTTTTCACTCATCTGTTTTTCGGAAACTTGGCTTCACCCAGAAGACGAAAAACTGTTCTGCTTACAAGGTTACAATGCTGAATTTCTCCATCGCAGTAGCAGTCCCCACGGGGGCGTTGCCATGTTTGTTTCATCCTCCCTCTCATACAATAGGCGGGATGATTTAAGGAATAACGTGAATAAGTGTGAGTCCTTGTGGCTGGAAATTGAAAATTTTTTGCCTCAGTACAACAAAAAGAAAATAATCGTGGGCACTGTCTATCGCTCCCCTTCCTGTTCAACTGTTGACTTTTGCGACTCTTTCTCTGCTACGCTTGAAAAAATATCTATCGAAAACAAGAACGCGCAAATATTGGGTGACTTCAATATTAATTTACTTGATGGTACATGCCCAGGTTATGAAGAGTTCATTAACTGCTTTAGTGGATTTGGCTTTGAGTCTCTTGTAAACATACCGACCCGATGCGTGCCGCATAATCCATATACTTTGTTGGACACTATTCTATCTAATGTTGAGCTTTCGCCGAATGTGGGAGTCGCAGAGGTCAACATCACTGACCACTATCCGGTGTTTTTTTACTTTAGCTCCCATCATGACTACAAAACTAATTATGTTCAGACGAAACTAGATATGCAGGCTTACAATGATGAAATAACACGGGCAGATTTCTCAGCAATTTTTTCAAGCTCAGACGCTGAACAGGCCATTGATATGTTCTCAAGTCTCATAACAGCTGCAGTTACATCCTGTACAAGACATATAACGACCAAAAGGTATCGCGCACCTCGCTGTCCCTGGGTTTCCCCACATATACTGGAATCATTGAGGAAAAAAGAGAACTTATATAGAAAAACAAAATGACAACCATTTAATACGAGTCTTTTACATCGCTACAAGATTCTATCTGAACAAATAAACCAGTCTCTTAAAAATGCAAAAAAAAGTTTTTTGAAACCAAGCTTATCGAAAGCAGTAGTAATGCGAAAAGAAAGTGGGAACTGATTAATCAATTCATAAACACGAGACCTAGTCAACAATCTATTAAGACTATCGAGAAAGATGATTCAGCTCTGCGCGACCCCTTACCAATAGCCAATGCGTTTTGTGAATATTTTTCCTCGTCTGAAACAGTTCAAAGCGTTGAAGTTCCTGTTCTATCACGTCAGCCACAGTCCTTCTTTCTAAGAGCATGCACGCCTCAGGAAGTTTTAGGTGTAATAAGCAACCTAAATAACACAGGTGCTGGATTAGACAATATACATTCTTCCCATATTAAAAGTGTCAAGCACCTAATTTGCGAGCCTCTCTGTCACGTTATCAATGTCATTTTTGAAACAGGAGTTTTTCCTACTCAATTAAAACGGGCTAAGATAGTTCCAATATTTAAGAAAGGCGACCGATCACAAATGCAGAATTACCGCCCTATTTCTATACTTCCCTTCTTAAGCAAGGTTGTAGAAAAGCTACTAGAAATACAAATACATTCCTATTACGCCAAATTTAATATCTTGTCCCCTTTTCAATTCGGTTTTAGACGTGGTCATTCAACGGAAAGTGCCCTATTATATTTTTCTGACTGGATCAAAACACAACTTGACAGCGGTATGATAGCCGGCGCTGTCTTCATAGACTATACCAAAGCCTTCGATAATATTAATCACTGCATTCTTTTTTCTAAACTCGAAAGCTATGGTATTACAGGCCCGGCGTTGACCCTGATCAAAAGTTATTTATCCGACAGGTACCAGAGCGTGTGCATTGAAGGTATATTGTCATCTCCTAGACTAATTAATAAAGGAGTGCCCCAAGGTTCAATTCTAGGTCCCCTCCTTTTTCTAACCTATATTAATGACCTTCAGACTTACTTAAATACAACCCAATGTCTCTTGTACGCTGACGACACAACCATCATGGCAACTGGTAACACGTCTTCTGAATTAACCACAAATCTTGACTCGTTGCTGCATTCTTTAGAGAACTGGAGTCACGCTAACTGTATTAAAATTAATCCGTCTAAAACCAGTTTTGTGGTATTTCACGCCCCTCAAAGGAAAATTACTTCACATTTATCAATAACTATCAACAATGTTTCAATACCGCAAACACATTCTGCTACATTTCTAGGTGTGATAGTTGACTCGAACCTAAAGTTTAATCATCATGTTGCCTCCGTTGTTAATAAAATTCGTTTCGGAATAAGGGCTCTCATCAGAACAAGGCCGTTCTTTAGCTTAGATACGTTGCTTTCAATCTATTACGCATTCATACACTCCCATATTAATTACTGTATCACTTCATGGGGTAGCACATACAGAATTCATCTTTCTATACTCATTTCTATGCAAAAACAAGCACTTAGAATCATCACTTTCTCTTCTTTTACCCAGCCGTCTGCACCTTTGTTCCATTCACTACATGTCCTGCCCCTTGAACATCTTCACAAATTTCAGGTCCTGGTTTTTCTTTTCAAAGTCATCAATAAGTACATATGTGTTAATTTTGTCCCTGAAAATATAATTACAAATAATAACGTCACGCGTTTTGCTTTGTCGAACAATTTATTGTTGCCAACAGTACGGACTAATTATGAAAAGCAAACTACATCGTTCTTTGCCATCTCCACTTGGAATAATTTGCTCCCTTCACTGAAAACCCCAATGTCATTGTACAAATTCAAAAAAATGTTAAAACACCACTTGTTTGAATCCTTAGATGTTTAATAACGTTTTTGTGTTTGCAATCACTATGTAACATTCATTTGCTGTACACTTCTTTTCTTTTTGTCGCTTTATTTGCCTTCCTTTTTTTTTTTTACCTCGAATTGTTGTGCATGCGCCGGTTTATGTATTCTGTTCATGTAGCCATAGGAGGCCCTATTTGCAGTCTCGACTTTTGGGCCTCCTGATGTATATACCCCATAAACCATGTACTGTAAATACGAAATAAACTTGATTTTGAAACTGAAACTGAAACAGTCGAGCCCACATATAACGGCCCCCATTTAAGACGAACTTTCGTTTATAATGAACGAGACCCGAGTGACCGTCAAAATATACATTTCAATGGCACAAAATCACATGTATAACGAATGTCATTAGGCCCTGCTGATCGGTTACAGCGAAAGGACGGCGTAACCCCGGCGCCACGATGCGAGATAAGCTGCCTCCGACCCCTTTGTGTGCCTGGTGCACGGTACGTTTTCCCGAGCCTCATCGCAGGCAAACTGCCCGACCAGTTTCATGCCGCTCTCAAGCGAGCTACCCTTCCCCCTCGGACACGCCTTCCACGATCACCCTCCCACCCCTCCTTGCAACTTCGCTCCCCTCTCCTCTCTTGCAAATCCTTTGCGTGGCCGCCACGATCAACCACGCCGCCGCCTGAGCTGATCTCGGTGACCACACTCCATGAAGTAAGGCGTCCGTGGGAGCCAAGAGGCGCCTCCACCGACGCTCACGGAACGCCCCTTATTGGTCTCTCCGCTGGCGCTGTGCATCTGTATAGGGGACACAACCTGGGCCAGAGGGCGCTGCGGACGCCAGTGAACAGCGCCCTCTCCGAGCGATTCCTCCTAATTGATCGGGCAGGACGAGCTTCATCACTGACTTGTGTGCGTTGCCTGGCCCGCACGTGAAGCAACGAGTTTCGCGCGCGCGCAGTCGTTCTTTCTCGCTCGCGCTTCGGCGCCGTTGAGAGAGGAGCTTGCTTCGCGTGCGCTATGCTCTCTCCGCTCGTGCATGGACGTCGTTGTGAGAGAAGAGCGCGCCCGCTCGAGGGTTTTCCGCACGCTTTGACACTGCTACGAAAATTTTGCGCGCGCTTTCGTGGTTTAGAGAGGGAGCAGCTCGTATGCCCGGCGTCAAGCAAACAGTCCAAAAGGGCGCTGCTTTCGTCACGCCCTAGTTTTGTGCCCAGAGCGCATTACCACGTGGTGTACAAAGTGAAAACTGAAATTTAGCCTACCTTCCAACGAAGCTGCGGCACGAATGCGTTTCACGTTTTTTTTTTTTCCTTCGTGTCTTCAAATAGTGCTAGCTCGGCTCGATCTGCTTGCTTCCGCCGTGCGTGCTGGTGACATGTTTCTGCTACCTTTTTCTTTTCCCTTTGCGCAGTGTTTCAATGGATTTGGCGCTATGCTGGTCACCCCAGTGTCACAGATCAAAACGCGCCGCGTTTAGATTTGTGCGAAATACGAAAGCGTATTTCGCAATATAGATGCACATTAATGACTCCTATTCTGTTGAGCTTTGAGAGTGTTAGCACGGGCGTGCGGCTGATGCGACCAATATGGTAACGCATTGCCATTCCTACCGGTGTCGCGCTTGCTTAGCCGCTTCTGCCATATGATCGTATTTACAGCATTGGCGTATTTACCATACGGATATCTAAAAATAATACCTGTTATTGCGGAGCCCTTCAGAAACGGCTTTGCGCACAATCTACGTACAGAATTAGGACGTTAAACTCACAAACCGCTGGCACAACTCAGTTTTGATGCGCATCGACGGGGCACGTAACACTATTGCGCGGCCGCCCGAGGTCAAGCTCAGCGTTGTTGGCGTTACCGAAAAAAAGTAACTAAATACGTTACTGGTTACGTTAAAAAAGTAGCGCGTTACCGCCCTACGTTACCTACAAAAAAGGTAGCGCGTGATCGTTACCGTTACCGAAAAAAAGTACCGTATGTTACTTTGCCGTTACTTCATGGCCATAAATGTTAAGTTTTCGTCACCTTAAGAACTTACGATAACAATTTTATAAAGCTCACATTTCCCATATAACAACTAGCGTAAACAACGGTTTTACGCGATATCCTGATTTAACGAGAATACTTTGCACAAATGTGCAGGAGCTTAGCAATGTTATAGTAGCATAAAGATGCCTGTAGAGTTACATGTGTTCGATTCTAACTGTGCATTACATGATGAAGCCATCTTATGAATGTGGCATTAAACAAAACGGCACTCCATCATCAATTCTAATTTCACAAAGAAAACATCGCTGAACTCTCAACAAATTTAGAGTAATTCTGAAAAATGTGATGTTCCAAAATGATCGGCATGCTTCCACTCTGTAGAAAGTTGTGTGTGTGTGAGTGGTTTGGGAAGGGGAGGTAGGTGAAGGCAAGTGTGTGAATGCGTGTTCGTGCAGGTGTTTTGTGCTTTATGGCTATTCAGTCTTTTTTTAGTAGGGTGCGTTGTCAAGGGCAGCTGTTTTCTGGCATGCATGCGAACCCCAACACGGGTTATCGGGAGCACCCATGCATTTTGTTTATTTACATCAATTTAGGTGCTCTGCGCTTTTTTTTCTCTAAAAAATGGGGCGGAGTGGGTCACAACTGGAGCAAAAAGTAACTAGTAACGTGGCACCTCCCGTTACCGAAAAATGTTAACGTAAGTATGTTACCCGTTACAGTTCCGAATTGGTAACAACTACGTTACTAATTTACCAAAAAAAGTAATGCGTTACCGGTAACGCCGTTACTTGTAACGCGTTACGGACAACAGTGGTCTAGCTACAGTGTAATATGCAGAGCCACACTGCTACTCGTGAGTACGACAGAGACACAAGGGTAGTTCACATGTGGAATCGTGTCTGCCATCTTCGCCTTCGCAGTTGTATGCACTGCCACTTTACATGGTGTCTACCGAGCAAGTGCACATATATTAAGTGCCCGCCAGCGCTCTCTCCTGTTGCCGCCGGTGATGGATAAGTAGTACAATTTTTAATCAATACTGCAGCGCGCGATAATGCACCGGTACTTCGCATTGAACGATTCCTGCCACCTGGGTAATTTCGGTTGACAGCACACACGTCAGTAAGCAAATGCGTCATTCCATAGAAGCCCACAAGTCAAGCAAGACGCTTCCCCACCTTTATGCAACCACTTCAATCACCGCGTAAAAACTGCCCAGCGATGGACATAAACGGCGCACTGTGCAGTCATCAGGCTGTGCTTGCATCCGCCGCACCCACGAGGAGACGGACACGAGGAGCTCGCGGAGGGAGAAAGCGCGCGCAGCACGAGAACACGGCCAGTCAGAGCGCCCAGGCGCCGTCATGCCCTATCGACGCTTCAGAATTCCGCCGCTACGGGAGGAGCACGGCGCTGTCGTCGCGCGGAAAACTTTAGGTTGGGGTCCCTATATCTTAAGGGGGGACGCGGGTCTTAGAATGACCAAAATTGGCCAAAAAGTCGGTTTTGAGAAAAATGCATTTTCGAAATGTTTGTGCCTTCAAGCACCTGCCCTGAAAATATTAACGCTGAATTCGATCGGGAAATACGGTAAAATCGACTTTCAAAACATAACGGGAGCCACGAAGTGCCCCGAAACGGGCGAAATTTGTTCTAACTTCCCGCGCGTGCCGCGGGCGAGCCATCCGGCCGATCGGCGCCATCTTGGGCTCATTTTGAAGCTTGTTTCTTTGTGCGCGTTTTGCGGCATCTCAAAATGGCGTCGGTCAAGGAGAACGACCGCCCTAGCCGGTTTTGTGAAGGCCCTTTCTGGGCCGCTAATTGGCTGGAGGGCGCGCGGGCGAGGCGAGCCTCCCGTCCGAGGCCTACCATTGGCTGACGCGACCGGCGCGCCATTTTTTTTTTTTTGCGCGTCATGGTTTTCGCTTTGAGCGTCTGTCCGCGTCTCTTTTTGCGCAGTGCTCGCTTAGCAAAGTTTCTCGTGGCCTTTTTTGCGGTTTCTTCTTTCTTACGTTGCCTACTTCGTCAGTACAAAGTAACTGATGCTGGGAGACACACGTTTGAAGACGACGACGCGTACTGCGTACGGGAAGGTAAAGCGTCGCCCGCCCAACACGAAGCGCGGGTCGACGTCGGGACGTTCGACCGTGCCGGACGAGAGTTCGTAGCCACAGCGAGCGTTGCCTGCCTCATCGCCTGCTCGACGTTTGACTGTGCCGAATGAGGATTGTTCACAGCCACAACGAGCGTCGCCTGCCTCATCGCCTGTCCGACGTTCGATCATGCCGGGTGAGGATTGTTCGGAGCCTCAGCTAGCGTCGCCCTCCCCAACGCTTGGTCAACTTGCTCCAGAATCTGATCCCGGACCCAGCAGTTCTTGTCGATACGACACGAAGTATTACACGGCGGAGGAGATCGCAGCGCGTACGGAACACGCAGATATGATAAAGCGCGGCATGGATGCAAAGTCGGCAACGCAGCGGAAACTCGATCTTCTTGAAGTGGACCTGGTGCACTCGGAAGCAGAATCGGGCACCAACTTTATCGTGGTGGATATGGCAGTGCTGAAGGACCTTTTTGCGGCGGTGAAGTGTGGCAAGTGCGGGCTGGCTACGCTAGATTTGAACAAGTCCGACAAGCAGTTTGGACTAGCAGTGAAACTGGAGGTGACGTGCTCGGTGTGCGACTATCGTGTGGCGCGTTTTTCGTCACCGAGAACTGAAGGACCTGCTAAGATCACACCTTTTGAGGTGAATATCAGGGCCTTGAAAAGCATCCAGAGCATCGGAAAAGGAGTCACGGCCCTCTCAGATTTTTGTGCTGGAATGAACCTTTTGACACAGAGGTCTCCACCACAAAACGTTTCAAACTCATCTAAGAAAAGTGGTCGAGGTCTGTGAGGGCACTGCAGCAGCCTCTGAAGCTGCTAGTGTGAGTATTATCAAGGATGTTTACAAAGACCTTTCGCTGGAGCCAAGAAACATTGACGTTATCTTTGATGGCACGTGGATGACCAGAGGGCGGTCATCACATATTGGAGTGGGCTGCATCATTGAAATGTACACCGGTTTGGTGATTGACCACGTCGTTCTATCTAACTTCTGTCTCGGTTGCGCCATCGGTCCCAAACCTTCCGATGAAGGATATGAAGACTGGGTGTCGGAGCACGAGTGCCAAAAGAACATTGACTGCAATGCAGGGCGAATGGAAGTGGAGGCAGCCCTTATGATGTTTAAGCGCTCACTCTCCGAACATGGGCTGCGCTACACAACAGTGCTTTGTGACGGAGACAGCCGCACATTCCATGCCTTGAAGGAAGAAAACGTGTATGGGTTTGTCCCCATTGAAAAAAAGGACTGCCTTAACCATGTGCACAAGCGCATGGGCACTGCACTACGAAACTTAGTCGACAGGAAAAAGGCACAGGGCTCCTGCTCACAAAGACGCTTTGCCAGACTCTGTTCGCACAGCACTGGAGCCAGTGTTTGCTCGACTTAGCGATGATGCCTTGCTGGAGAGGTGTGCCGATGGCAAGACACAAAATTCGAGCGAGTGCCTGCACTCTGTGATCTGGACACAAGCATCCAAAAATAATCATGCATCTTTACTCAGCGTGACTAGAGCAGTTGCTGAAGCTGTTGCAGTATTTAATCAAGGCAGGAGGAAAACCAATGAGAGCGTGGCTTTGGGCCTCGGCTACACTCCAGGCTGCAACCTCCTTCGGCGCAGCCTTGAAAAGGACCAAGGAAGGCTGAACAAGTCAACGACAGCTTTTTTAAGCAATAATGCAGACAAAAAAAGGCTCTCTAGGAAGCACAAAGGAAACAGGTCTCCAAACTATAGCCCCGGACAGGTGTAGACTACCAACAAGAAACACTCCAGAATACAGCTCGGAACAGGTGCAAATCACCGTCATCATGGACGAGAACTGTTCAGTTACCAAGCTTTTGCAGCCCTCATGCTATAACTGGCAAGACAGTAATAAAGTACTGCCACTGTCTTGGTTATATTTCAAGTCCACAAATTCTGCTGAATTCCTACTAGCATATGCTATCCAGACATCAGTTTGTCTGTGATATCTTCGGTCTTAGTTGACATATTTAGAATCCGAAGACGTTTTGGAAATGGGAAGAAAGTGTCATTTTTGGTGGGAAATATCACAGTGAAGCTACCGACCATTCATCTTATAGCATATGGTCAAACTTCAAATGCATTTTTCTCAGTTTCATATTTTTGGTCGATCTCCTCAGCCTTACGCAGGATTTTGATAACTTCATTTTGTCTCACAAGAATAACTTTGGTACCATTTTCTTCGGAGAGAAATAAGGTACCCGATGACATTCTTACTTTTTTTGTTTAGACCACGCATAAATGGCAGTTTACAATTATTTTAACGAGTTGCAGTGTCAAATACTGCAACCTTTTGCTCTTGACATAATATATCAGGATGACATGCCTTTAGAGAAAAACGAAGAATGTCATCGGGTATGGGAACTCTCTGGTTATTAATTCATGTAATTAAAAGCAACAAAACTCAATGGGAAAGTTCATTAATACTCCGTAAGAAATTACCTAATTATGCTGTAGACTTTGTACGGTAACTTTTGATCTAAGACCACCAGCTCAATTATGATTACATTTTTGGAATCGGAAGAGAAAAATGCATCTGTGTGCAAAATTTCATAAGATTCTAGCCATAAATAAAAAAAATTAGTTTTAAGACCCTCGTCCCCCCTTAAGCTTCATTGCCGCTTGTGCACGTTGCAAGTCTACCCTGACGCGCGCTTTTGTCACTCTTGTTGCGGTGTGGATGTTTCATTGGCTTCGTTCAAATCTCGGGCCCTGGTTGTAATTCGGGATGGCGGACGGGAACACCATGCCCATTTCAATTGTATTCAACGGTAAAGATGATGAAAGCGGCCTGGGCGAAGGTGGCGGCCACTTACGTGCGAAACTGCTTCCGCAAGGCCGGCTTCGTCGACACAGTGTCTGATGACCAGCCTGATGCTTTGGAAGATGAGCAGCCCGGCGGCCATTTGTGGCAGTGCGTCGTCGACTCCGACACGGGGGGTCATGACATTGGTTGAAATGAATTTATTTCCGTCGAAGACGACGCCGACACCGCGGAACCGTGCACGGACGAGGGCACCGTTTATGAAGTGCGGGACGAGAGTGACGCGGAGGAAATAGATGAAGATGAAACTTCAGAGCCAGCACCCATAAGCGCGCCTGTAGCAATGAGCTACACAGAGAGCCTCTGACAACTTGTCTATGCCAAGGGCCTCGGCGAAGAGCACGCTCCTGCTTTAAATAAACTAGAAACCTCCCTCATAAATATGTGCTGCAAAAACAGGCGTCCATCACGAACTTTTTTGCAAAGAAAAAAATTTGTGTTTTGACAAGCAACTGTCTTTAAAGCTGCGGTCCACTTACTACGAACTACGGGATATAATGGACGCCGCGTGACGCACATGTTCGGTATAAGGGAGCTCTACTGTAATGGAAAGGTAAAGAAACAAAGACTGTGTTTAAGCACAGCACAGTTAAAAGATCACAACAAAACAAACTGGATCAAAATCGGTTCAGCCATTGTTGCACTATGCCTTCTATGGGCGAAATAATGAACAAAAAAAAACAAATGAGAAAACTGGCTGCAAAGTTTTGCAAACACTGCAGATTTATTAAAAAGCACCAGAGTTGTAATATTTTGCATCATTGCTGTCAGGCATATTCTTGCGCCTCTGCCTTATTGTTTGGTGGGCTTTGGACTCCTTCTTCAGGCGTTCTTGGTCCTTTTCTCGAGCCCTCTGGACGGCAAAGGCACTGGATGTACACCGAAGGTGACACACATTTCCAAGGCTCTCTGGCTCCCTGAATTGTACTTCATGACTGCCTCATTTACTGCAGTCTCTACCACAAAAAGTGAGGCGAGCTCATCCTTTGAGAGTGTTGACTAAATAACAGAGTGCAGGCTCTCAGCTGCATTCTGGGTCCTTCCACCCTTGCAGCACTCCAGCAAGTGGACGTCTGAAAAGCGTTGATACAGGGGCAGCCAGGCTAGGGCAACTGTTCATAAGCTTGTATTTATGAGGAGGCTGTGCTGCTCTTTTTGCTTCTCCTGCTCTCTGTTCAGACCAGCTGAGGGGGCCAGGGGGGCACAGCTCATGGTGGGGGTCACTGTCGGTAGATGTCACGTGCCAATAAGTGGCCATGACAGCTTTCTAGTAGTAGTAGTAGTGGTTAATTTTAAAATAAATAAAAAAACGGAAGGAAAAGAATGTTGCCGGCCGCGGCAATTGCTATCTAATATCTTAAGCATCCAAGCTGCAGCCGGCGCGACAGCTTTCTGCATTGCAGAAACATTGTTGATCTTCTTGCTGATAGCCAGGCCATAGTACAGTAGCCGATGGGTAATTCGGACTCCGATAATTCGGACTTGTAGGATATTTCAGACTTCGATGAGGCACCGTCAGTCACCCCATAGAAGCGCATACATATTCGCAACAAATACCATATTTACTTGAATCTAACGCACACCTTTTTTCCGATATACAGCATAGACCATTTATAACGTAACCGCCTATAGTGCGGGACCGCATATAATGCGGCTTTATGTGACCACCAGTATGGTTCCCATAGAGTTTAATGTGTCAGCGTACCGCTTAGTGCGCGGTCGCACACGACGGAAGACCGGGTATAGTGCGGTTTCCCCGAAGAGAAGGGAGCGCACCCCCCGGCACCGCGATGCCGGCACCCTCTACAAAAAGGGAGAAGAAAGCCACGAAACCTATCGCAAGAGGGGAGAAAAATAGAGAAGAGAGAGACTGTACAGCGTGCAAAGAAAGAAGTGCAGCTACCGGCCTTATCTTTTGCTTTTCTTTGTGCAGCGCCGCGAGGGCGGGGCCATGACGGGGCCGAGCCAGACCGAGCACCCGCGCCGCCGTCGTAACGGGGTGGGTCCCATTCAGAGGGCGAGAAGGGGAAACGTTGGGGAGGCCCATTTGCTGAGGGTGGCCGTTTGACAGGCTGGCTTTGCACATGCAACACTCTTCTGCCTTTTTTCCTGTGTGGGTGCACACGAGTCGTCGTCGTCGTCTTGTGATACCGAAGTGCGCTGTCAGCGTCGTAGGCCTAGCTACCGGAAAACGTGTTTCCTTGTCTTGCGTTTGTGTCGCGCTACTTTTGTCGAGCTGGGCTAAGTTGCCATGCCGCCTGATCCTTCCAACTCAAGAAAACGGCAAGCTTTATCACTGGAGACGAAGCAAAGCATTATTACAGACGTGGAAAGTGGCCTAAAGAAAGTTTCCATCGCGCAGAAGTACGGCATCGCCGACACAACAGTGTCGGCGATTTGGAACAACAGGGACAAGGTGAAACAGCAACTGCAAGAAAATTGTGGATCACTAACAAGGAAGCGGATACGTTCATCAATGTATGAAGATGTCGACGCCGCTTTATTCAAGTGGTTCTGCGAGGTGCGAGCCCAGAATGTGCCCGTGAGTGGTCCGATTCTGCAAGCAAAGGCCAGGTCATTTGCAAACTTGTTGGGCCACGATAGTTTCAACCCATTAAATGGGTGGATTCAGCGGTTTAAGGACCAGCACGGAATAAGCTGCCGTGTTATCTCCGGGGAGAGCGCACAAGTTGATGATTCTACTGTTCAGGCCTGGCTCAGTATAAACATGGAGACCATGCTGGCGAAGTACGCGGAGCGGGACATTTACAATGCGGATGAGGCTGGCGTGTTTTACAATTTGCTCCCAAACCGCACACTCGCACTGTCCCACGAACGCTGCTCCGGTAGAAAGGCTTCGAAGGAGCGGTTTACCGTTCTCTTCTGCGCCAATATGGATGGTAGCGACAAGAGGCGATCATTTGTAATCGGAAGGTCGGCGCGGCCGCGCTGTTTCAAAAAAAGAGAGTGCCTGCCGATTACATATAAGGCCAACAGGAAGTCATGGATGACTCGGGAGCTATTTGCAACTTGGCTTCAAGAATTTGACGAGGACATGGTGTCAGAAAAGCGACAAGTTGTCCTAGTTCTTGACAACTGCAGTGCCCATCATGTAAGTTTAAAGCTCAGTGCAGTGAGCCTCAAGTTCTTGCCCGCAAATACAACAGCCAAGAGCCAGTCGATGGACCAAGGCGTAATCGCTGCAGTGAAAGCGCATTATAAAAGGCGCATATGCGAAAGAGTGCTAATTAACCTTCAGCGAAACGAAGCCAGCAGCAGTATCGGCAACATGCTCAGCAACCATTTTTGTCTTGCTCTACAGGTTTTGGCGGCCCTTCTGTGCGGACCAGTTCCACCGCGTGGCTGCGACCCAGTGGCTACGTCGTTTGACCTGGTCAACGAGCCCTCGCATCGCGGGAAAGAACGGTGGCCCAGCGCCTGCGCATCAAGGGCAATCGACGTGGATGTGTTCAGTGAGCCGGCATCGGAAAATCTGGCTCGTGCCAGGTGCCCGGCGATTACATTGCTTTCCGTTCCGCAACTGACAGCGCATCGCTTCATCTCGACAACTGTGACGTCACATCACATGGCTCAGCAAGCCCCTTTAAAAGAGCGAGCAACATCGACTTTCTTCAGTGGGCAGGCCAGCAGCAGTATCGGCAACATGCTCAGCAACCATTTTTGTCTTGCTCTACAGGTTAGCAAAAACGTTTCCATGTACTGTTATCGTAGTGACAACCGGTTTCTGTTGCTGCTGCCCTGCCCACAGTGTTTCAAATGTATTCTGGCGCACATTGCTTTATTGCCTACTAACCTACTTCTTTCGGGCGATATTGAGACAAACCCGGGACCAACTGAGAAGCAATTGCTGTCGGAACTGCTAGACGGCCAAAAGAAAGTGCAAGGAACTATTGAAGGAATAATCGACGGTCAGAATGCAATAAAAGAGCAAATGGTTACACTAAACAACAGAATAGATGGCATTGAACAGCAGTTGTCCAAACTAGGCACGCTGACAAAACAAGTAAGCGTAATAGAAAAAACAATAGCAGATTTTGACAGCCAGTTGTCCTTTCTGATGAATAAGGTGGACGACTTAGAAAACAGAAGCCGTCGCAATAATCTTATAATTTATGGTTTAGAAGAGTCAGGAAACGAGACGCTTGAAGACCTTGAAAACAAAGTGAAAGACGACATAATAATAAAGATAGGTATAACACCTACAGGTATAGAAAGACTTCATAGGCTTGGGCGTAAATCCAGTGACAAATCTAGACCGGTTATCATAAAATTTCTTGGCTATCGGGAAAAGGCATCCATTTTACAAGCAGCCTACAAACTAAAAGGATCGTCGTACTCTATCTCGGAAGACTTCTCAAAGCGCGTGCGTGACTTGCGTAAACTTTTGTGGGACAGCGCAGCGGAAGAAAAAGCAAATGGCGCTATGGTAAAGCTGGTCTTTGATAAAGTTAGCATTGATAGTGTTATGTTTGTTTGGGATGCCCAGAAAGGAGAGCGTGTCAGATTGGTCAATAAGAAAAATAACTGACAGAAAAAGCATGATCCTACATCCTTGAAAATCTTAAACATTAACTGCAGAAGTGTAATCAATAAAGTAACCGAGCTTGAAGGGCTCCTTTTTACTAACAATTCAGACATTGCTGTGCTAACCGAAACATGGTTACATGATGCAATTTTCGACAGTGAATTCGTGCCTACTGGTTACAATGTACTCCGGAAAGACCTTACTGGAAGAGGTGGCGGCGTCTGTATGATATACAAGAAATCATTACGAGTTTTAAGGATGCCTGACGTACCTAATATAGAGTGCATTTTCAGTAAAACATATTGTGGTACAATCAGGTACATTATAGGTGTGTTGTACAGGCCCCCTTCTTCTTCCATATCGGTTTTAAATGTTTTGAAAACTTACATGAACACATATTTAAAACCTGGCGATTGGATAATTCTAGCTGGCGACATTAATCTGCCTAATATTGACTGGCGCACGATGTCCCTCAATAACCATAACGACAAAACAGGTGATGCCATGTTGGACATAGCATTAGCATTTGATTTATCCCAACTTGTTGACGAGTACACCAGGGTACACGACAGCGCTAAATCTATACTGGACCTTTTCTTCGTAAGCGAATCTATTAGTACTAAAACAAAATGCGAAATAATCCCAGGAATCTCCGATCACCAGGCCGTGTTCCTTACCTTATCTGATGCCGCTATTGACAGGCATCCAAAGCAGTCATGTTTTCCCAACTTCTCACGCGCTGATGGCACATCAATAATCGATACCTTATCCTTTCATTTTGATAGCTTTTCGAGGTCTACCGCAAATATAGACGATCTGTGGATTTCTTTCAAGGATCTGGTTATGATGTGTATTAGCCGTTTTGTGCCAATCATTGTTAAAAAGACAAAACGTGGCAATCCCTGGATTTCCCGCACTTCAATACAAATGCGCAGAAAATTAAAAAAGTTGAAAAAGAAAAGGCAAGCAGTTGTCCATCCTGAAGGCCTGCTGGATAAAATTTCCGCTCTGTCAAGTCAACTACGAGGACAAGTAGCACTTGATAAAGAAAATTATTTTGGCGATTTGTTGCCTAATTTTATAACTAGCTCACCTGAAAAATTTTGGCGTACAATCTCACCAGTATCTAGGGATTGCCATGCATTTGAAATCAATGGCACATTAACACATGACGGAAAAGTAATATCAACCGCCTTTAACGAATACTTCAAATCCATTTTTACTAATGATAATGGCATACAACCTGTGTTCGAAACATGCTTACCTCCGATGCCTGATCTTGTCATCAGTGAACAGGGTATAACTGAAATGCTTTTGAATCTTAACGTAAAAAAATCCCTTGGGCCTGATAAAATACCCAATGCATTCTTAACGAGGTATGCAGAATGGGTGTCCAAGTATTTGTTTATAATTTTTTCTAGGTCTCTAAACGAAGGACAGGTTCCGAGCGACTGGAGGACGGCCAGAGTCCAACCACTTCATAAAAATGGAAACAAACAGTACATTAATAATTACCGACCGATTTCATTAACATCGACAGCTTGCAAAATTATGGAACACATAATACACCCCACATTTCCCATTTTCTTGAACAACACAATTTTATTACAAATTTCCAACACGGATTCCGGAAAGGTTATTCTACTTGTACCCAATTAGTTCAGACTATACACGATTTTGTGAAAGCTATTAACAATGGTAGCCAAACAGATGCCATTTTTATGGATTTCGCCAAAGCATTTGATAAGGTCTCTCACAAAAAGCGGCTTTCCAAAATTAATAGCACACTCAGAAATAACAAAATCATTAATTGGATTTCAGCATATTTGAATAACCGTCAGCAATATGTCTCTTTTGGGGAACATTCCTCTCAAACTGTTTTTGTTGACTCTGGCGTCCCTCAGGGCTCAGTGCTTGGGCCACTCTTGTTTATCATTTACATTAACGACATCGTGAAAGACATTCCAGTTAATATTAAACTATACGCGGATGACTGTGTGCTATACTCCGAAATTAAAAATATGTCAGATCAGGTAAAACTTAATGAGGCTTTTCAGAAAATTAGTGCCTGGTGTGATGCATGGCAGATGCCTATCAACTTTCAAAAAACCGTGTATATGAGAATCACTCACAAGAAAAGTCCACTGATGTTCCAATATTCATTTGACAACAATATTCTTTCCGAAGTCTCACACTACAAATATCTAGGGCTATGGATTACTAACAACCTTGACTGGACTAAACACATTGATCAAACTGTAAATAATGCAAACCGTAAACTTTTTTTTTTTTAGGCGTGCATTGAGACTTTCCACACCCCGAGTTCGGCTTCTAGCGTATAAATCGATTGTCCTTCCAATATTAGATTATGCGGCAATAATTTGGGATCCATTCACCAAAACAAACGTAAATAAAATTGAAAAAATACAAAAGAAAGCAGTACGTTTTGTTTACAATAGCTATGGACGCACATCAGTAAGTAACCTCTTAAACAGGGCTGCTTTAATATCTATAACCGAAAGGAATCGCGTTTCTCGACTAAAGTTCTTATACCAATTGGTCAAAGGTCATTTTAAAATTAACATTGATGGACTAATATCTTTCTCTTCAGGTTATTCTACAAGACGTCACAATCTTACAATCACCCCTTTCACCCAGCGTAATAACTGCTTTAAATATTCTTTTTTTCCGCGAACAGTAACGGAGTGGAATCAACTTACTAACGACGAAGTCTTACAGCTATCTGTAACATCATTCATCGGCAACCTCAGTGCACGATAATGTCCTCTGTCATGCATTCCCAGTTCCCATTTTTGAAGTGAATTTAATATTGTGATCGTTTTGGTGCTCTTTCTTCATTTAATTAATTCCCTGTTGACCATGTTCACTGATGACTTGATAGTAGTGTATTTATATGCCCCAAACCTTAGTGTACTTTTTTGTTGTGTTACGTCATTGAGCCTTTCATTTTTGCTGTTGTGTTTTGTTGCTTATTATTAATTTGTGGCCTTTGTACTTTTTTTTTCTTAATATTGGTACTTACCTATTTTCTGTATGCTCACCCTGCGAAAATCCCTTCCTGGGATTGCAGTATTAATAAATAAATAAATAAATAAAATAAATAAATAAAATGAAGGTAAACCTGCGGAGTGCTATCGACATGATCACGGCATCTTGGTGGCAGATAAAAGCATCAACCATCGCCAAGTGTTTCGCAAAGGCGGGGTTTGTGAGCAACGCCATGGTCAGCGATCCTGATGTGAGGAGCGACGATAGCCATGGCGTCGACGATGTCGACGAAGGCCTCAACGCGGATGATGTGTGGTCGGATCTGGTGAAAAAGAACATTGTTGGACAGGATGACACGTTCGAAGGCTTCGTGAACGAGGATTGCGATGACTTTGTCTGCGAAGAAGCAGACACAGACGAAGCAATTGTAGCAGCAGTGCGTGACTGCGATGAGAGTGTATCGGACGATGACGACGACGAAGGAGACAGCACACCGGAACTTTCGCACAGAGATGCACTGGATTACATAAGCAAGCTCAGGATGTACTGCACGCAGAAGGGCTTGAGCGAGAAAGCTTCCCAGCATCTGATCGCTGTTGAAGATGAGATGGTGCATAATGCAGTGAAGGCTCAGCGCCAGAAGAAGATAACGGCATTTTTTCATTGATGAAGAAAAAAAAACGTCTTGTTTAGTGTCCAATTCTGGTGCTTTATTTCGCGTTAAGTTGTAAAATACATAATAAAAGGTGGGTTGACCATATTTGCATGTGAATAAGAGCAGGGGTGGAAGCAGGCTCCAACTTTTTGGAGCAGGCATGGGAGCAGCAAAAGTCTTATTTTGGAGCAGCTTTGGAGCAGCAAAAGTCCCATTTTGGAGCAAGTTTGGAGCAATTTTTAGGCTATTTTGGAGCACTTTGGAGCAGAATGGCGACATTTAAATGCGACTGAGAGCAATTTTGTTTGCAACCGGACCAAAAATTGCATAAATATTGATCACGGATCCCACAGGCCAGAATTCATGAAAAGGACTGCAATTGTTCTAAAGATATTTGCTACAGTTCATGAAAAAAAAATAGACATGTGGCAGCTACAACAAACAGTAGCAGCAGTACATTAGATGTTATTAATTTCAGTTCAGAAAAAGAGAAAACAACAACATAATGGCGACAGTTTTATTTGTGTCAACAAACCCAGAGCACTTCAGTGCAAAACCACCCCATATATGACAATGACAATAATTAGCTGTGACAATTAAGGTTAACTATTTCAGACTAGTTTACTACTGAATGTATAAGAGAAAGCAAGTAAAAATTGCATCAAAGGTGGTAACTGGCTTGCAGCAAATATAATGACTAGAAGCAAAGTGGACTAGAACTAGCTACTGCCATATAAAATGCAAAGACCTTG
Source organism: Amblyomma americanum (assembly GCF_052857255.1). Taxonomy (NCBI): domain Eukaryota; kingdom Metazoa; phylum Arthropoda; class Arachnida; order Ixodida; family Ixodidae; genus Amblyomma; species Amblyomma americanum. The sequence continues at coordinate 151,244,260 of NC_135503.1, forward strand.
CCGATTAACATTAGAAACATGAAAAGAGCTCTGTAATCGGTTTGCACAAAAACATCACATAACGAAGATTCAGTTGGCCTTCATAGACTGGAGAAGCAAAGTGGACTAGAACTAGCTACTGCCATATAAAAGGCAAAGACCTTGCCAATTAACATTAGGAACATGAAGAGATCTCTGTAATGGGGTTTGCACAAAAACATCACATGAAGATTCAGTTGGCCTTCATAGACTGAAGAGCTGAGTCAACCGTTTTGATTCGTTCTATCACAGAAGGCAGTTTAGAGTTCACATCACACAGCAAAATATTGCCACTCTCTACCTTGTCCATGTCCCTGTCAGCCACACCTTTGCTTATAAGCTCTTGTGCACTTGCAAGTAGAGCTTTGAGAGATGACAGTCGCTGCTGGAGGCTAGACTTCTCGTCCATCAGCTTCTTTCGCTCACATACTTCTGTTGGCTCCTCCTCCTCATGCTTTCGCTTCTGGGACGTTGCTGTCTTTTCTTCTTCGATTCGCTCCCGGTACACCTTGTAAGACTTTTCGACATTCCTGAGAATGTCCCTGGTCAAAGACACCTTTGTAGCATCTCCACTGTACCGCTTCATGAACGCCTTGGTTTGACGAAGGCTGGAAATGCTTGTTATGGACAAAGTACTTCGATGGTGGAGTGCTTGTTTGTTCTCACTAAATCCTCGTTCACAATCGGCATTTCCGTGAGGTAATGAAAGGGCTGCTTTGACAAGCTTAGTAATCCTTGGATACTTAGCCTGACCAGCAGGTGTCTGTAATGCAAACACACTTGACCAATGGGTGACCACATTAGGAGACAGTTCCCAGTCACTGGTTTCGCACATAAGCGAATTCCACTCATCAGTGAGGGATGACACATCGCAGGGTGGAATGACCTGAGGCAGTGCGTTAGCCACATAGCGCAGTGACGATGTGAAAGAATTCCCTTTTGTGTCTGGGTTTAAAAACCTTAAATGAAACAACAGCTTGTTGTCCAGTGGCAGCCTCGTGATCAGGTACTTTGCACAAGCTATGTAAAAGGCTCTTGCCTTGATGTAAAATGCCTTCTTCTCAGTAGGATTCCACAGTTTCATTGACTGCTCCGTGTCGAGGCCAATTTCAGGTTTTGCCTTCCAATTTTCAGAGGACTCTACATCAAGTTCTTTCAGTTGTGAGCCAGTAGCACCTGCAAATGACTCTTGGCGCAGAAACCTCCCAAGGACCTGTTTCACGAGAACCAACATCTCATCATAGAAAACATGCAGGAGAGGGTCCCTGCTTTGGAAGAGCGTTTGAAATCTGTCAAATATCTGAGCAGCGTTTTGAAGGAAAAATAACTTTGCTCGCAGTGTTTTGTCACAAAACGCAGATGACAGACGACCGTGCCTCATAGATGAGCACCTTGGCTGTCCAGATTTGGAGAAGAATGCCTTGAGGGCATCAAATGACTTTAGTATCCGCTCGACACTAGGAAGCAGTGTCAGCCATCTGCTGTTAACGTGCCGCAAAAACTCTAGTTGGGGCAGTCCTAGATCACTCAGCAGCTCCTTCATGTCCGCGTGCCTTGTGGCAAACTTGAAGTAGTAGTGGACATCAGTTGCAAGAGACTCCACTTCTGCACAGAACATATCCAGCCCAGCAGCAAAAGCGTTGTGAACTTTGTGGAGGCCGCATTCACCGATGTCAACCATGTCTGGGCTCACTTCCTTCTTTAGCCTTCGCTTAAGGCTTTTCATTACGTTAGGGCCATCACTGTAAAAACATACCATGTTCTTCTTGCGAACGTCACTGAGGGCATCCTCAATGCAGGAAAACAGCTGATCAGCGGTCGCATGGCCCAAATGGAAGGACTGGAGATGCTCCACCACAACATTCTCAGTGCTGGTAGAGTAGTAGCGGACAAGCACGTCCAGCTGCTGCACCTTGGCCTCAGGGATTGGGGACTCATCAATCATGATGGTATAGAATGTGTCGGGCATGTCAAGCTCTTGGATTACTTTTGCCTTGAAATACGGCCCCAGGCCATCAGAAATAATGTACGAAAGTTTCTTGCGTCCACACTGGAAGCCTTTCGCTGTTTCTGAATCCGGAAACATGTGACGGTATGTCGCTGTTGCTGCGTCTCCATATGTGTAGGGGATGTTGTTTGCTACCACGGAGAGGGCAAAAAGAGTTTCTGCTCTTGTGACCTTTTCTTGAAGTGACGTTGCAGTCGCACTGTGTTGGTCCAGAGTGCTTTGAACCTTTGAACTCTTGGTAAGAACACCTTCTGCATTGCGATTTCTTTTCGCTTGTGCGATGTGCTTCTGAGAGCTCGCATGGCGGTATACCGCTGCAGTGCCATGTTGCCCGCAATGCACAGTGGTGCAGCAAAGCGTACAAAAGGCATCGCTGTCCTTAGAAGTTGGTCGACACCAGAGTGATATTAAATCTCCATTGGAGTCCTTTTTCCTTAACACATCGGTGTTTAGCTTAGTGCACCGCTCTAGACAAAAGAAAAAAAAAGCCACGAATCAAAAACTGTCTTCAAACAAAACCAGCAACAAGTGTCAGTTCGCTCACCACAGAAACAAGTATACAAATAGGTTTGATACCAAAATTTGTCCCACTCAATCCACTTAATTGCATTATTCCAGTGAGAACTATAAAGAAAAAGGACCTGCACTGTTCGCCCGATTGTCACATAACACTGCGCCGAGAATTCGAGCGACAGGACTTGCTTGGTAAACTTTAAAGCCTTTCAGTTCTGCATAACTTTTTAATAGCCACAACCAAACCACCAAAAGAGTGCAGCAGAATCTCGAATATACTGTGTCAGGACCAAGGAGGGGCCTAACTTACCCTATTCACTCGCATAATTTGCGCCCTCGCGAAAATGCGCACCCGGAATTTATTACACAAGCATATATGAAAAAAATGCAACAGAGTGCACGCGGGTGCACGCAGTGGAAGATCGGAGCGAACGCTTTGCCGTGTGCGGCTGTGAAAGGTGAGAGCAGCGTGGGGTCGCCGGCCGCGCCGCTGTGAAGATGTAACCACGCAGCTGGCCAGGCCAAGCCAAAGCAATGTCATCACTGCTGCGTGCTAAATGCGAGCACGACGGGTAGTAAGCCCGGTGCCCATCCCTTAGCAGCTCCACGTGTAAGAAGTTCGTAATTCGTTTGTTAAATTAGTTCCGGTAAAGAAAATTCTATTCGCGCGCTGTTTACCCAGCCCACTCGCGCTGGCGGTTGCGTTCCAATACAAGGTGTCCGGAATCCAAAACAACCGAACCTCTGGTAGTTCGGTTTGCCGCTAGTCAGCCGGGCCTATCGCCAGGACGCCGTTTATTTCCACTGGCTCCGGACTGCTGGCTCTGCGATTGTATCGTTGCGCGCTTATTGCTTAAGAGCTGCGAACGCGGCATCATACCATCCCGCGGGGATCGCGAAATCTCCGCATCTCTTTCTGGAGTTCTAAATTACTGAAAAAAGCGCACAAATGATGCGAGTGAACGTCTCGTTGTCCGCACAATAAATACAGCTTGCTAAGTGAGGTAAGTTCACAATACCGCCCACACTCAAACTATATTACCAGATAATAGTTAAAAGTACTTACTTTTACTCATGCTTGTGCAAGCCTCTCGTGACTGCCGTGCCGGCCGCCACGTGCAGGGACACCAGCGAACTGAGCTTAGAGGAAAAATTTTCCTCCCTCCATGGAACCGAGCGAACCCAACTGTCGATGCCAATGCGGTTGCGTCCGTTTCGTAGGGAGCACCCAGTGTTGCCCAGCCGACATTAACACTCGGCTTAATTTGGCTCTGTATACTTGCAGTGGGAGTAAATTGCCGTTTAGGCGCAGCTTGGCGCAGGAGATCAAATTGGCACAGAATGGCGCAATTGGCGCAGCACTTCCACCCCTGTAAGAGTCTAAAAATGGTGTATTTGATATAGTGCAGTACCGCTTATAATGCGGATTTTCCCGACTCCCGCGGCCTACGTTATAAGCGGTCTATGCTGTATCGGGTCCGAAAATTGGGTGCGCGTTAGAATCGAGTACGACACTAAATCTCCGATATCATATCGCCATCGGCATTTCAAGATGGCCGCCTCGTACGCACTTCGAGCCTAGCTGTCTACGCCTAGCCAGCCTAGCTGCAGTAGCGTCCTCCTCGTGCTTAGTCTACCCGTTTTCTGCGTTTGATCTACCAGCATTGACGTGCCGACAGCGAAGATACGTCGAGTTCATCATGATGCCGCATTTAAAAGGAAAGTCATCATGCGTGCAGAGACTGACGGAAATCGGGCCGCATCACGCGCATTCGGAGTTCCAGAAACATGCGTGCAGGACTGGCGCAAGCAGAAGGAAAAGATTTTCGCCAGCAAGGCTACACGAAAGGGTTTCAGTGGACCGAAGCAGGGCCGGTTCGCCGAAATAGAAGAGCGGCTCGCAGAATACGTGCAAGAGCAGCGAGCGGCGCAGCGGCCAGTGACGATTGATCTGCTCTAATACCCCTGTCACACGGGCACTCTAAAGGCACTTTGAACTAATGCTCCTTTATGCTCCCAAAGGAGCACAACTTCAAGGGAGTTCGTCCGTGCTATACACGGTCGCGGAACGACCTTCGCAAGAAGTTTTTAGCGCCCTCATCGGCGAAAAGCGTTATTAAAATTGCAAACCTCACTGCACATGTAAATACAGAAATGTCACATTTTTTTTAGTAAATTAGTTTTATAACCGTATTATGTTAAAGCAACAAACAACAAACAACATGGCCAACATGGCGGCATATTTACCGTGGCTACCGAGACGCTCGTATATCTCGAACGAGAGTATGGCGTGGTGAGACTGTCACAAAACAAATGACCACCTTATATTTTAAAACACCACTAATCTTATGAAGTGAATTTATAAAATGAAAATTGAATGTTTCTTTTCTCAATTTATTTATGCTGTTAACTCGCTGGGAGAGAGAGTACTCCCTTCAAGCCTCAAAGGACGAACTCGAGCTGCCTTGTTTCGAAGCTCCTTTGAGCTAGGTGTCCTTTGGCACGTCCGTGTGGCAGAGCGCGTTCGTCCTTAGAGTAATGGAGCATTAGTTCAAAGTACCTTTACAGTGTTCGTGTGACAGGGGTATAAGTCTGGGCGATGCAGTTAGCCCTACAAACGGGGCTCATGCGGAGCGACTTCAAAGCAAGCAGGTGCTGGCTGTCAAATTTTATGATGAGAAAAGGGTTTTCTCTTCGAAGTCGGACGAGATATGCCAGAAGTTGCCGAGGAGTATGAAGAAAAGCTGCACAGTTTTCAGCGGTACGTTTTAAATTTGCGCCGCAGGAACGGCTACCATCTCGGCCAGATTGGAAATGCCGATCAGACACTTCTTCACTTCACTTTATTCACCTTAAAGACCCCCTTCAGGGGGCATTACATAAGGGGTGGGTTAATATGTTGATCAACAAGTACAAGTCATTGCTTTGAAATAATTGCTTAGCGTATCTGAAAATGCAGACAGGTGTGTGATGGCAGCGATATCGGTGGGGAGGCCATTCCAGTCCACAACAGTTCGGAGAAAAAATGAACCTGAAAAAGTTGCAGTACGCGACACAGGGCGGGCGATCTGAAACGGATGGGCAGTGCGGTGAGATATGCGGTTCGGATGAGTAATGTAGGGTGGTTGATTTAGAGAACTATGGAAAAACTTGTGGAGCAAATAGAGGCTGGCAATGCGGCGGCGGTCTGCGAGGCTTTCAAGAGCGGAATTCTTCTTCAGAGCTGAAACGCTGGTGGTATATGAATATGCAGAGTGAATGAAACGAATGGCGCGGTTCTGAACTGATTCGAGTGCATTTGTTAGGTATGCATGGTGTGGGCTTCAGATGGGGCTGGCGTACTCAAGTTTGGGTCTGATGAGGGTTTTATAAGCGAGCAGCTTCACGTGTTGCGGCGCATGACGAAGATGACATTTCATGAATCCTAGAGATCTGTTAGCAGATGATATGATTGTGGTAATGTGTGTTCGCCAAGAAAGATCGCTGCAGAGGGTGACACCAAGATACCTAAACGATTGGACGCTTTCTATAAACGAGTTAGCAACTGCATAGGAAAAAATAAGAGGGTTGTGTTGTCGATGAAAGGAAATGAGTTTGCATTTGTTAGCATTTAGCGTCATTAGCCAGAGGTCACACCATTTATGGACGCTGTTAAGGTCGTTTTGAAGAGCCATTTGATCAGAAATGTTAGTGACAGTGCGATAGATTACGCAGTCATCAGCGAAGATACGAATTTTACATGACACATGTGAAGCTAGATCATTAATATATATTAGAAACAAGAGTGGGCCGAGCACAGATCCCTGAGGGACGCCAGATTTAACAGGGAGAGCGCTTGAGCGGTGGTTGTTAATAGAAACGAACTGAGATCGGTTAGCTAGAAATTCTTTAATCCATTGCAGGATATTAGGGTGTAAATTTAAAAGGGCGAGTTTTAGTATTAGGCGCTGGTGAGGTACCTTGTCAAATGCCTTCGCAAAATCTAAAAATAACGCATCGGTCTGCAGGTTGCGGTCAAGGTTAGCATGCACGTCGTGAGTGAAGATTGCCAGTTGGGTTTCGCAGGAGAGCCCCCTACGAAACCCGTGTTGAGCCGGATCAAGGAAGCTGTTTGAATCTAGAAAGTTTATGATATGGGAATAGATGACATGTTCCATGATTTTGCAAGGCACGCTGGTTAAGGAGATGGGACGATAATTTAGCGGAGAATCCTTTTGACCTGATTTGTGGGCCGAGATGACCCTCCCCACCTTCCAGTCGTCCGGTAAAGTTCCTGTCGACAGCGATTGCAGAAACAGTAATGAGAGATAAATGGCAGAAATGTGTTTTGTGTTTTTCAGTACTTTTGAGTTCATTTCGTCCACTCCAGCGGCTGACGAAAGTTTAATTCTGTCGATAAGGTTTTCGATACCCTGCGCTGTGATTTCGATGGGAGACATTGCTGGCAGTGTTAGAGTAGGCGGAGTGGGCAATGGTGAGGCAGTTTCGTTTGTGAAAACAGATACAAACGCGCGATTAAATATTTCGGCACATTCAGTATCACTGGCATCCTCGCCTGCGGCATTCGTTAGAGCGATGATGCGAGTTGCTTGCGGATTTATTATTTCCCAAAACCTCCTGGGGTTATTCGTTAGGATTTTTGGTAGATCAGTTTGGAAAAATGCTTGTTTGGCGCAGCGAATTGCATTGTAATACGTGTCCTCGGCCTGATAGTACCTATCCCATGCATCTGCGTCTGGGCTCCGTTTCGCTGCACTATAAAGTCGTTTTTTTCTTCTTTCCATTCTACTTGGACACCACTCTACTTGGACATGCCTGCCACCACAACTGTTGAAAAGAAGGGGGCGAAGCAAGTGCGCGTGTTGTCTTCCGGCCACGAAAAAACACGCGTCACCGCAATGCTTTGTTGCACCGCGGATGGACACAAGCTGCCCCCGTATCTTATATTCAGACGCAAGACGCTCCCGAAAGGAATCGTGTTTCCGAGTGGCGTGATTGTGCGCGCAAATGAAAAAGGTTGAATGACGACGGACTTGGTCGCCGACTGGATCGATCACGTCTGGCGCAAGAGACCCGGCGGCAGTTTGGGCCTGCGCGCGATGCTTGTGCTTGACGCGTTCAGGTGCCATCTCGACACGCATCAAGGACAAGCTCGCTGCATGCAACACCGACCTTGTCGTGATACCCGGCGGCATGACATCGCAGCTCCAGCCGCTCAATGTTTGTTTAAACAAGGCGGTTAAAGACAGGATTCGGGCGCTCTACACCGAATGGCTTGTGAATGGCAGCCATGAATTCACTCCCAGCAACAAAATTAAGCGTCCCTCGCTGCAAGACTTCACTGGATGGGCGAAAGATGCGTGGTGCATGATACCGTCTGCCATGGTCAGCAAGGCCTTTAAAAAATTTGGTATCTCGAATGCCATGGACGGCACCGAGGATGAAATGCTTTGGTCCGTCGACAGTGATAAGGAGTTGTCTGACAGCGACGACGAGTGAAAACAATCTTGGCAAAATAAGCCGTTTCCTTTTGTGTGTGTGTGTGTTTTATTATCGCAACTTTAGCGCATCGAGATTAAACCTAATTGTTTTTCCAAACGAGACAAAGTTGTATTAGTGTATGAAAGCGTGAGGTGCGTGGTACTTTTTTTTTTTTGCGAAGGAAAACAGGTGCGCGTTACAATCAAGGAGATTTTTTTTTTCGGGGTGGAGGGGTCACGAAAAGCGGGTGCACGTTACAATCGAGGGCGCGTTAGATTAGAGTAAATACGGTATGTACATATCGCAAAAAGCGAGGCATGCTCGTCCTTTGACAGTTCTGACCAAACTTGCGTTCAGTTGCGGACACTGCGCAAAGGGAGTCGCGAACGCTGCATGTCTGCGCTTCTGCCGTCACTGCCGACACGAAACGTGGCTCGAGGTGCGCCTGAACAGTGCTACGTTCGGGTGACGATTCATCTGGTGAATCTTCAGCTATCCCATTGTAGCTCATCAACGGCTGGGGCTCACTCGCAGGCTGTGCGCCCGTGTCGCACGATGCGCCAGAAACAGAGCACGCCGTCTCTGCCGGCAATGGTGACCTTCGACCAGCGTCGCCTCCAACGCTGCTATCTCGGCTCCCGATTCGCGCGACCGTACGCAAAGGTGCAAGAGACTCCGTTAGCGAGTCTTCCATTGACTGGGTTATCGCCGTCGATGGCACAGGGTGATTGCCGGCTTCGCTGCTGGAGTAACACGGTGCAAGACAGCACGGCACGTTTCTGCATGTTCAGTCGGGTGCTCCACTTCTCCCACTGGCCACCGTCTTTTTCTCGCCGTAGGAGGCTTGCACTTCAGTTTTTCGAAGGCGTGCTTCATCGAAAATTTCTTTTCAAATGAGCGACTATCCATCACTAACCTAGGAGCTTTCAGAAATCCGAATTCTGCGTGTCAAATGAAGACTCTGGTGTGCTTTGCAAAGCAAACAGCGGTCCGCTGTGGTTGCCAGCTTGCCCGCTGCCACAGCAGCAACCAATGGGAGAGGTGCCTTCCAGACTGGCAGCCAATCGGAGGGCCGCTTTCATCGGAGGGCCCGTGTGACCACCTCTGGTAGGCCCACGCTTCTTTTGTGTTTGTGCGAATATTACAAGACGACGACGACCGAAAAATTCATAAACGGAACGGCAGAACTTCGAGCTTTTGAACGATACCAAGATGGCGGCGCTCAGTGGCAGGAAAAACGAGATATGGCTCTGCGAACTGCAGTGATTTTGCGTGATTTAGAACTGTTTTCTCGCCCTGCACACTGACAAATTAATTTTTTTTCAGGCATTTACAGTATGTTTTCAGTGAAACCATTTTGAAAGAACAAAGGTGAGGTGTTGCGGATACCAAAACACATGGTTTCCAAAAATGATTTTTTTCGCGGTTTTTGCAATCTGATCCCCGCATCCTCCATCAACTTAAGCTGAACCCTTTTCGTTTGCCTCCACGTTTCTGCCCCGTAGGTGAGTACCGGCAAGACACAGCTGTTGTACACTTTTCTCTTGATGGATATTGGTAAACTGCCATTCACGATCAGAGAGAATCTGCCATATGCGCTCTGCCCCATTCTTATCCTTCTAGTTATTTCCCTCTCATGACCCCGATCAGCTGTCACTACCTGCCCTTTACCACTTCCAGCACCTCGATGCCAATTGTGAACTGCTGTTCACTGCAGCTCACCTTATTTCCCCCTTTCTGCTGCTACGCGCATCCCACAATAATGCAGCTGCTCAATACACGCTGCTTCTGCAGCACGCTGGGCACGATGCAGCCAAGCAGTCCCACCAGTAGCTGTGGCAACTGCAGTAAGCACAGTCACACGGAACCCGTTTTGCCCACCGTATGAAAGTCACTGTCGACATCAGCGCCACATCTTTGTGAAGACGCGGCGTGAAGGAGGTGTATACAGTGCACTCCAGCCAGAAAATTTCACGAATTCATGCCATCGAGATTCATCTGTGCTTAATTTTGGACACACTTCTTTGTAATTCAGTAATTATTCTATGCAGCGTCCCATTACAGTCTTCTCACTTTGGAACCCTTATCCTTCTTGTAGCTAATAAAGACTTGTTCTGTTTGATTTAGAGTTTTCGAAAAAAAAAAAGAGAAGTCTCTGACCTGCGGGAGGCTTTTTCTCAGCCTCCTCCTCTTCAGCAGCAACCTCTACAGTTTCCATGGGCTCCTCCTCCGCGTCCTCCTCCTTCTTTTCATCAGCATCCTCCGTTTTGCGCCGCTTGGCTTCGGGTTCCAACTGGCCCCGCCTGGAAGCGCCCCTCCGCCGGCTGGGTGCAGGGGGCGCCTTCTCTTCCTCTTCTTCCTCGTCCTCTTCAGCCGCGGCTGCAGCAGCACGGCTTCCGCGCGCACCCCGTGTGCTCCGCTTAGGCCGCTCCTCAGCGGCAGGTGCCTTACGCAACTCCGATGTTGCTTTGCGGCCTCTCCGCCGGGGAGTCACCACTTCCTCCTCTTCCTGCAAGTGCAGACCACACACACACTGCATTCAGATTAACAGACGGTTTGATTAAAAAATGCAGAATTTGCATATAATGCACAAGAACAATCATACAAGACAAATCAGCTAGGCCCGTCCATATGTGACAACTCGTTTCTATGCAGGACAATCAATAGCTTGCTAATGCATGTGTGCTTGTTCTTGCAGATACGGCAACCTTTCGAGACCTCCCACACAAACTTAACAGCATGCCTGAACAAGTCGTTTTATCAACCAGAGGCCCACTTCGGCGAGATTCATACAGTGCTTGGCTAGACTGGAAGATGCTAGAATTATTCTCAAAGATCAGCTGTGCTATCGCAAGCACACAGTTAAGTAATGGCCCTGGCCACTCAGTGGGCAGCGGCAGCCATAATCGCTCCAAAGAGAGGAGGAACGTGGTACCCTGAAAAAATTTCCTTAGTGCCGCTCTCAAGAAAAGAGCGGGTGCCCACCTCGTCTTCGTCCTTTTTGGTGGCAGCCCGGCGGCTCCCCCGCCGGCCTGTCGATGCGGCCACCTGGCTCGACCGCACCAGCCGGCCCCCCCGGCCCCCCCGGGGACCACCCCGCTGCTTGCGGGTGCCATCCCCCGAGTTGGACTCGTTTTCACTCTCGTCCTCCACCCGGTACTCCTCCTCCTCTTCTTCCTCCTCCTCCTCGGCACCATCACTTTCCTCGTAGTTCACCTGCACCAGCCACCACCACGCCCCACTCCTCTATCACCGCCGACAAAAGAGGGAGTTCGGCTCTTTCGACAGCACACTTTTGTCCGGGAATTCTACTTTCACGAAGTTCCCAAAACAGCTCAGAGAAGTCTGCACAGGAACCTTGATTGGAGCTTGGCTATTGAGCTACTGATCATCAGCTGGAATGCGTCCACTGCATGCCAGAGGCCTCTCCCGATTCCCCATATATCCTGGCTGATTTCCACAAGAGGACACAGAACCAGCGAACAGGTGGGGAAGACAGACAACCTCACTTCACAGAGCACTTTCAATCTGCGACAATCTCTCCAGTCAACAAGCCCAGCTCACCTGAGGGTGTCCACAACAATAGTGAAACTGGCAGTCAAACAGGCAGGTGTTTTTCAGAGACTGCTGATTGCTGAAGCCATAGCCAACTACTTCGACACTGAAAACTTGAGGTGCGCAAATATCAATCCTGTGGTTGCGAAGTGAATACGAGTAATATAATATGGTTACAAATTGAAAAATTTCAAATATCAACAGTCAGCCTCAACTAAAAATTCGGTACTTCTCAGAAAACTAGACATCGAAAGAAACAGATGTAATGCACACAAATCTTGGATAATTTATTAAGCTCATAAGTCCAACCCGGCATTAAATAAAGCGGGACTCAAATGTACTAGTATTAAACTACCTAGTAGTTCTTGATCCACTTTAATGCACTCAGCGAGAAAAAGCCCAAAAGCCCAGCGGCAAACCAATGAATGGTTCGGCATTTCGGATTGCGGAGTGTGCCAGAGGATAGCAAAAGTTTGCTCTCGCAACGGTTCATCGAGGAAAGTGATCGCCAATGCGAGCAAGCCCGAGTAAACTGAGCCTGTTTTCTTTTTTTTACCAGAACCAATTTACAAATGAATTAATCACTTTTTTTTTCAACACATGGAGCTCTATGTACCCTGCCAAGAACGGGCACTAGTACAAGGCACATACTACCGATCACTCATTAGGCGACACTATTTTAGACCCTGCATATAGTTTGACACCGTGTACACATCGATTCCCTTAGTCCTGAATGGTCATTTTTTGTAAGGAAAAAAAAAAAAAGTTCGCTTATATGTGACGTTGCGTATTCCTTTGGATTCCTAAAGGTAGGACGTACTGCTGTGCAGCCGTTGCTGCTGTTATTTCTTTCATTCACGGCTATTTAGCTTGGGCCGACTCGTTTTCACTTCTGTGTTGGTGTCTCAGGAGGGTGGGTATTAAGGCAATTGAGGCACACTGGTTCTGGCGCCCTGGTCTCTTCATCACTGTCATCATCATCAGCCTGACACTACGCCCACTGCAGGCCAAAGACCTCTCCCATGTCTCTCCTATTAACCCTGTCCTTTGCCAGCTGTGGCCAAAGTATCATCGCAAATTCTTAACCTCATCCGCCCACCCAACTTTCTGCCGCCCCCTGCTACACTTGCCTTCGCTTGGAATCCATTCAATTACATTTAAGGACCAGCGGTTATCTTGCCTTCGTATTACATGCCCAGCCCAAGCCCATTTCTTCCTCTTGATTTCGACTAGGATGTCATTAACCAGTGTTTGTTCCCTCACCGACTCTGCCAGCTTCCCATCTCTTAATGTTACACCTATCATTTTTCTTTCCATGGCTCGCTGTACTGTGCTTAAGCTGAACCCTTTTCGTTAACCACCACGTTTCTTCCCCGTAGGTGAGTACCGGTAAGATACAGCTGTTGTACCCTTTTCTCTTGATTGATATTGGTAAGCTCACATTCATGATCTGAGAGAACCTGCCATATGCGTTCCACCCCATTTTTATCCTTCTAGTTATTCCCATCCCATTATCCGGATCAGAGGCCACTATTTGTCCTAAGTAGACGTATTCCCTTAACAATTCCAGTATCTCGCTACCAATTGTAAACTGCTGCTCCCTTGCGAGGCTGCTGAACATTACTTTGGTTTCCTGCATGTTAAGCCGGGCATGCTCGCGCCTCGTACAAATCAAGTACGAGTTTGCTATGGCTTGGCCTTAGCAGCGACATTTTCCTCACAGCACCATGGCCGCAAGGTGGCATCTCCTTGCCACTCACACCATTTGCAGCCGCACCGATCCTCCAAAGCCTGCCTTGTGCCCACCTGCGTGCATGCTGATGGTCTGGTGCAGCAGACAACAAATGTAAAATGTGAGAGCATAGTTTTCTTTTTCAAAACCCCAGGTAAAGAATTAGAAGTGTGCAAATTACAAGAGTCAATGCGGTAATTGAAATTTCCGTACTGAAAGCACCTTAAAATTGACCCCTTCCCAGCCCCTTTAATTCCTTACCTATAACTTTGTGCCTATATGGGAACAGCAGTTTTACAAGCTGTAATCAGGAGGCATGACGTCGCTTGTGGCCGTGAGGTTACTGGGATAGTATGCATCTGACTGGCGATATTAGTCAGATTAGTACTATATCAGTAACCTCACAGCAGCCAGAGACATCATGCCTCCTGATTACAGCTTATAAAAATGCTGTTCCCATGCTCTTTCAAGCAAGAGAAGCACGAAAGCAAAGGCCCAATCCTTCCTCCACCTCCACTCTATAAACAAGGTGCTTTCACCAACAACTGTAATGTCAACAGGATGCACGCCTGCCAGTAGCCGCAGCCACATCTCATTCGGTTCCCCCTGCCAACATGCACATACAGGAAACAACACTGTCAAATACAACAGCTTGGAGTCTTGGACTCAGTCGTGTGACATTTATTTACATACTTACACAGTCACCAACTGAAAATCACAACTTTCCCAAGTGCCACACAGCCCACATAGCCAATGTATGAGAGGCCTCAAAATCTCCAGCACCATGTAATGTGCCATTCAATTTTTGGATTTCCGTACTGTCTGCATTCCCGCTGTCAGGTCTATCGAAGCAAAACTGCCCCACAATGACATGGGCCTCCACTGCCTCTTGAACAGTGCCACAGCGGTGGAACTTCCGCACAAGCAGTGTTGTCGCATGGGAGCCTCCATCCCACAAACGGCGCACAGTGCATGGCAAAAGTGCATTTTTGTGGCAAAAGAACGGAAGAATATGCAAGCAGAAGCAGGAGAAAGTGTGCGGCGGTGATGAAGAAAAGAATAAGAAAAGGAACCGCAATGCATTAGTAATGCATATGGAACAATGCACAGCTGTAGGCACATGCAAATAGTGTTTTTGGTTCGAAGCAGATAGTAGTTAAAGAAAAATTTCAAAGAACAATTCGAATACTTTTGGCACAAAAAAAAAGGTCGAATGGCACATTAGGCACTTTCAACATAGTGCAATTTTCAAACACACAAGGCCATTACATGAAAAAAAAAAAAAGCCTTTTACACTCACTGAAGATTATGGGGACCTGACCCGCCGTCCCCTTTATTTGCTTTATAGCGATGCACCACCTCAATGATGGGCACGCCACGAGTGCCACAGACGGCGTGATTGCTGCACGCGCGGGAGTGTGCATCCTCTTCAGCTGGGGAACATCACTGCGTGCGGACGTGTCGCCTGCAACGCTCCGCTCTCCACCAACGGGGCGAGGCCTTGTGGGGAGGACGTTCTCCCACCATCTCGTCCCGCACGGTGGGGAATATCACCTGCCCTAGTGTGGGCGAATATTCGCTCGTAACTTTGCTAATGAGTTGGACGATCTCGATTCCTTCGTATGTTTTGTTGCTAGCTGGCGTTATTGTTGATGTAGCAATAAATGCCTGTTTGTGTCACCCAGAGTGTCGTTCCTTTGTTCCCTCAGAGCAAGGCCCACCGTGGTAGGCGTGCGGTCCGTAACGTACGCAATCACGGGGTGGGGTCTGGGCGGTTTTTACTGTGACAGCCGTGGTTAAATGGGAGAAAACATATTTATCCGCCAGTTAAAACCCGACATCTGGCAGCCAAACGTGGGGCCTGCTCTCGGAACATTGGACAACTGTCTGCTCGGTTCGAGGAACAGTCTTTGTCCGGACTTGGCAAGTGCTAGGCCTAGTGTGAATTTTGATCGCTAGGACCTGCAGCATGCTTTCTTGAGTGCGAGGTGTATTGCGCTGCAGCACGTTTGAACTTTTCAACACGTTCAGCATGTTTTTCTTGAGTATCTTCAGCACGAGAACCACTTGAAACCACATCGAGGGAGCTCGAGGCCTTGCGACGGCAGAGTTGCCGAGCCCGAAGCAAGTACGGAAGCCGCGTGGATGGTCTGAGCTTTCTGTATATATTTTTCTTTACTGTCTCTCGACTCTGGGAGCTGGGTGCTGCTACGAGCACGCTGGTATTGCACCTCGGCACCGGGCGCTCAGACACCATCCGATACGGTAGGCGTTGACCACTCACAAGCTGCTTTGTGCAGCGAGCGGGTAGGACCACCCCACAAAGCTGATGTCTCCTCGCGGCTGCGCACACATCACCCTTTTCGGGTCTTTGTTTTGTTGACGGTCGTTGTCACAGTGGTAGTTAGGCCTAAGGCTTTTCAGAGCTGCCTGCACCACGTCAGAAGAGGAACGACCACCGGACCGTGTCGTTTAGAGGGGCGCACTTAGCTGCCCACTCGTTTTTGTAACCTCGCACGAACTGAGCAGTCTCGTTCAACTCAAGAAAGGGCTTTGTTCACTCGAACCTTGCATTTGCACAGCCACCCGACACATTTTGCTAGCGAGTTAAGCATTGTGCCATGAGGCCCTTGTGGACGCAGTTTCCCCTCCCGTGACCTCCGTTGAAGGCACGCAGAGCATTTCGGCAATCTTGCAGATCCGGTGAACATCATCTCGCTGCAGCCTGCTGCGACGGAACGGCCTGTATCCTGTTCGCTGCATCCATCCAGGGCAGCTGTGGCAAGACCAGTCAGCAGTCACCTCCGGCTGCTGTTACCCTGGTGACTACTGCAGAATCCAGGCCTGCAGTTTTCAACCAGCCATCTCTTCACGGGTCTGCGGACACGTAGTCCACGGGCCATGCGAGTCGCCCCAGCGGAGACCTTCACGCCGCCTTTGGAAAACCGCGGAAGTCTGTGTGGACGCTGTCAGCGTGACCTCTGCTGCAAGACCTGCCTCAAGTGCATGAAGACTAGGAGACTCCGCCATAGCATGTACTTTCAGGCGCGTGGGTCTATTTAAGGGGGGAAAGCGGCCTTTGAAAGCCGGAAAATCGCGAAAGTCGATTCCTTGGAAAAGTGTATATTCCAGTAGTATATGTTATAAACTACCTCTTCTGTAATTATCAATGTCAAATTCATCGTGAAAACATTGGAAATTAAATATATAACACGGCACGACGGCCTCTGAGCCGTGAGCAAGCGACGAAAATGCCCCAACTAGGCACGCCGTTCCCCTCCCGCTGAACAGCGGGACGCAGAGACAGCTTCAACTATTGAGCAGCATCATGACAGACATGGAAATGAAACTTTCAAGGGCCATTTTCTCGGAATTATTTTTTTGCCTTGTAAGGCTGCTCACCCCAGCACCATCTCAGCAACCGCTCATCGGATTTCCTTGTGGTTTTCTATTTATCCTGTTCGTAAATGAATTTCTGAGGGCAAGGAAAGCCCAATTGTTCAAGATACTGTGTTCGGAATTTGTGATAATTAAAATTTGGTTAATTAGTGCATGTCTAATCAGTAACTAAATTCAGTGCTGTGCTAAAATTTTTTAGCAAGGAAATTTATAAGGGCCTCGTCCTTGCCTGAGGTACCTCTCAAAGAACTAACATAATGAATTTCACAGTGCCAGCCCTTTCTCCAAATTCTCCAGACCTTTCCCAAGGAACCCATGTAAACAACCACGATTATACTCCTGTAACTTGAGTACCAGTGGGCACAACTCCATGAAACTTGGTAGCTCTTCAAATGTTCATGCTGTGAGCCTACCCTGAAAATTTCATCAGGATATCTCCAGAAACAAAAAAGTTGGTGTCGTCTCAACCTTCAAAGGCCGTTTTCTCAGAATTAATTTTTGCCTGGTGTGCTTTTTTGCTTAGTGTAGCCATATCTCGGGAACCGCTTATCAGAATTTCATGGGGTTTCTTTTATTCCATACCTGAATAAATTTCTGAGGGAAAGACTAGTCGGGTTTTTTTCAAGATATTGTGTCTGGAATTTGTGATAAACAGTTAAAATTTGATTAATGCAGGTCTAATTAGTAACACTAAATTCAAGGCTCTGGTAAAATTTTTCAGCAAGGAAAATTAGGAAAAAAAAAAGGGCCTTGTCTTGCACTGGCATACTTATCCAGGAATGACAATACTGATTTCACAGTGCCATCAAATTTTGCCAATTCTCCAGGCATGTCCCAAGGAACCCACGTAAACCACCTTGATATACTCCTGTGACTGGAGAACCAGTGGGCACAGCTCCACGAAACTTGGTAGTTCTTCAAATATTCACGCTATGAGCCTACCCTGAAAATTTCATTCAGATATCTCAAAAAGATAAAGAAGTTGGTACTCAAGGGTAGCCTCCCCCATTAAGGTTGGGAGATATAGGGACCTGCCCCGCCGTCCCCTTTGTTTGCTTTCCTGTGACTGCACCCTGCAGCAACAGCATCGCCTCGGTGAGGGGCGGGCCAAGTTACTCTCCCTGGTTAGTTACCTTAACTAATGAGAGAGGGCGACAGGAGCACCACAGACAGCGTGATTGCTGCGTGCGTGGGAGAGCGCATCCTCTTCGGCTGGGAAACATAGTTGCATGCAGACGTCTCGCTCACGGCGCTCCGCCAGCAGGGTGAGACCTCGTGGGGAGGTACATTCTCCCGTCCCGTCCTGCCCTGTCCCATACTCCGTTTCAAACATCATGTGCAATGCTCTCAAAGCTAGTGCTCATGCTTGCACTGCCTGGATCCGCGACCAAAAAGTAGTGCGCTCCTTGTGGTGAGGCTTACTACACGACACAACGGTCATAATCTTGATGAAATGCACTCTTATTGCTGAGAACGCTGTTGCTTTCTCGTGCCATAGACCACTCGGGCACAGAACAAGCGTGGAGTAACACGCCTCCCTTTATTTCCCCGTCCGGACTAACTACTTCTGTACCTTTCACAGCGTTGCACCTGATGTATTAAACGGAGTATAGCATGGGCGAACATTCGCTCGTAACCTTGCTGGTGAGTTGGACGATCTCGATTCCTTAGCATTTTGTTGCTAAGGGGCGTTATTGTTGCTGTAGCAATAAATTCCTGTTTGTGTCAGCCAGAGTGTCGTTCCTTTGTTGCCTCACAGCAAGGCCCACTGTGGTCGGTGTGCGCTCGGTAGCGTATGCAATCACTGGGTGGGGTCCGGGTGGTTTTGAACCGAGTCAGCCACGGTTAAGGGGGGACACCCCTCTTAGAACTTTTATTGCGAAGCAATACTACTTTAGGCCGCACTTTAGCCCGTTCCGTGGCGAGGCGGTGGTAGGCATCATTGACCTTTAGCGTGACCTCGCCGCGTGACGTCACACCACGTGACCTAGAGTGACGTCACACCAGCTGTGTAAAAACGGGGCCCCATCTCACGCCGTCGCGAGGCGAGGCGGTAGCCACCAACGGCGGCCTAATTCCCGCTCCTCTCACCAGGGGCGCTACGGTCGGTGTGACGTCACACCAGCTGTGTAAAAACGGGGCCCCATCTCACGCCGTCGCGAGGCGAGGCGGTAGCCACCAGCGGCGGCCTAACTCCCGCTCCTCTCCCCAGGGGCGCTACGGTCAGAGTGACGTCACACCAGCTGTATAAAACAGCTCCGCTCCTCTCGCCAAGGCAGTCATACAGCCAGATGTTACGATGTGCCTACGAACAAGGCAGCTCGGCAGAATGCAAAGAGGAAGCATCAGCGAGCTACGGAGACGGAAGAAGAACGAGAAGAACGACTTTCTAAGCGGCGTGCCCAGTATGCAGCTCGGCGACAACGTGCAACCTCCTCTGTGGAAACAGCAGAAGCAAAGGAAGAAAGTATGAGTTTGCCCGACAGTGAGTCTCCTTCTACTAGTTCAGAACGCTGGAACGCGACTAAACGGCAGAGGCGTGTCCAAGAAACCCCGGAACAGCGGCAGCAGCGGCTCGAGAAGAACGTGCGTTTCGAGAGAAAGAAAACGAAAAGCGAAAAAAACAGCGTGCAGAAGAAACACCCCAGCAGAGACAAGAGCGTTCGAAGAAAAGACAGGAGAAATCTCTCACCAAGGTTGGCCCGACTCAACCCGAAGGACACATTGCAGTAGAACGACGTGAAGAACATGCGAGAAGAGTAAAGGAGTTTGAGACGACAACGCGTGAATTCAACAGACGCTTTACTAACAACCCGTTCGGCTATGCGTGTACAGTGTGTGACCGGTTGTGGCATAGATACTAGCATAACCCAAGACTACCACCAGCCATACTACCAGCTGATCCGAGAATAACACACTATTGCTTCGCAATCACCAGGCTTAACCAAGCTAAGCCACGGCCGTTTTTTCCTTATTTATGGGTGGATCTGGCTGAAACTTGCCCCATTTGTATATTTTTGCATGCTGATTTCAAATATCTGATTAGTTTTTTTGTAGATGAAATAGTTTTCAAAATTTGCACCTAATTCATGTTGCTCGTTTGGAGGTGAGCTAATTACTAAACACTCTATGGCATGATGAGAATAGACCTGCCAGAGTGATCTAGAAGGATCATAGAGTGCAACAAGACAAGAATTAATGTGCTAGAAGAATTTCAACCAAAGTTACACCTAGTCAAACTTTTGTGACAAAAAGCCCAAGTTGGCACCCAAGAAAATTAATTTTGTAAATGTTGCCGTGTAATAACTGAACATATTTTAGTCTTAATGCACTGTCCAAGAGTTTTTCTTTCTAACAGAACAAGAATGAGCGCTATAGCACAAATAGTTTAAGAGATATCGCTCCTCCAAAATTGCAGAACCCTGAAAATTGCAGTTTTGAGAAAACGAGAAAAAACATCTCAAAGTATCTACATGTAAATTATGTCAATGATTGATATGTCAACATGATCAGAAACTAGTGGAAAATGAATTAACGCAAAAATTAATGGCTTATGCCAATTTCAGCCTAAGTTATGCAATAGGAAACTTTTGAAAGGAAAGGTCCGTTTGGGTACCCAAGACAGATAACCTTCTCAGTAAATTTTTTCTTGTGGTCATTGCATTTACCTTGGTGTCATGTGACTCACAAGGTTCCCTTTCTAGCAAAAAAAAATTATAGCAATAGTGAGAACAGGACCGGAGATATTAATCTTTCAAAAATGCAACACCACCAAAATTGGGGGATTGTGAGAAGCACTCAAGCCTCACAGCATATTTAATCAGGGAAGAGAACCCCAAAGACCTTCGCATGCTTTCAAAATGCACCAGGAGCATAGTCAGGTTGCATGCTGTCGCGGTGCTTCTTTTTTTCCGCTTTAGCAAAGCCAAGCAAAGCCGCCCGCTTCTTCGCAGAACGCGTGTTACGGCGCAAGTCCTTTTCTTCAGCTCTCCTGGAGACAGTTGCTGGCACGTTCGCGTTGCATTCTTGCAGAATTGCTGTTGCTGTATGCTTGCAGCCGGCATTGAAGCGCAGCACAGCTTCTGCTGTGGCTGCTTCCACAGCAAACAGTGACGAATGCCGCTCTTTGTGGGTCAAGGTGCAGATGATCGATTGGAAGCTCTCATTTAAATTCTGGGTCTTCCCCCGAATGCACCTCTGCAGCAGGCTCTTCTCTGATAAGCGACTGTACACAGGCAAAAGAGCTTCAGCCACATCGCTTGGCAGACTGTACTTATGCTTCGGTTCGCGCTCCTCTTTTGCTTTTGCAGCGTTGTGGCAGCACCAAGACTGCTCACCAGTGGAACACAAAGTGTGATTGGGGGCAGTCATCAGTAGACGTGACGTGGTAATATGTCACCATCACGGCTCGCTGCATGGCATCCGCATTACCTACATTTGACCTTAGCGCTCGGCCATATTATGTAGCTAGCTTGTCAACTAGATCAGCTGTGAGCCTTCCTCTGCCACCAAGACTTTGTTTTCCTGCACCCTTGTGCCTCTGCAAGAGGTTGCGCAAAGCTGCTCCCATACGCTTGTGCACATGGTTTATGCAATCCTCCTTGACTACTTCAATGTAGCCATAGATTTCAGCATCTTGAAGGGCATTAAACGTGCGACTGTCCCCATCGCATAACATCGTTGTGTAGCGCATGTTGTGGCGCTGTAGAGACCTCTCAAATAGAATTTTGCCTGCCTCTACCTCCATTTGGCCAGCCTCGCAGTTGGTGTTCTTTTGGCACTCGTGGCACGATCTCCAGAGTTCATAGCCGTCAGTGTTCGGCTTCGGGCCAGTTTTGCAGCCCAGACAAAAGTTTGACAGCACCACATAATCGAGCACATAACCAGTGAAGAGTTCCACTACGGCACCGGCGCCTATATGTGACGAGTGCCCGTGCGTCATCCATGTGCCGTCATAACACACGGCAATGTTCCCCCTGTGCCCCAAAACACAAGTCGTCATATACCTTTGCCACTGCCTGCACGGCCTGTGCCATAGCTGCCGCGGCTGCCCGAGTAGCAGCAGATTGCAGTGTGTTTTTCAAGTGCCGTTGAAACGTCTTGTTGTGCATGCCACGCCGCGACAATCCCATCGCCGAAAAGATATCGTTCACTGCTGTCTGCGCATTACCGGTCGACAGCATTGGTCGACTAGCAAAAATATTGAGCTCGAAAGGATTGCACTTTTTCTCACCGTCAACCCTCCGCGAGTTCCACTCGGCTACAATCTCACCACAGTTGTCACATAGCACGACCAGTTTCACGGCGAGGCCATAGCTCTGGCAGCTGGTAATCAACCTCACGCATCCGCGACACGTTTTGCACCGCACGGCATCCAAGAGGACGTTCGCAACGCTGAGGTCAATTACAGTAGAATCTCGATGATACGAATTCCAAGGGAGCATGCAAAATATTCGTATCATCCCGAATTCGTATGATCCAAAACAAGCCAACTTCCACATGGGAATCAACCGAAAAATGAACCAAACTTTATTACGGCGAACTACTTGCGGCTGAAAAAGTCCGTAATGCTTGCCTGCACTTTTTTGCCGTTGATGTCGCGGACAAGCCCCGCCTGAAAGGCATAAAACCGTGCAGCTGTTTCGTCGCTCACGCTGCCGGCACTTACGGTGCGGCGCAGAACGTCCAGAGCGTGAAGAGTATCTGCCGTTGACGGCGGTTGATCACACTCGTCGTCAGCGTGACCATCGCTGTCAGGCTCATGTTCGCAGTTATCTGCTTCGCTGACCAAGTCTTCAATAGACGTCAGCCCACAAGTCGCGACGTTGTCGTCCGCGGTAACGAAGTCTCGAGCCGAAGCTTCAGTTTCCAGATTGTCCCAGCCATCAATCGTGAAGTCTTCACCTGGCTCTTGACAATCTCCCGCCGAAGCCGCATCAAGTCCGATGGCAAATCCGCACTTTCTGAAACAGTTCGAGATTGTGTCTGAAGTTACATTATCCCACGACATGGCTAGAAAGTGCAAAGCATCCAAGAGACTGATCCGCAAGTTTGCTTCTTTACGGTCAATTTTCGCCAGCAGACGCCTCGCTATAAGTCCTTTGAAATGATGTTTAACATTTCTAATTATCCCAGCATCCAGTGGCTGAAGATGGCTGGTAGTGTTCGCCGGCAGGAACCTGACTGTCACGTTGTTGAACGTAATTTCCTTTGGGTGGGCAGAGCACTGGTCCACGAAAAGCAAAATTTTCCGGTTTCTTGACGCCATTTTCCGATCAAGGCTTGTCAAGAATTCGCGGAAAAAATCTCCAGTCATCCACGCCTTTCGGTTACCTTTGTAAAAGACAGGCAAACGCTCCGCCGATCGGAAACACCTCGGTTTCTTCGACTTACCGATGACGGTAAGCTGGAGTTTCTCGGATCCATCCGAGTTGCAGCAAAAGAGTACTGTTACTCTCTCCTTGCTTTTCTGGCCGCCCTGGCATGCCTGGCCTTTTACGCACAAACTCCTTTCCGGTTGAAGATTGAAAAAGAGGCCCGCCTCGTCGGCATTAAATATGTCGCGTGGCGCGTACTCCGAAATCAGCGCCGGCAGCGTGTTCAGCCACTCGTCCACAGCTGACTGGTCCACTTTCTTGCCTTCACCTGAGACGACCCGGTAGACAAGTCCGTGCCGCTCTTTAAACCGGTGCAGCCATCCCCCAGACGCTTGGAAATTTTTAATTCCAAGCGAAAGCGCAATGGTGTCGGCTTTTTCACGCAGCACCTTGCCGTCCACGTTGACGCCGGCCGCTGTCACTTCGCGGAACCAAGTCAGCAGGACCTCTTCCAGCTTGACATGGGTCGCTGTTTTCGCCTGCTTCACGTTCACACCGAAGTGCTGCACATTCTTTAAGATAACTTCTCGCTGCCCAACAATGGTGCAGAGCGTCGACGGTGCCAAACCTAGCTCTTTTGCTAAGTCGACACGCTTCTTCTTAGGGTTTTCGTCAACCTTCTTCAGCACATCGAGCTTCTCCTTAAAAGAAAGGGCTTTACGCTTCCGCGACATGTCGGCAGCAGCGAACGCTTGCGTCCTTGTCACGTTTCGGCAGTTCACGTCACAGCGAAGCACAGAAAGAAGCGGCGAACGGAGAACTGCGGTCCCTGCGGCGGCGGCACCCTCCCGGGAACAGCCGGCGAGACAACTTTTCGATAGACCAATGAGCTGCCAGCAAATGGGTGACGTACACGACTGGGCACGTGCCTCGCCTTGGCCGTCCTTGGTTCGTATGGTTCGTGCTGGTCGGGTTGCTACATGGTTGCTACGAAAGGGAGGTGGGGGTAGGGTGGCTAGTGGGGGGGAGGGGGAGAGAAGAGGCCGCGGGGCGCGGTGGGTACCCTCTCCCCCTGTGAGCGCCAGTGTTGCGCTGAGCCGCTCGGTGGCTCGGTTTGCGTGTTCGTACAACGTTCGTCGCGGCGGGGGGCGGGGGGTGGAGAGGACTCGTGGCGGCCGCGGCGGCTATGTTCCCCCCTTGAGCCCAGCCGCGCCGGCCCGCTCGCATGCGCCACTGGTTTGCACGTTCGTATCAACCGCGGCGGGTTCAGAAACCGTTCGTATCACCCCGAATCTTAACGTATTCTATACAATGTAGTCTGTTCAAAGCGTTCTTAAAATTCGTATCATCCCGAAATTCGTATCAGCCGTAATCGTATCATCGAGATTCTACTGTATTGCATAGGAGGCTGTTCCGTCTGCGTCTGATCCTGCGGACGCACCACTTGCATCGGCGAACAGCGCGGTCTTTCGTGCTGTCGCCGGCGTCGATTCCAGTCGATCAAGTGTAGAGCTCACGGGCACTCGCTTGAGTTATGTCACTGTTAGTGACAGGCGCGGTGTCAATTCGTTTGCGACTACAATCGGTACGAAGAACACCGCCGTTATCCAGCAGAGACGGAGAAGCGTCGCCGCCCGCAACGTGACCGTCACTCAATCCCGTACCACTGGCGCTTGCTTGTTGCACAGTATGCAACAATGTCGCGTCATTAACACGTTTTTTCCTTTTGCACGCTTTCGCCCGAACTTGTGCACAGAGCGGTACTTCTTCGCGCCTCCTGGCATGGTTCTCGCGTTGGACTAGCGTGGGCGGCAGAAAGACAAAATTGCGTCGTCGGGCGTCCGCTTTCCATAGCTAGCTTGCCGGAACCAGCCAGACGACACCATTTTGATCACGTGCCTAAACCGGCCAATAGCAGCGCGCGCCGCTATTTATTTTTTCTTTCTTTTTTTGGCGAAGGCAGATTGTACAGGGTTGCTGCTCGAAAGAAAAATAAACCAAAAGCCCGCGCTTTCGAACGAGACCAAAATGGCGGCAGTAGAGAGCGTAGCTTCGATGCGCCGGGCGATCGAAATTGGGTGTTGTTTGTCCACAATTTGAAGGGCAGTGGGTGTGGTACTGCATTTTTAAATCGCTATAACTTCTTAATTACGTGGGGTATAATGATGAAAATTTGCATACAGATGCGGAATGGTGCGAGGAACACGAAAATTAAAACATTGAAAATCTGATTTTTGGGCAGATTTTCGGTGCCAAAGAGCCGTGTCCCCCTTAAATGGGGGAAAATGTATTTAGCCCCCAATTAAAATCGCACAAGCTGTGTCGACATTCTGCAAAACTGGCCGTCGGAATTGGGAGGAGCCAACCAACATGCAGTTCCAATGTATCTGGAGTGCGAGACTTATATGTGCGGCCTCCAACTACTGCTCTTAATCGCGACCACGTCATTGTGCAGCTGCTGCTTTTAAGCGGTGACTCCATGACACCTCCATGACACCTGGGATCTCCGACACTTCGAGGTGGCAGCCGGATTGTCATCGTCAACTTGCTTTTGATGCCGACGTTGTCGCGGGCAGTTATCGCTTGTCCTACGTTGAAAATTGGTTACTGGGGGAAGGAAATTGTGCAGGAGCTATCTCACACCTCCGCGGGAAAGGATAAAGGAGGGGCTGAGAGAAGAAAAGAAGAAAGAGGTGCCGTAATGGGGGGCTCTGGAATAATTTCGACCCCCTGGGGATCTTTAACGTGCACAGCACACGGGCGCCTTTGCGTTTCGCCTCCATCGAAAAGCGGCCACCGCGCCCGGGTTGGCCGGTTTCCAACCCGGGTACTCCGGATCAGTAGCCGAGCGCCCTAACCACGGAGAAACCGTGGCAGGTCTGATACGTTCGCCATTCGCCGTTTCGTCACTTGGGTTTCTCTGACCGCGTCGACCGAGTGGCACTCAGTCTTCACGAAGTTACATCCATTCGCCGTTTTGTGACTGCGTCCAGCGGTTCCGCCGCTTTGACCGAAAAGTGCCTTATATTTGCGTGTGTTTGACAAGCAGTGTGGTGCACACTCGGGTTGTGGACAACATGGCCCCGCCGGGTCCGTAAAAGAAGCGTGGGAAGTATTCCAACTAAATGCGGTGACCTTGCTGTCTAGCATGTACAGTGAAAGCACAACTTTGCGCAAATACAGGCGCAAATCGTCGTCAGCAAGAGAAATTTGCAGCAAGGTAAAATCAGTGACATTTTTAAGCCGATTTCATCTCAATAAAGTGATTTTTTTGTACCTCATGGATTTTTTGGACTGTTTGATTATTCGGACCATTTTTCGGGCCCTTCGAGTTTTCGGGTCCCTTCGAGTCCGAAAAATCCGTCGGCGACTGTATTTGCACATGCCTACACAGCCAAGCAAGGTCAGCTGGCTGAAGTGCAGCCATAGCCCGAAGGTGGCCGTGCTGCTTTTCAGCCTAGCAACAGGGGCCCTCCGACTAGTCGCTGCTACCGCTCCAGTGACTAAATACAAAGGCTAGTGTGCCAACAAAGTACGCCGAGGTGGCACCAGGAGCAGCACCAGGGCTGCTACACAAGAGTGCTGCCTACTGGGATTGTATTAAAGCCCGAGTGCGCTGTGCTTCCTAGCAACAGACGTGGCAGCAGCTTTGTTTCCTTTATTTTTTACCACAGATCATACTAATCTACATACAGTAGAACCCTTTTATAGTAAAGTAGCTCAAACCAGCAAAAACCTTTACTATACCAGTTGTTGGTCATGGCATGCCCCTGACTATGCTCTCTGGCTGCTTACTAAGCACGAAGCGTTGGTTTATAAAAGAAACATTTAGAAATACCTTACATCCTACTCTTATTGCCCATTTATGTGATAATTAATTACTTTCAGATATCACATAATCCCGTTTTCGATTTGGTTTATGTCTTGTGGAAGTACTGCATTTGCACGAATACAAGGCGGCTACGAATGTAACGCCAGCTTGATTCCATGTAAAAACCAAAGCTTTGCATGATCAACACGTCGTCTTCTGTGGCCTCAGAGTCATTTAGTATTTGAGCAGTGAAGCGCAGAAAAACCGCCTAAGCAATGCTTCTCTGATTCTTGCCGCCGCTTACCTGTGCTATGAACGCACGCCCTTTTCCAGTCCTCCCTGCACTTTTACTGGCTTTCCTTTCTTGCTGACCCGCGCTGCCTCTTTCTACATTCATAGCCAGCTTTACTTTTCCGTGCACACCGCACGCTTTGTCTCATGGCTTCAAGGTCTTCGAATAGTTGGCTTCTCCGCGTGGCTTCCGAGCTTGGTAGTGAAGCCCCCTCAGAGAGCATCATTTTATTGTATTCGGTATCTACAGGCCTCGTGATCATAGACTTCGCGCATGCCGCGATGCCATCATTCCGCGGGAAGTACATCGCCACAGCGAGACTTTTTATTATTGCCGTTTGTTCAAAAAAAAATCTTTACTATAACCAAAAAAATATGTACAAGGCAAAATGGGACTGCAGCTTCACTTTACTATAGCAGAGTTTTTACTATAACCGAATTTACTATAGTGGGGTTCTACTGTATTAACTCAATATATGCATCCCAATTTATGCATCACAGTAAACAAACTGCAGTCCTCGTTTTAAAGTCACATGTCCCGTTCTTTACAAAGCCGCTTTACAATGCACATTCTTGCTATAGAACGCTCGGATGACTCGCTCCGAAGAAATTATGCACTCATGCACACGGCAACGGCGGCTGTGCAAAGCGATATCATCTGCTAAGCAAGATCGTCAACTGGTGACGCATATATAGATACTTGGTCATACCCTTCATGTAGCCCACTCCCTGTAAGCCTGTTCTCAACAAGACTGTTGACAATCAATCAATGAAAACGGCGCCCTCTGTTTCCAATGGCACACTGCCAAAACACTATCCAGTATATTCTAGACACTGTACTGCTGCTGCACACACAATACAATTCAGGTTCAGTAAGGATATGTGGACTACCACTTGCAATGGTCACTGCTTCATTTCAGCAGTTTGTTCGAATGAACCGGTTAGAAGCAGGAAGCACAGTCAGAGAGGCACATAACGTTAGCAGGAGTGTGGAATGGACACAGCGGGCGCAGCTGGCACAGCAGCAGGCTAGTTACGTCGATAGTGGAGGGGCTTTTCGTGGCGTTGAATTTCAATGGCACAAGGGCAGCTTAGCTGAAGAGTGCCATGGAAAAAGTATTTTCATTACGCATGATGAGGTCAAAGACCCATTTCCCAAGCATTCTGCCCCAGATAAGCTGAGCGCCAGGCCAGGAGAAAGCTTGCACGCACTGTTCCACCAGTGGATACAATGGGGGACTGAACCCTCTACCGCCCACATGTAACGTAGATGCTCGAACCACCATCTTCATCTCCCAAGTTGTTTGCAGCACTGTGAAAGGTAGAACTCTAGTACAATCAGGGCCAAGGAAGATAACAAATAGTCCGTGAAATACCTGCGAAGTGGTGGGACTATTTCTCAAGCAATTATTGGAGCCACTGAAAAGGTAGTTTTGGATGGCATTTTGAAAGTACAGCGATTGTTTCATTCGCTGGTTAAATTAGCAGAAAAAGTCCGCGCAAACATAGCACTGCAGAGGCCTGCCACGAAGTGGTCCGTCGCCAGTAGCAAACAAGGCCTCCGCGAGTATCCTGCAACTAGCAGCTGGATACTGGTGCTCTTTCCTTCCCATTGATGGAGCCACCAGTCATGGGGGTGAGGGGTGCGTGGGAACATGTTTTTCAGCGCATGCTGTTCGGATGGGCTCAGATCGCTGCAGCCTTTACAGCAATGCGAACAACTTGTGAGACTGACAACAGGCCAACACTGCAATGTGAGAGGCTTTTGTCCTGCAGTGGATGCAGTTATGATGATGATGACAGAATGGTTTGTGCTTGGTACAATTAAGGTCTACAACTGCATCACTGCCACAGCAACCTTGGGTTGTCAGGGGACACCCACCTGCCCCGATGCGCGGCGTGCACTCTTCACACGTGTGGCGGGTGACTCCACAGGAGAGCTGCGGTGGCCTTCCGCCGAAGATGCCGCCGTCTGAGCAGCCGTGGAACTCCGGCGCGTGCGCCCACCGGTCGTCGCTGCATAGTCGGGCCTTGCTGCTGCACGCCGGCTTGACCGCCGAGGGGCCCCCTCCTGCATGCCGCAGCAGCAACATGGCTTGATCACTGCGACATGCCCCAAAGGCAACGCAACCAACTGCCACACAAGTGAAAATTTAAACAACGTTCCCATTTTGAGCAACACCCTTTTGTTTTGCCAATTGAATTTCAAAAATAAAATGAAAGCATTGAAATCAAATACTATATCTGCTCAAATATTTTTAACATTTTCCAAGAGGGTACACGTAGCAAGGGGGTGCAAAAGTTGGGTGGGCAGATCAAGAAATTTGCGGGATAGGGCGGCCGCAGCTGGCACAGGACAGGGTTAATTGGAGAGATATGGTATACACCTTTGTCCTGAAGTGGGTACAGTCAGGCTATATGTAAGCACTAAAACCAAGCTTCAGGTTATAAATCATCGAGACGAAAAAAAATAAATAACGGTAAAACAATGGCCTCACACTGCCTACTGCCCAACAGTACTGAGCAATTGTTCCACTTCACCCACCAGCCATTTGGACCCACCCTGGTAGCTCCAGCACTCAGGATACATATGTTCACAGGGTCCTACAAATTGTGTGGCTCAAGTGATACTTTAATCAGTTTTATTTGGTGCAGCGCTAACTCCTAGTGTAACACACTTGGACCTCCAACTCAAATGATGTATCGTGATCTGCAGCTACAACCCGCACCCCCTCACACAGTGCAGAAAAACCGAGAAGGCAAGCACTGCCCTCGCTACTACTAGGTGACAGTTCGAATCAAGGCCCGCTACACTACAGACCTGCACAGACAATAGGGTACTATGCAGCTGCGTGCACAACTTTCTTTAGCTTTTTTTTAGCTGTTGAAGGCGCTCGATTGTCCTGTTCGTCTGCCAGGATCACCATCACTGTCTGCTATTTTGTGCATGCATGAAAGAGTATATATATTTTGTCTGTCTTTGCTCTCTTCACATTAACAATGAAAACAGCCATACTGACGGCAATTCCCACTTTGGGGAAGAAATACAAACGTCTTACCTTTTGCCCACTTTCATTCCGTCGTCACCACAGAGTTTCTCATTACCTAAAGGGAAAGCTGGCACCACCATCTACGAAAGTTTCATAAACCCCTGTCACAGAGGCCCTAATGATCCTAATTGAACCCGATCCGCATTGGGGATTAAGAGCACAACCGAAGCATACGGTGCTACACGAATGTTATCGGTGCTAAGAAGTCGCCCTCGTGTGCCAACAACACTGTGCAGCCAAGGCGAGTGCTCTTAGTACCAAAGTGCCAAGGAATGAGTGCGGTTCATCAAACTTACTTTTCTTCACCAACATACTTTTGTCAGTTGTGCGACAAGATGCAGCAGAAGCGGTCCAAGCGTCAATCATGGATATGCTAGCTTTGTTTGCATTGACGGTAGAGCCTGGTGTTGAGATTATTTATAAATGTGTCTTTGTATAACAGGCACAGTGCACTTAAAAGGGTCTATCACGCATTTCCATCATATACACATAACATTTGTGATTTTGGTTTATTAACTTGGTTTTATTTTTATAGCTCAGTGAAAGCAAGAGTGTCAACACTCACTTTCAAATGCGCTTTTTAAACCTCAAGTACGCTTGGAGAATCGTGATTCAGCCAAGCAGGATCGGCCGTGAGAATGGCCGAGTGGCAACTTCTGATCTGCATAAAATTTGATGAGCATTGACTCAATGTGGATCGAAAATGCCCGCGTGACAGCGGTATTAAAGAGCACTTCATCCACTGTGGGAATACCGGAAAGACGAAGTTTCTTATTTGGCTTGGCTAGTTTTCGGCCAAAAGAGTGAATTCTGCCTCTGAATCGGCAGTTGTGATGCTGTGTGCCGCGGGGCTCTCCTCTGCATGCAGATTAAATTTTTTAGATAGTTCACTTTTCACTTCATAAATACAAACAAGTGAAATACCCATCACATGGACAGTTTCAATGCCCACTGAGTCGATGGACATCGAACTCAATGATGGTTTGGTTTATGGGGTTTAACGTCCCAAAGCAACCCAGGCTATGAGGGACGCCGTAGTGGAGGGCTCTGGAAATTTCGACCACCTGGGGTTCTTTAACGTGCACAGACATCACACAGTACACGGGCCTCTAGAATTTTGCCTCCATCAAAATTTGACCGCAGCGGCCAGGATCGAACCCGCGTCTTTTGGGTCAGCAACCGAGCCCCATAACCACTGAGCCACCGCGGCGGCTCGAACTCAATGAGGATCGGCCAGTGCCACACGGAAGTTTTCACTGACCATTGAACTCGATGGATGTAGACTCAAAGTTTGCGAATAGCCACTGGAATCCCAAGGGCCATTAATACCCCTGTCACACGGGCACTTTCGATCCTCATTGAGTCAATGCTCATCGAACTCAATGCAGATCGACGGTTGTCACACGGCCACTTTCAAGCGCAATTGAGCTCGTTCCTGCTTGACTCGATGCCGATTCCTCAAGAGTGCTTGAGGTTCCAAGCACAATCGAGAACACTCTCGCTCTCATGAAGCTATAAAAATAAACACAAGTTAACAAAACCAAACCACAATTGTTGTTGTTGTAATTGCTTAAAATGTAATACAGAACATTTTTCAGGTACTATGCCTGCTTATATGCAAACATTTGAAAATAATCTCTACACCACGCTCCAAGCTTCGCCGTCAGTGTAAACAAAGATGGAGTCCTCCTGCTCGTCGGCGCGGAAACTGTGGAGCGAGCGCGAGACAGCCGCTCTCATCGACTGCTGGCAGGACCACCTAAATAATTTGCGGCGCCAGAAGAGAAACGCCACAGTCTATGCAGAAATTGCGGAGGCGTTGCGGGCCCTTGAGTTGCATCGCACAGCAAGAGAGGTGCGCCACAAAAACCTGGCGCAGATACAATGTACCGATTTGGCTACGGATTTGGCTGCCGCTGCCCCTGACTGCACAGTGTTGCCGGACATCACCATGTTATGGCTGTCGGCGGAACATTTGGCGCCACCTAACACACATGAGGGAAACTTCTCAATGAGCATTGAAAATACCCGTGTAGCACCGGATGTTTCGAGCGTGCTCGAAAATCTCGATGCAGATCGAGCTCAATGAGGATCGAAAGTGCCCGTGTGACAGGGGTATAAGAAAAGCCTCACACTCACCACATGTTGAAAAGACAACACATAAATGCTCGAAATAAACAAAAATATCTTATTGATTTAATGGCAGAATTTTAGACTACGTTAGCCAGTTCATATGAATTTTCATTGAGTAGTCAAAATGACAGCTCCACAGAAAGGCGGCAGTCAGGTGTAACCAAATTGACGCTGTTCTCAATGTGAGGTATCGCGACGTTCTGCTTCGCTGCTTCTTTTTTAGAGCACTTTGTGACAACCGAGATCAAGAAGTGCCCCACAAATGCTGCAACAGTGGCTATGAATGCGACAAAGATAGTCAGTGATGTGTGGCTGCTTAGCCGGCAAAAAGTGAACACTTCTGAATAGAAGCGCACATCACTGCCTCACCATCATCATCCCTACGTTGTGCCTAACTGTGAAGTAGTTGAATAAGATCTTTCTGAAAAAAAAGTTTCAAATAAAACAGCACTTACTCTAACATTTGGTTCATTCTATGTAGGTTAATTTCTTTCTTTTTTTTTCAATGGTGCTGCCCCAGCATGCTCACTACTTAATAAATGATCATTGAAATATGCCATGTGGCAGTGCATCTGGATGGCCCTCAAAAATTTCAATGGCCATTAAGATTGCCGGAGTGACAGGGGTATAAGGCTGGCATGGAAATTTTCACAGCACTTTTGCGAGGTTCGCCGCGAGGAGAGTAGTACTGTTATGACTGACTCCACATTTCACGCCTGACAATAGCCAAGCCAAATATGAAACCTCATCTTCCCAGCATTCCTGTGCACTGCCGGCTGCTTTTCCTCTACGTAATATTGAGAAGCTATAATGTCGGCTCCATCGTGCCTGGCATCTATAAATAGATGACGCTGATTACAGGGTTAACTGACTAAACGTCCTCTTGAAATAAAATGACGGAGGAGGACAATTCCTGACAAGCGCCCCATCGCCGACATCTAGCGGGCTGGAGCTGTGCAGGTCGGTTTGAATCGCGGCGCCCTCGACGGTCCCCAGGGTTGCCGGACCACTCACAGTGGCGGCAGTCGGCTCGTCGGACTTGCAGTCCTCTGCCGCCGGTGCCTCGGCGTCCTGCTGCTTGGCAGTGCGCGCTGTTCTGCGGGGCATCCTGCTGCTGGCTTCCTCCTCCGCTCGGCCCTCAGGCGCCAATCCGCATGGGCTGGAGCACCGCCTGTCGCACAGACACGCTGCTTATCGCAGCTGCCACCGCATCACGCCAGGGGCGCCAAACAAGCACAAAACAAAACGCACCGTAAACAAACCGACGCGGCGGTGCACGAAGACGCCGCGGGAGACAAGCGGTCATCTCCCCGCCACACCGCAGCGAACCGACTGCTGGCGCCCATCGCGGCAGAGAATGCCATGATTAAGCGGCCGCAGTGGCGCAACATTTTCAACAACGCCGCGTGATTGAGCCTGGCCCGCACGGGAATGGCGGCAAAATTCGTGCAAAAGCGACTCAAACGTGCTGTACGCCACTGCTGGTGACGGTAGCCGACTGCTGTGCCTGTCGGCCGATCTCATTCGCGCAACTTTTCCCGTCAGCAGATACCGTGCGCCGACGCCGCCGGTTAAGCAACCGCTGAGCGTCGGGCCTCCAACCGTGGCGAACAGCCGGACGTCTAAGCCTAACTAAGCGCAACTTAGGCTTAATGCGCTCCGTTCCCAGCGCGACAGTACCGTTATTGCACATGCCAAGCGCGCTCGTGTCAGCCGACTCACTTGAACGATGAGGGAAAACGCTGTTTCGGGGTGCTAAATCCGCTGGCCGAAGGAACGTCCGCCAGTGGCCGTGTGCTTGGCAACGCTTCTCAACGCTCAATCCTTTTTTGAATCCAACGCCATAGAAACCTCCTCGACGCCCCAGAACACAAACAGCGGCCACTTCCCGCACGCACTTTCGGGCGCTTGCTTCCGTGCGCGGCGCCGCAACGTGTTACGTGCGCGTTCGCGTTGGCTGCTTCCGCGGACGCGTCCTTTTTACGCACGCTGAATGCGCTTCAGAAAAATAGCGCCGAAACCAGCCGCAGCTGTAGCCGATGCATAGCCGATGCAAGCATCCGTAGGCGTACAGTCGCGTACTCGAAGGAATGGTTGAAATGTACAGCGGACGTACGGCAGGACGCTAGGAATTTAGCACCTATTTCGTGTTTGTTATTCCTTGCGTCCGGTCGCACCTGCGCTTTTTCGCCGATTTCTGCTAGAGTAATATGCACCACTTGGCCCAGAGGTACTTGTGTTGGCGCGGTATGTGCACGATATGCCGCTGCTGGCCAAGCGCTGTTTTGCCGACACGCATAAGCGCAAGTGGGCCGCAGACGTGCAGGAAACATTCCGTGCTAGCCACTACGTTTCTTGCAAAATGTTCACAAGCGAGAATCTAGCCAGAAAAGTGAAAGGGACCCTGGAATGATTTTGATGGTCATATTTCAAATACAAGTCTGTAGAGGTGGTGTTCCGGAGCATATTCGATTGAAGCTTACAGAATCTGCCTGGGCCCTCCAGTTAACTATTGGTTTTGGAAACTGCCGCTCGCAGTCGATTAGTGCGGCACCTCAGCGGTTATTAGTAACCGGAAGCCAATACAGTCGAGCCCGCTGGCAGTCGCGGGGATTGCGTTCGTTGTATCCGAGGTTCGTAGTAAGTGAACTTTCCATGTTACAGCCAGAAATACAGTCAGACAGAGTCCACAAGCTTCCTGAGGGGCGCGATGTAACTAATCGCCGTCATGTAGCTCACCTCAGAGTCATTTGTAACGTAAAGGTAAAAGAGAGCATTTGAGACATGAAACGTCTATAAATATGACAAGTTTCAATGTTTTTGATGCCAATACGCTTTATGCACTATATTGCGAATGATTTGGTAAGCTCCAGTTTAAGACCAATCAGAGGGTGCTGATGTCACAATCAGCAAAAAAATCCTGTCTTGAGTACTCTAGTCGCTCAGAGCAGTGTTTGTGCATGATATATATAATTAACTTCTGTCAACTGATGAGCCTACTGTTCCAACCCGCAGGCAGGACACTTTTCTTCTTTCTTTTTCTCACCCTTTCTAATATATGTCAACTGATGAATGAGCATGTTGTGAGACCTTTAAGTACCGGTGATAGATCTCAAGGTATTTAGAGATCATACCATATACATGTGTCCCACACAACTTGAGCCAAGGACAAAAACAAACCAATTTCACTACATGGAAGATGCAACTGATAGCATGTTGTTTGCCACTTATCAGAGTGAGCCAGAATTTTTTTCTTCTCATATTTAGTGCAATCAATTAGCAGTATTTATAATTAAAGAACAGCATTAACCACAAGCTCCTATTTAGATTGTAAAAAATTTAAAATACTGTATAATTAATCAATTTCCAATTCTGTTTATTCGTTTTTTCGCCACGCTGAAAACATAGTCCTTAAGATATAAGAACAACCCACTCAAATGCTCTCAAACAAGCCACTCGTGAACAAGTTCTGTGCCTGGCCTCATCCACCATGCAGGTGCCAATGCTTCCAGTGAAGTTCACACCAGCTAGCCATGAGAGCGGTGACTAAATATCATAGCTATAAATGTCGCGCTACATTGTTAAAGTACCCACCTGTTTGAGTACTGTGCATGGTGCAGTTTTGTTATTCAGTAGTAAAAATGAATGTCTGGGCGATTTTTAGAAAACTTAGAGAGCTACTATCCTGGTACTTTGCTATTTATTATTTCATCAGCAAATTACCCCACTTTTGCGCCAGTGCACTAAGAGTGCGCTTTCATGCGCCTTCTATCAAGCTTTGACGTACTGTAGGCCCAAGTCAGTCATATATTACAACAAGTTAATATAGCCCAAAGGCTGTGTTTAACCAGCAGTTTTACGTGGGAGACTTGCAAATGCAAAGCACTTTGTAAGCTTATATATATTGATCGAGTTTCAAATTTCTGACACCACACTAGTTGCCTGCTTGGCAATATGGTTGGAATGCGGTCGTAGAGACAATCAGCCACTGCTCTTCTTTGGGCCACAGCCAAGGTCCTGGCCAGCCACCAACTTACGTTATCATCAGCAGCAGCCTAACTACACCCACTGAAGGACAAAGGCCTCTCCCATATCCCTCCAATCAACCCTGTCTTCTGCCAGCTGCAGCCGCATTATTCCCGCCGACTTCCTAATCTGACTGCCCACCTGACTCCACTGCCTCTGCTACACTTGCCTTCGCTTCGTTATGGTCGCGTGCTTCGATATTACTTACCAACAAAATCCAAACATCTTGCCAGATGAGTTATAAGAATTAGACATAAAACAGCACAGCTATTTGAAATATGTACTATTTTGTATCATTTCAAAGGACCCACATGCCCTTTGAATGTGCAGGTGTGGACATAAGTAAATGAAGCATACTGTTCTGCCTAAATGCAACCACACAAGGGGTGGATTTATGGGGAGGTTGCTGGGGGTGGTTGTCTCTCCCAAGCGAAAAATTTTACATAGGAAAACCATGCAAAAACCCCGTTTTACGGCAGCATAAAAAGCCAAAGAAATACACTGCTCAGATGAGACCGCCCTCTGCAAGAGTGACCTATAAATCTGCCGCTGAGCCATGCCTTCCCTATCAGAAATGAAGAAACATAGTTTGGCCATGAGAAAGCACACTGACACCTGCTACCAGCATGTGCATACCATTTCTAGCAATTTCAATCAGGCAACGCATGAAAAACGTCAGAAGGCAGTAGCGTGCTCCATTTACTTTTGTCCACACTGGTACCTTATGCTTCAGGCTTCATTTCAGCAGGCAACAGGTGTTTAATGCTGGTACCTCACAGGTCCAGATGTTCGAGGCATAAAATTGCATCTATTCAACAGTCTGTGTCACCCTTGTTTACAGCGCTCGAGCAGTGCACTGTTCTGCAAACAAAGCAACAACTCGCTGCAGCTTCTTGGTTCTAGATGTAACACTTGCATGAAAATAGAGCCAGAAAGACATTCAAGCCAGGTGCATGTGAACACTTCTCCCGAAAACCATGGATTACAGTCTAGCGTCGCTTTTTACTCTCTGGTGTGCACTCACTCCTCGAGCGCTCTTCAGAAGGGTGACGCAGACTGCACATGCCACTGGTGAATTGAACGTGACATCTGTACATGAACATTGCTATTACAATAAACATGAAATTTCATGTATTCATATTAGTTAATGTACTTTCTACTTGCAATATACTATGGGCGTAATGTCTGCCTTGCTGTACTATCTGCCTGTGCTTATCAACATATCTTTCACAGCTTTTAATTGAAAAATCTGAATTGAAAATCAGAAGTTATCTTGACAGAAATTGTCTGTCCATTCAAAATTAACTTTGAGGCTTCAGCAAGAATGGAAAGTGGAGAGGAGGAAACTAATAATGGTGTGGTGGGGGAGGAGCTGGGTGGAGAAGGTGATAGCCGTAGTGGAAAGGAAAGAGGAGGATGGCAGTGAAAGGGCAGGGAACTGGAGAGGAGGACAGGGACTTCCAACACCAGCTATGTGGTCTCCATGGAGGATGCACAGCGTGTAAAGAACGTGTGTATGCGCAGTGGCAGACCACTTTCGAATTAAGTCACTCCCTTCTCTTCTGTCCAGCTGTTGAGTGCATGACCGGCACCTCTGGGTGCTCTGCGGCAGCGCCTCAGTTTCCAGAGTGAAGCGGAGAGTCTCTGCCATGATGGGCCCCCATGCTAACGCATACTCTGCTGCATGAATCACATTGATTGTCTGAATTTTTTTGCCTCTGTGGGATATTTTGCCTGAACAGCACTCATATTTAGGGATAAAATTATCATGTATATGTAATTACAGTAATTAGCTTTACATAGTAGAGAGAAGGTAGGGAAGATAGCACCCTTGACAACACAAAATAAAGTGAGCAGCTCTAAGTGTTGTAACCTTCAGATCACAACATACATCTTCCAGTAACAGGGAGTGCATGTCACGTCCGTGTTGCCCAGCTCTATGTGACATCTTTTTATCAAGTACTGACCACACCCTGTTTTGTGTACTAGAAAAAGACGAGATAGTCCATGCATGTTTTGAAATAAGTTTACATCTTTCTTGTGTTGTTGAAGAAGCCGAGTGATTGTAAATGTAGCGATGTCACTGCTGAAATTTTATATTTTAACAGACATAACACTTTGGGTTTAACTTCTACCCATGAACTCCCTGTCAGTAACAGGTGAAGTTTCTTAGACCTCACATTAATCTTCTGTAAGGATGATGGTTATTGGTGTTTCAGTCGACGTACAAGAAAGAAATTGCTGCCTTATGATTCCACCCACTAAAAGATTATAAAATGGGCAATTGCCAAACACGCTGTTACGCTGTTGGGAATTTACTCAGAAAATCCTGTCCACATGCCATGCAGGCTAGCTTCAATTTGCAGGTCTCAAGGTTGAAGGCGGCTGGTTTTCCTGATGCGTATTGCTGGCAGTTGCTGAATCAGTACTGAAAAAGAAGTTAAAGGGGTCTAATTAATAAATTAAGTACTGAAAAAGCAAATAAAAACATCCATCCAGGAGTATTTCTGTATGTTCATGGGACTGCAGACAATCTAAAAAAGTGTTGCACAAGCACGGTGTCCTGCAGGTATTTTTGGTGCCTGGCATGCATTATCACTCAAAATAATAGGACACAAAAACGCTTACATAGACTACAAAGTTGGTGTGGCTTATCAGGTTCTGACATGCGGGAAGGCCTATGTAGGGCAAATGGGCCACTGATCAATGCTATATGCACTCATGAGCATCAATTGTGAATTGACAACTGGGCACAGTCCAACCTGCTTGCTCAATTGCCACACATATACAAGGCTCTCCTAAAATATATGTTAAGGTTCTGGGCAGGGCCAATAACGAAAAAGCGAGGGAATGGGATGCAGACTGCATCAGCAACATGTCGATCAGGCTTTATAAAGGTAGCTCGCATTTCTTCAAAACTATAAGCTGATGTGATTTTTCCTATCTGCATCTTTTTTGTTTGTTACTCGGAGACCCTTCCGTGCCAGAACTGGCAATGTATGTGTAACTATATGTATCCACCTGCAATAAACCTCAGTTTGTGCCCATCTCATCTTGTTCTCTCTTGTAAACGTCCGTGTTGCACAACCTATGTATACATGTAACCAAAATGAACCAGGGTCTTGAGGGGAGACCCTCAGTCTGCTACCCAACATTAAAAATAAACAAATGTTATTTGTTGTATCATAAACATTAGATTAATGTTTCAAATAAACATTGCCTTAATATAGTTTTCTGTGTATTGTAACGTTTGAATCATAACATTGTGCTAGCTGCATTGCACGCTGTGTATTTGCTCCAAGTGGCACATCTCGTGGAGCGGCTATGAACTTTGTTAATTCCAAAAGTGGTGAAGCATTTGACACCGTTCATTCCGTTGCGTTGTTTAAAGGGGCGCAGGCCGGTCGACCGTCACTGATTCAACGGTTACTTCGAAGAGGCAACAATTAACTAGACAGGTTATTCAGACTACCGCTCGAGACGATCTTTTAGTCCATACGCGTGATTCAGGCTGCTTCCGTCCTATCGAAAAGTGACTGCGGTTGTCCGCCAAGAGTTGCCTGATCTATATTTGAACTCAATCGCGTTCACTTTCGGCGGACGGTGACGGCGACGTCTGTCAGAGGCTAAGTGGCAGGCGAAGGTGTGGGCTGACGGCGACCTCAAGCCCAGTTGCTGTCGTAAGCGGAGGTACTGATGTCGCAGCGAGCCACAAACG
This sequence comes from Amblyomma americanum, assembly GCF_052857255.1. NCBI lineage: Eukaryota > Metazoa > Arthropoda > Arachnida > Ixodida > Ixodidae > Amblyomma > Amblyomma americanum. The sequence continues at coordinate 151,284,312 of NC_135503.1, forward strand.
TTGCGATCGCCCACGTACTATAAAACATCTCACAATCTGCCTCTTATAGAAGCGCTCCATCGTGCTGCGTCTATAATAATAATTGCACACAAAAGAGAAATGGTGTAAGCAACGTGCGAGGCTGGACAGAAAGATGCGAACCCATACGCCATGCCAGCCAGTCGCTTACGCCCGTACACAGACACGCGCACACGCGCGCGCATACACACACGTATACGCGCACTGTCATTTCAGCTGTTTGGTGAGGGCCCGGCGCAGATGCCGCGTCTTTCACGGGTACGCGGCCGTCTCAAACATGGTCTAAACGCCGCTCACAAAACAAGCGGCCGCGGAGCCGTCTGCTACGGAGCGCGCCAAGCACCTTGCACTACTTGCACGAGAAGAGAACTCGCCGGGAGGCTAGTGCAGCAGTGCAGAAGAACTCGTGCAGCACGAGGCCAAATCGAGTGCCGAAGTGCAGGTGGCACTAGCTGCACTGTCAAATCGAGTGCGAGAGTGCCGCACTTCCTGAACTGGTGCAGAAAGTGCAGCCAAATCGAGGAGACCTAATTAATCATCCTGGGACAGAGCCCTCCAACGGCACCTCTTTCTTCCTTTCTTCTTTCACTCCCTCCTTTATCCCTGCCCTTACGGCGCGGTTCAGGTGTCCGCCGATATGTGAGAGACATACTGTGCCATTTCCTTTCCCCAAAAACCAATTATTATTATCCTGGGACAGAGACGGTGACTGCAAAGACGCGCTTATTTATTATAACAGTCACACAGCACCACCACTCTAGACACGTCGAGATCACTATAATAGATAAAGTGAGCAAAGCGCGCATAGCCGTATCCGGTGGCTCCCCATTTGAAAATGGCGGCGGACGAAGATGTAGAGCTTCGTGACTTGTTGCTCGAAACACTTGAAAAAAGAGGGGTCATCAATCGGATAAAGGTAACGAACTAGCTGCTTGGTCTGCCTGATTGTTGTGTTCTTTGCAGAGCAGGAACCGACTGCTGTCGCTTATGATGTATTTGGGCAGTGCGTGTAGTTTAGCGGTTTAGTTTGTTCTAACTATTCGCAGATCGAGATCGATTTGTGTGTCCAGTGGAACACGCTGTCGTCACGACTTCTTTTTATTTTCTTTTATGGCAGCACGACACGTTAAACAGTGCTTGAATTTGAGTTCATTCGTGCATGTCGCTAACGCTGATATACCAGAAGACACTGTTTTGTGCGCGATGCCGCAGTGTTGTTTTAACGTGGCACGCTTCTTGTGGACGCGCTTCTCGAAGAAAAGCGCATGACGTTCAGCTGTTGCGAAGCTTTAGCCAAAATTTAAAAAAAACGCGTTCTGCCAGCTGCTCAAACGAGCCCGCACACGGTGTCGAACGATAAATGCAGTGCAACTATTCTGCATTCACTCGTAATTCAAGATCACATGTTGGTTAGGGTCAGTCTTGTACACGTTACAGGAAATAAGTGACCGATTGCAGTTACTCTATATGAAGTAACCAATTACAGTGATCAAGTGCTGCACCAGAAAACGAAGTGAACAATTACAGAAAAGTAATCCATTACTATTGCGTTATTTTCCTTCCAAATTTTATTGCTGTAACACAAATTTACTCAGACTACAATGAAGCAGGATGGCATGTTTGATATTTTGCAACACATTGTTAATTTTCAAGCGGAGTTGTTTTTCGAAGTTGTCGTCGCAAATTTTATCACGTTTCCTTGTGAAGAGATTTGCAGCTGGACTGAGCACTCTCTCAGTGTAGGCTGGAGGGAATGGCGGTAGTCGCGCAAGCTTGGATGTTAGTCAAGAATTCAAAGCGCTAAAGATGGGACAAGTGAAAGGAGGCACACACACCAGCGCTACTAACATTTGAAAGAATTTTATTGCGCCAAGAGCAATATATACCAGCGGGCCCTCCTTAAGAATAACGGCCTGAGGGGCGAGTTGGTGCATGATAAAATTGGCGCGCAAGTCAGGACACAGACAAGAAGGAGACACCACATGCGCACACTACCAGCTGTTTATTCTATGGAAAGGTGGCATATTTAAACAGTTCCGCTCAAGCATGATACTCATCCCATTATCACTTCGAACCCAGCAAGTGGTATGAAAAGCCGCTACATCAGGTAACAGACTATATATTGCAGATTAGACTAACAGATATCTCTGATCAAAGGAATTAAAAACGAAAAAAGCAATGAAAAAAACGAAAAAAGGGCCCTCTCTTAGTAAAAGCAGTGTCAAACAATTGTAGCAACAGCAGAGTCAAACAGGACAAGCAAAAGCAGTCAGAAACCCCCCAAAAAAAACAAAATATAGAAAGTAACAAACCAATAACAATCGTAGCAAAAGCAGAGTCAAGCATAGGAAGCAAGAGCAGTCAGAAAAAGAAAGATAAAACCAAAAAAAATTTAACAACCCACCTAAACAAGCAACAGACGGCCGCTAGAAATGCTAGGCTGAAGAGTAGCACAGAACATGACGTCACAAAAAACTGTCTAGGAAGGAAACTTCATTTCTATGGAGGAATACCGAGGCGTCGCTGACACATGTGCTTCCTTTCTTTTTTATCATAAAGGCCTCAAAAATTTCACGCGCCACCTGATCGCGACTCCTGCCCAGAATCCTTATTCCGTTAAGCACCGGCTCACACTTGCAGTCTCTACAATGGGGAGGCAAATTTGACCCGCCTCTGCTTTCTAACGTTTTCTCATGCTCCCGTGCCCCGTCATTAATGCAGCGACCCGTCTGGCCTATATAGACCCTTCCACATGTCAGTGGGATTTCATAAACCACTCCGACAGCACAGGATACGAATTGCTTGCCGTGCCTCTTTTCGCACAGGGCTTTCCTCTTCTGGCCGATCCGCGAGCATAACCCGCTCAGCTTTTTGGGCACGGAGAAAACGACAGAAACGTCGAACCAGCCAGCAACCTTCTTCAAACTGTGCGCCACTCGGTATATATAGGGAACCACTTGTGGTCTTCTTGATCCCGCCTTAGCAAGGGATTTTTTCTTCTTGCCTTTCATTTTTTGAAGGAGGGTCTCTGCTACACTGCAAACGACAGAACACGGGAAGCCAGCCATTTGAAGCCTTTCGATCTGAACCAACCATCCACCATCAGATCGATACGGATGCATACGGATGGAAGTTGATGAAGGCGACGACGTGCAGTGCGCAGCGCGGGAGTGTGGCAGTTAAACACAAGGCCTGATAGGTTGCGGGGATAGCACAGTGCTCTCGTGTAGTGGCCAGCAAAGCTGATCTGTTTGCACCGCTGCGGGTTCAAAACCCAGTCGCGGCAATACTTATTGGCGTGAAAGCTCCACTTCTGGCGTACAAACCTTGAAGGTCATGTTACGACGTAGATATTACCTTGAAGTGGCCTCAATTAATTAAAAAGAGAATTTTGGTGTAGGTGGGATTCGAACCCGGGCCTCTGGCATGCGAGACGGGAATTCCATGACTGTTTTTTTTTCTTTACTGCCTTGACTGTTAGACTTTTGGTAGTGGACGAAGGTGCATCTAGTGAATGTTCAGATGTCTAAGAAACATGTCTTCGAGTTACATGCGGAGGCGTTCGTGAATAATTTAATTATGAGCGTGTATATTACAGATGTTCCAATTAAGCGAGTCGCGAAGTTTTCCGGAACGCACTCAACGTTACAGACTCCAAGCCACGTCTAGTTGCCCAATGCACCACAGCTTTCGCTCTATAACCAGGTTCAGCAGTGGTTAAACTACAGCAATTTTTTTTCATTTCTGCTATTATCAAAGGCTTTAGACAGCTTTTCAGGACTGCTAGCGAAGTAATGCTTTTGCACTAAAGCAATTTCCTGAACTGAAACTGACAGGAATGGTCTGCTCATGCGGGAAGGACCTCTTTGCTTGATAAAATATGCTTCAGTTACTTCCCTTTCCAATCTGTCATTTCATCTACATATAAATTTAGTTTTTTCGAGCATCAGAGAGCACTTACAACTTTTACAATGAGTGGCCACATGGCTGCCATAACCAATGTTCACCGTTCTTTTATGCTACCTTGCTCTGTCGTTAAAGCAATGGCCTGTCTGACCAATCTATTCATGGCCACAACTTAAAGGCACTGCATGCACGGCATCAATAGTGGACTCAATAAAGATATTCTCGTGATTCTTGCCGCATTGTCTGACTGGGCTTTCTTTGTGGATGGCCCACGCGCGCGATAGCTTGCGGTAAGGTAGATAGCACCACGTTGACATTGTACCTCTTTGTCACCTTCTTAAGATTATGTGAGAAGTGGTGAATACATGGAATCACAACAGTTGGTTGCTTTCCTTTGTTCTAGTCTGCCTGATCTGGCAGCTGCTGTGAAACGGCACCGCCTGAGGAGGTCTTTGGTGGCGCGCCGCTTCTAGAGTGGCAGACTGGGGGGGGGGGAGAGCTAGTCAAAAAGCGAGTATGCATTACGTATAAAAAAAATAGCTCTAGAATTATACAGATATCAATTCACTCTCAAGAGTATCTCAACATATCGTCAAGATATAGATACCATAACAGCTGTCACTGGCCCCCTCATTACACAGTGGTAACCGTCCTGTCATTTTTTCGGCCTGTAATTATTTTTGAAAATATCGATGATTTTTGGCTAATTGTTTGCTGCAATCGCTAAAAGCAGTGATTACAGGTTAAAGACAATTTCAAAGCTTACATCAGATGTTATAGAAGAAAAGTCACCAGCTCTATTTGCCCTCTTGGTATACACACTTTTCCCAGTTGGTTGTTGCAGTAGGCTGTTTTAATAGTGCTTGTGCACTCCTGTGTATTTGCAGTACACAATTTCAGACATGCTAGTATTTGAATAAGGCTGGTATTTGAGACAGAAAACCAGAAAAAACCAGTCAGTAAGATAAAAACGTGCAAAGAAATCCCCAAAAAAGCCCAAAGACCGTTAGATTAGGCATACCAGTCATATGCATGTTGCTTCAAAAACGACGATTGGTCTACGGCAGCAGTTGCTATTTACCAGCGGCATTTTTCGACCTTCTACTGAAGCTTCTTAAAACTGTATTTGTCCTGCATTGCAAGCCTATCGCAAGTTCCATAGATGCTGCCGCCACTGTGTGGCCGAGGAGAGAAGCGATGGAAGGGTGGCGGCTGCCGGAAACAGGAGGCAGCAAGCTGATTGGCTCGTTGTGCGTGTGTAACATGATTTTCTAAATCACAATGCAGTAGAGAAAAAGTATCGCTTTAAGCAAATGCTCAGTGTATCACAGTGCACAACGAGATTAGTTCCAGCGGGTAGTAATGCTCCAGCTCGGAAAGGCCGTCACATGGGGTCCAGCTCGGAAAGGCCGTCACGTGGGAAATGAAGGCCTGCAGCATTCATTTCATCAGTGGTGATTTGTTTTGGAGCCGTACAGATTTAACAAACTGATTATTGGTTAGTGTCTTCCACCGAATGTGAACATTTCTGCTTGTGCGATACGAACCTTTTGTGAATCGCTATACATGATGTCAAGTGCACACATGTAGAAACAATCCAGCTGGGCTGAATGTGCGTGCTGCTGACAGCGCCTTGAAACAAATGTTGAAATGTTGGCAGTGTCTGTTCTGGCGGCAGTCATCAGAATAGCTCCCGACAGTTCCCCCGACAGAATAACTCCCTCTTGGTGGCAAAGTTCAGAGCAATTTGTCAGTTTTTGAAACAATAGCTTCACTATGCCATGTAAAGTTGATTTTGCCGTGCCTGGCACAGCCCCCTACTACGCATGCGCCGCGCAACAGGTTCAAGAATTATTCGGGAGCTGTGTAAAAATCAAAGGGCATGCACACTCAATGATTAAAAAAACCAGTGTCCAAGCCGGGAATCAAACCAGGGCCTTTGGCGTTCGAGACGGGTTTCTTAGAAACGTATCTTCGAGATCAATACGGAGGCATATATGAGTAATTATGAGCATGTAAATTACAGATGTTGGAATTAAGCGTGTACCATGCGTTACCAGTAAAATTCCTCCATGCTTTGCGTGCAGTTGTAGTGCCATCCTGTATCAACCACTGAGACCCCCCTTCGCCATGCAAGGCACTGACCCTGCAAATAGCGTGCATATCTTCTGAGTCAGCGCCTTCCCTGAATGCTGGTGTGCCATCTAAATCAGCAGATGCTCAACCACGAAGGTACGCTACCGCGTTTAACTCTTAAGGCGGAGCTTAAGCGTCTCCCAATTTGTTTCATGGCTGGTGATTGTTCGACACTTTTTAGCAATGTAATAATTCTAATAAGGATGGGGGTCAGGCAAGGAGACACAATCTCGCCAATGCTATTCACCGCCTATTTACAGGAGGTTGGGGACAGTTGGGGATAAGAGTTAATAGAGAAGACCTAAATAATGTGTGATTCGCTGATGCATTGCCTTGCTGAGTCACTCAGGAAGTGAACTGCATATCATTATCAATGAGTTAGACAGGCAGAGCAGAACGGTGGATCTAAGAATTAACAAGCAGAAAACCAAAGTAATGTCCAACAGTCTAGTAAGGGAACAGTAGTTCACAATTGGCAGCGAGATGCTGGAAGCGGTAAAGAAATGCTCCTTACGGCAGGTAGTGACAGCTGATACGAATGATGAAAGGGAAATAACTGGAAGGATAAGAATGGGGTGGAGCGCATATGGCAGGTTATCGCAGATCGTGAATGGCTCAAGAGAAAAGTGTACAACAGTTGTATCTTGTACTCACCTACAGGGCAGAAACGTGGAGGCTAACGAAAAGGGTTCAGCTTAAGTTAAGGACACTGCAGCGAGCTGTGGAAAGAAAAATTACAGGTGTAACATTAAGAGACCGGAAGCGGGCAGAGTGAGTGAGGGAACAAACACGGGTTAATGACATCTTAGTCGAAATCAAGAAGAAGAAATGGGCTTAGGCAGGGCATGTAATACGAAGGCAAGATAACCGCTGGTCCTTAAAGGTAACGGAATGGATTCCAAGAGAAGGCAAGCGTAGCAGGGGCGGCAGAAGGTTAGGTGGGCGGATGAGATTAAGAAGTTTACGGGATTACGGTGGCCGCAGCTGGCAATGGACAGGGTTAGTTGGAGAGACATGGGAGAGGCCTTTGCCCTGCAGTGGATGTAGTCAGGCTGATACTGACTATGAATAAATCAGAAAGCGATGAGTAGGTAAGCCTAGGTGCCGCCGTGTAGAGCACCTGGTTTTTATGTGGGACCTGCAGCTGACCAGCTACATAGCGTGCCATGACAGTGATCCTTTTGTCGCTTTCGTCACTTTACTCGTCCACAAAGGAGTTCAAATTCCACTTGTGCACCTCAACACATCCGAAAGCGCAAGCAGTGAACTGCAGTTAATTGCTTTCAAAGTATGTTAAAGCTCCAAGGCGACCTGCAGCCCATGCAGTATTAGAGTCTTCAACCGGCAAGCTGAGCTACTCAGAAGTGTCAAATTACATTTGTTGGTGTTTATTATCACGAAAATGCAGTAACGACATGGGAAAGGTTGCTGTAGAGGGCCTAGTTTTGATCATCAAGGGATGCTTAATGTGGACTAAAACCTCAGTATTTTTGGCGTTGTTGCATCTCGCTCCTCTCAAAATATGGTCGCCATGATCAGATTGAATCTAAAAGTGATATTCACTTTGAGACCTGATGCACACTTTACGCATTTTTAAAGAAAATATACAAACATTACTGATCTTGAATTTCTCTGGGAGTTCTGCTTTCATACAAGGATTAACAATTTCACATATAGGCACATGTATTTATTGCTTAAACTTGAAACGTCCTCATAATAGGTAGAAGAGCAATCTGCGTTTTGTTCGAAGAGCTCACAGTCGCTACAAGAGCAGTTAATTTTTTCTTCAGGCATTTTACAGCAACAACCTGCATCTTCGTACTCTGTACCGCGACGAAAACAAAGCTCAAAACAGGCCTGCATACCTAAATTCCAGTTCGTCTGGCTTCTCCTTCGCAGGGGAAGTTTGCAGCAGACACAGTTCTTGTACAGTTACAGACAGATGTAGACATGTTGCTTTTTATGATGCAGCATATCAAGTGCCCAGCATTCGGCACTTCCTGCCTTTCCATGAGGCACCTAATCTTTCTTTTGCACATTTCAAGGTGTCTAACCTTGTGTATGGTGCATCATAGTCTTAGTTGCTTTTGCACCAATAAACTCATTATAACTAACGTTTCAAGGTGTCCCCTATTGTTAGTGCCTCTGAAACAGCAAAAGTTTTATTCACTGGCACCTTTCCTGAAAATATGCCACGGCAAAAAGCCATGCAGGCATCTGATCACGATTGCTCGACCACCTCTAAAGTAACCATATTGAATTGCTTGGCACATCACCTATAGGTCGTGTAACTTGCAAATAGATCATTTCAGTGGCCATGAATTTGTCTGTGAGTTTTGATTTCACGCAAGGATTAACAGTTTCATTGCAGTTTCAGGAGTCATCCATCAATTAATTGTAAGTCATGTTTGGTGTTTGGCTGGATGGGCTAAAACAAATTGTTTGAGCAGCTTGCAGTACACTGTAAAAAATGGTATGAGCTTTATCTTGCAGTCCTTATCTACCATGTTCATTAAGCTGTCTACGCTTTCTTGGCCTGCTCCTGTACCAGGTCCCACCTCTTTCGCAAGGTTTACGCCAAGGAGAGAACACAATTTGTATTCAAAATTTCTTTATAACTTTAGCTTCTCCATAATTTCGTGTAACAATCTTTAGTTGTCTTGTATGCAGACTTCATTTTGACAAGAAAATTTTATGAAGACTTGGGAGTTGTGGATCCCAGCCAGGGCGGTCAAATTTCGATGGAGGCAAAATTCTTGAGGCCCGCGTACTGCACGATGTCAATGCACGTTAATATCCGCAGCCCTTCACTATGGCGTCCTTCACAGCCTGAGTCGCTTTGGGACGTTAAACACCCATAAACCATAAACTAAAAAGATTATTTTTTCATGGCTCTTTGCATATGCCTGCCTGTCCCTTTATCACCCTTGGTGGTAATAGTGGCCTCATTATTCAGAAAGAGTGCGAATGATCCTAAAGAAACACTCAGGACAAGTTTAGGTGCTGCTTTCACTGAAAACCATTCTTTTATTAGCTGTTACCATCACTAGCTGATTTTGCAAGTAAACTGCAGTGTGTAGACAGTCTTTTTTTTTGTTGTGGATGCCAGAGGCTTGGCTACTGTGCCATTCACTTCAAAGGGGTGGTCACGGAGTCCTTTTCAGTGCAGATGTCACCAGTTTGAATCGAATGGTACGAAAATTTTCAAGTGCAATTTTCTCGGGAAAAAAAATGTCTTTTGCTCTCAGACAGACATCAATATGCCTAGAGGGAGACGAGGAATCGGTTTTTGCTCTTGACGGAGTTGTCCTCGGTGCCTCATTTGGCTTGCGTTTCTGAAGTTGCAGTGCACGTTGGCTGAACGAAGGCTGATTGCTTGGCATGTGAACCGAGTGCCAATTCACATTCCCTTATCACAGCAGTAACCAGTGCGCTGCTGTTTCTGCAATGCTTACTGGGCCCATCGAAGGGACTCTAGGGACAACTCCATCTCGCCAGGAACAAAGGTTTTTTAACATGCAGCTGTGCCTTCTTGATGAGTCATAGAAGCTGTGTTGGAGCGAAAAGTTCTGCTCAGGGTGCCAATCTTGTTTGCTGTGAAAGACTTCATCTTTTGAACATTGTGTGTAAAAATGTGTTGGTGGCCTCAGCGGTCGCCCAGTGGTTAAGGTGCTCAGCTGCTGACCCAAAAGGTGCAGGTTCAATCCGGGCCACGGCGGTCGCATTTCAATAAAAGCGAAATGCTGTGCTTTGTGAGTGCTCGAAATTATCTGGAGCCCTTCACTACGGCACCTCTCATGGCCTGAGTCGCTTTGAAATGTTAAACCCCATAAACCAAACTAAAGTAAGCTGTTAGCAGAGGAATGCAGTACTAAAACTTCCAGTTCCATTTGCTTTAGCCATCATAAATGCCTGGTTGGAATGCAGGTCACTTGCATTTGCCGCATTGAAGCACTCTGAGACCTCAGTGCAGCACTGCAGGCCCTAGCATTATTGCAACGGGCACGAAGGACAGTATCTCCGTGGGAAGATGGCAGACACAATTGGCACTGCACCCAGTCTGTAGGTTCACTTCATTTGCGAATGAGTGCAGTGTGATTAATGCTAATGCAAATGTATTTGCAAGACAGCACGACAGAACTTGGGGGGCCTTCTTAAGGGCACTGTGAAAGGGGGTCTCAACAAAGATGTGGTATGCCTAGGATGCTAAAGGATGCTGCTTCACAAATCCTCTAGCAAGAATTTTTTATGCGTTTTGTAGAAGCTGAGTTATCTGTAGTCAAATTTTGAATTTACGCATTTTCGCGCCTTTCCCTCTCTTCTTGCCTCTTTTTGCATGCTGAAATGCTGGCGCTCCTCCGCCGGCCCCTTGCACTCGGCCCCTCAGCCGGCTGCCGACGCATGCGAACCAGTGATAGCAGTCTGTTGCTGATGTAACGAACGCTAACTGACGCGTTGCACGTGGATTCAGGTGAAAGCCTGGCGGCGCTGGTTGCCACTAGGCACGGAAGCGGGAGTTTTAAAATTCTATTGTAGATTATTGGCTCGCTTTTGAGGTCTTGTACGTGGCATGAATGCTCATTGATGTGTGCTCTGCATAATGCAAGCATTTTATAGCCAGCCTCAAACACTATTTTTAGGGACCCTTTAACCACATTCTTAAGGAAAAAAACAATAGCCTTCAGGTTGTGGTGGCTGTGGTGGCCAGGCTGGTGGTCACGCTGTGGTGGCTACAATGAGTGTCTAATGTTCTTGTAGCGATTTTCCTGCCAAAATTCTAGCTGGAACGTGTTCCATTGCCCTTGTACGGTATGCATGAGTCATCACCTTCCGGAATGTTGGAGTACCCTTTACTAAATATCTAATGAGATTATACTAATTCGACTCACTAATCCACCTTAATCCACCCACTAATCCATTTTCTGGGGTGGGCCAATTTCCAAATTTCGGGAGGCGCTTTGGAATTTTGAGGGTTAGGCGAACTTCCGGATTTTGGGGGTCTTCAGATTTTCAAATTTGGTGGTGCCCCATGATTGGTCCACTGGTGGTCACATGGTGTTGATGACGTCAAGACCGTTTTGACTGGTCAAAAAATTTCATGATAGAGAAGCTGGAAATTCTTTGTCAGAGGACAGCCTAAATGCTGTTGCATTTAAAGTGTGTCGGAAGTCACTTGCTTTTGTAAGGACTGCTGGGCACTGTGGTGGTGTCTGCATCATTGGCACATCTGTCAGCTGCCAACGGCCCAGCGCAACACAAAATGGTGTGCTTGATTATCTTGGTGCGAGTGCGCCAAGATGGTAAGTGGGACAACTGGCATGGTGGAGCCCGCGCTTCTGGGTTTAAAAAAATGTGGTGTAACAGCCTCCATATGTTTTGCTACAAATGCGTTGGAAGCTTGCTTTAGTAGTTGACGTGACTATGAAGTGGATGCTTTGGAAAGTGCTACAAG